>NC_092379.1:45823254-46142976 GCF_030028105.1 Mobula birostris
AGTCGATTATCTTCACAGACTTACCATCACAGAGAACGGGTAAGGAAAGTTTGGCACGCTCAGATGCCGATACTCCAAAAGTCTGTAAAAAGTGATTCATAGGTTTCAAAAGGTGCATTTAATGTCAGAGAAATATATACAACATCCTGAAGTTCTTTTTCTTTGCAAACGTCCACTAAACCGGAAGTGCCCCAAAGAATGAATGACAGTTCAAATGTTAGAACCCCAATCATCTCCCAGCTCACCCCTCCAATGTACAAGCAGCAACAAGGCAACGATAGCCTAACCCCCACTAGCAAAAAGCATCAGCGCCCTCCACCGAACACTGAAATGTGTAGCAAGCATCAATAAAGACACAGACTTGCAGTACCCCAAAAACTACTTGTTCACCCAATAATTTGACATACCACAGGCTCTCTCTCTAAGAAGGGAAAAGAGTCTCTCCCTTATAAGGGAAAAAGAGGTGCCCCATTTCACAGCCAGAGGAGAGACGTAACAGACAACTCGCCAATTTACTATATTAATAGTCTGTTGCGTCATTATTTCCGATCTCTGCGCCCAGACAGCCGGCACCAGAAGGGCGCAGCTCTCCGGACGCACAACCCCCAGCATTTAACCCGCTGCTCCCAATGTTCTCTGTTCTTCCACGACACTTCAATCAGGGGCACCAGCCTAGAGTCAGCATGTCTCCAGAGCCACGAAATTCCGGAACCCAGAAGGCGTGCTTCGCCTTGGAATATCAAAAAGCGGCCGGTCGTGAGGCCCTGAGAGCGGGTCCCGTTGCCGCAAAGAACCAAAGTCAGAGTGTAACTCCAAGTCAGGGTCTGCAAAAGAACCTTGAAAAGAAAAAAAAAAAGAGATATCAAAGAAAGAGATTTAGCTGCTTCCAAAGATGCAAGCAAAGGAATCACAAGTATTTTTACCGCTGCACCTCCAGAAGATTTTTCAGATCAGTATTTATCATGTTCGAGCAGATTCACCATTTTAGCAGTCACGGAACTGCCGAGCGACGCTACCACATAGAAATATCTGGTATTGTCTGCAGAGATTTCTCAAAGAGCAAAATGGGTATCCACTTGTATATACCAAGTGATGGCATTTTGCTCCTGAAACTCCGGCAATTTCAAAGTGACTGTGTCTCCAACAGATTCAATAACTCCCGAATCATCCTAGAGCAATGAGGTCACCAATGAAGATTTTGTACAAATAAAATGAGGTGATTTATGTTTAATGAAAACCATAACACATTTTATTAAACTCCGAAATCTACACAACGAAAGAGCGCTAACAGACTTTTACATAATATCGTCATTGCGTCAGTCAGCCTCTTAAACTCAATGTTGATGGTTGTGAATTGCATACGTTTATCCCAATTATTTTACGTTACATGATAAAGGACCCACTCATACATCCAGCATCCTCTTTGACTTTCCACCGTCAGCAGGAGGCTCCAATGCATAAAAAACAAGAATGATCGGTTTCTTTCCTCAAGCCATTAGGCTTCTGAACTCCTTATCGCATTGCATTCGAGGTGTTACCGGTTAATCAATTCGTTACCTGACAATGTTTAATTTATGCACTTCACTTTATGTATGCATAATTCATCTAGATGTTATCATTACTTTCATAAGATATAGTGTGTTATATGTACTACTGTCTGGAAACCCTACTCTGGAGAAATGTGTTTCATTTGACGGCATATATCTATATAATTAAACAACTTGATTTGTATTTCCTGGTTGTCAGGGAGCAGCATGGAGTGGATGTGGAAAGGATGTTTCCAACATTGGGAGAGCCTAGGATCAATGGGAACATCTTCAGAATAGGACACTGCTTAATCCATGCTAGCATCTTCCCTGCAATATGTCTATCATAATCTTACAAACCTCTGTCAGGTCACCTCTCAGACTCTTATTTTCCAGTGTGTACAAACCCAGTCTATACAATTTCTCATTGTAACTGAAGCCCTTCTTTCCAGGCAACATTCTGATGTATCGCCTCTGCAGACTCTCAAATACGACCACATCTCGTGTTTCAATCAGAACTGTACATAATACTCTGTGCAGCCTAACCATAATGCACACAGTGTCCTGATTCTTATGTCTTGACCCTTGAAGGTATACATGCCAAATGTCTTCTTCAGTATCCTGTTCACTTGTGCCACTGTTTTCAGGAAATAATGCACTTGCATCTTTAGGTCTCTCGGAATGCCAAGACTCATAAGGTTCATTATTCACTGTGTATGTTGTTACCAGCATTTGTCCTTCTAAAATGCATTCTTCAACAATTTTCTCGATTAAATTTTATCTGCTACTGCTCCGCTTCACTTTCCAGCTGATCTGAGTACCTCATTATAAAACCTTCTTCACTATCTTCAAGTCTACCAAGTTTTCTGTCATCAGCAAATTTACTATTCAGTTCCCATACACTGTGATGGACTACTGCCATTTTAGGTAATTTGAAAAAACAAATTCATCAGTTTTTTTGATGGGTCTTGACAGGCGTGGCGGAGTAATACAGCTGATAGAGCTGCTGCCTCCCTGCTCCAGTAACACAGGTTCAATTCCATGTCGTCTGTATGAGTTTTCCATGTTATTTATGTTATTCCATAGGTTTTTTTCCAGGTGTTCCAGTTCCACACACTCACCACCACATCCCAGAAATAGGGGGATTGTCAGGTTAATTACCAACTATAAATGGTCCATAGTGTATAGTTAAGTGAGACATGAGACAGTTGATGGCAGTGTGCAAATAATGGGATTGATGGCTAGCACTGCCTCATTGAGGTGAACCATCCATGTCCTTGTCACTGAGAAAAAATCAGTCTTTGTGTGGTCATTTAGTTCTTCAACATTAATCTTCTAACGCCACCATTTCTGCTGTTATAATCGACTTGGATCCAGAATGACTGTAATCTCAGATCAGATTAGATGGTGGTCAATCCTGCAGTTGTAAGCAAATGTCACAGCACAGGCAATTAAGCCTTCCCCCAGTAGGCCCAACCATGAGCTCCACTAAAAAGGCATCATATAGGTGTTCAGAATCAGAATCAGGTTTATTATCACCAGCATGTGATGTGAAATTTGTTACCTTAGCAGCAGCAATTCAATGCAATACATAATCTAGCAGAGAGAGAGAGAGAAAAAAAATAATAAAATAAAACATAATAATAAATAAACAAGTAAATCAATTATGTATTTTGAATAGATTACTAAAAGAAGTGCAAAAACAGAAATACTGCATATTAAAATAAGTGAGGTAGTGTCCAACGCTTCAAAGTCCATTTAGGAATCGGATGGTAGCGGGGACAAAGCTGTTCCTGAATCACTGAGTGTGTGCCTTCAGGCTTCTGTATCTCCTACCTGATGGTAATAGTGAGAAAAGGGCATGCCCTGGGTGCTGGAGGTCTTTCATAATCGACGCTACCTTTCTGAGACACCACTCCCTAAAGACGTTTTGGGTACTTTGTGGGCTGGTGCCGAAGATGGAGCTGGCTAGATTTACAACCTTCTGCAGCTTCCTTTGGTCCTGTGCAGTAGCCCCTCCACACCAGACAGTGATGCAGCCTGTCTGAATGTTCTCCATGGTACAACTACAGAAGGTTTTGAGTGGATTTGTTGACATGCCAAATCGCTTCAAACTCCTAATAAAGTATAGCCCCTGTCTTGCCTTCTTTATGACTACATCAACGTGTTGGGACCAGGTTAGATCCTCAGAGATCTTGACACCCAGGAACTTGAAGCTGCTCACTCTCTCCACTTCTGATCCCTCTATGAGGATTGATAAGTGTTCCCTCGTCTTACCCTTCCTGAAGTCTACAACCAGCTCTTTCGTCTTACTGATGTTGAATGCTAGGTTTATCCTGCAGCACCACTCCACTAGTTGGCATATCTCACTCCTGTATGCCCTCTCGTCACCACCTGAGATTCTACCAACAATGGTTATATAGTCAGCAAATTTGTATGTGGCATTTGAGCTATGTCTAGCCGCACAATCATGTGTATACAGAGAGTAGAGCAGTGGGCTAAGCACACACCCCTGAGGCGTGCTGGTGTTGATCATCAGTGAGGAGGATATGTTATCATCAATCTACACAGATTGTTGTCTTCTCGTTAGGAAGTCAAGGAACCATTGACAGAGGGAGGTACATAGGCCTAGGTTGTGCAAATTCTCAATTAGGATTGTGGGAATGATGGTATTAAATGCTGAGCTCTCGTCGATAAACAGCATCCTGATATAGGGGTTTGTGTTGTCTAGGTGGTCTAAAGCTGTGTGAAGAGCCATGGAGATTGCATCTGCTATTGACCTATTGTGACAATAGGCAAGTTGCAATGGGTCCAGGTCCTTTTGGTATGCATTTTCTATCTCCATTTGTAATTTAGAGACCACATCTTTCCTACTGTTTGGGGACCTGAATATAACACTCACCGGGTATTTTATTGTTATCTTTGCAGTTCTTTAGTTCTACCCACAATGATTTAATACCTTCTGACCTGATGTAACCTCTTTCTAAAGATTTGATTTCAATTTTTACCAACCCACTCTGCCTACCTGCCTGTTCTTAAGATAGAATGCGTATCCTTGCAGTTTAAGCTCCCAGTTATAATCTTCTTTCAACCATGATTCAGTAACACCCACAACATTATATTTGCTAATCTGTAACTGTGCTACAAATTTATCTGCCTTATTCTGTTTACAGCACACTTTCAAATATTACATCTTCAGCCCTGTATTCATGTTTTTTGATTTACTCCATCTTTTACATTTCAATTCATCTAGTCAACTCATATTTGCCAAATCATCAGCTTTCCCTTGCTAGTAGTCTCACAGCACACTGCCTACCGACTACCTCATCTTCAATACTATCACTCTATTTCCTATGGCCCTGCCAAATTAATTTAAACCCTCCTGAATGGGTCTAGAAAACCATCCCACAAGGATATAGATACCCCTTGGGTCCAGGTGAAACCCATCCCTTTTCTACAGGCTGTACGTTCCCCAGAAAATATCCCAATGATCCAAAAATCTGGATCCCTGCCCCCTGCACCAGTTCTTCAGCCATGCATTCATCTGCCAATTCATCCTAATCTTACCCTCACTGGTACATGGCATAGGCAGCAACCCAGATATTTCATGTGGCCCCCTGGTAAGCCTAAGGCTCGCTCAGCTCACTTTCGTCAAATAACAGACAGTGCAACATATGCGATTAAATGATTACACTTTATAAGTATTTCTTGCTGATGGGTTAGTAGAAACAAATACAATAAAGATGCCAGGTCAGTAACTCTATCTGTTCTGTGCACAAATAATTCGTTGGAGCTCTTACAGAACCAGGTCTCCCTTTCCTCCAGTTGATGTCCTCCGAACTCCGCCGACCCTCGAATGGGACCACCCTCGGTGGTCGACCAAACGCTCCACACGAGCCTGTCCTCATCTTCTCTCCTCGCCGAAGACCATGGGCCTCGGACTCCCGCTAGGGGTCCGTTCCATCACCCAGCTTACAGCATCGCATCTCCTCTCTCTGTCCCCATCGAGCCCTCTGCCCAAAAACTATGAAAACAATAGCTTACAGATACACAAGAAAGAATAACATCTCTCCTAATTGGTTAGCAAATGAATACAATTCTTGTCATCAGTAACTACAACCCAAACAAGCTGCTGCCGTTAACTCAGCAGTTAACATTACAAAGAAGACATTTTATTAACCTTAGCAGTAACATAAACAAAGAAACCCTTTACATACAAACTGAAGATCTTTATTTTCCCCTTTCTACCTACCTTCCTAAAATCTTTCTTCAGGACCTCATCACCATTCCTACCTTTGTCATTGGTGTCAATGTGTATCCAAGTCTTCTGGCTACCCACAATTTGAGACATCTCGGAACCTGGCACCTGAGGGACAACTTACCATCCAGGTGTCTATCACGTCCACAGAATCTCATCTCTGTTCGCCTAAGAGTGGTATCTACTATCAACACAGAAGTCCTCTTCACCTCTCTTCTGAACCACAGCACCCAGAGACATGAACACTGCAGCTCCCCCCGGCAGGTCATCACCCTCAAGAGTTTCTAAAGTGAATTCATTATTGAGGGGTATGGCCAATGGTGTACTCTGTACTGGTTGCCCATTTCCATTTCTTCTCCTAATAGTCACCCACTTATCAGACCTGCCCCCTGCATCCTAGGGGTAACTAACTCCCTGTAGCTCTTATCTATCACCTCCTCATTTTCTGTATGAGCCAAAGGTCACCAAGCTGCAGCTCCAGTTCCTTAATATGTTCCCTGAGGAGCTGTAGCTCAGTGCACCAGCTGCAATGTGGTTATTCTGGAGGCTGGAGGTCTCCTAAAATACCCACATTTCACATACAGAACAAAAGATGATTCCCAGAGGCATTCTCACTGCACTAACTGTGCCCTAACAGGCAAGGAATGAAGAACTAAGAAGAAATGGAGAAACTTACCTCACCCAAGCCTGATGAGCCAAAGGCATTCCAAACACTGGCCCACTCACAACAAAGATACCTCCACTTGTGTCTGCATTTCTTTTATTTGCCCTTTCTAAAGAGTCCTGTTCAGTGACTGGTCCTATCCAACTCCAAAAAACTGCCACAAAGTTCTGACTTTTTAATTCTCAGTGTAAATCGTAGTGAAAAGGTAATTCTCTTCTCATGCTCCCATGCGGTGATCAGTCACTGTCTAATTCATTGAATGTTGAAAGGCCTTGATAGATTGGAAATGGAGAGGATGTTTCCTATGGAGTTGAGGAAGAATTTCCTCAGCCAGAGAGTGGCAAATCTGTGGAATTTGTTGCTACAGGCAGCTATAGAGGCCAAGTTGTTGGTTATATTTAAGGCAGAGGTTGATATATTCTTGATTGGTGAGGGCATAAAGGGATACTGGGGAAAGGCAGGAGATTGGGGCTAAGAGCTGGAGCAGACTTGATGGGCCAAATGGACTAATTCTGCTCCTATACCTTATGGTCTTATGCTCATATCTTCATGTTTACTCGTGTCACTGAATCAGCATCCACAGTAACTGTCTAATAGAGGCCATTGCCTGGACTGGTAATGTTGCCATATGATCTTACACTTAACTCACTGTTGGTTGTTGATTTTTCTCCAATATAGTTAGGAAGAAAACTCCAAAAAAGTTACATCACCTACACCTTTCCTGTTTATTGCCTTTATCCAGAGGCAGAATAACAGATTGCCATACACCAGATGGGCCAAAGTGCCTGTTTCTGTGCTGTAGTGTTCTATAATTCTATCATCCTATTTTACTGTCATAATGGAATTAACTAACAGCCATATCAAAGATTACCAGCCAGGGTTATACAGACTTTAGTAAAACAGCTCTAGGTGAGACTGTTCCCATGAAATTGTTCAGAGTCTTCTCCATTTAGATGCCCTGGATGAACCAAGAAATCCAACATTTGCTGAGGGCCAGATCAGAGGCATTCAAGTCAGGAAATCAGGAATACTACACTAAGTGCAGATATGATCTCTGGAAAGCCATCGTAGGGGCGAAGAGGGGATTCTGGACCAACCTGGAAACAATGAAGGATGCTCGACAGATGTGGCAGGCTTTGAATGTAGTAATCTTCCACAAAGTTAAATCAAGCGACGTGGGGGACAGCAGGGTTCTGCTTCCAGATGAGCTCAATCCCTTCTATGCTCATTTTGGCCATCAGGACATGGAGGAACCATCGTAACCCCCCACATTTCCTGATGATCATTTGGTCACAGTTTCTGAAACTAGTGTGGGCTGTCTTCAGGAGGGTGAATTCACTGAAAGCTTTCAAGTACTATGACCTGTGCTGACTAACTGGCTGGTGTGTTCAGTGATATCTTTGACCTCTCACTTTGGTAGTGTGTAGTACCCAACTCCTTCAAGCAGGCTTCAATCATACCGGTGCCCAGGAAGAGCATGGTGTCCCTCCTCAATGAGTATTGTCCGGTTGCACTTACATCCATGGTGCATCCAGCTCCTACCTCATTGGCGACGAATCCACTCTAATTTGTGTACCTGACCAATTGGTCCACAGCAGATGTGATCTCATTGGCTCTTCACATAATCCTAGAACATCTGGACAACAAAGATGCATACAGCAGAAAGTTGCTTATTGATTATAGATCAGCTTTTATTACCATCATCCCTCAAAACTAATGAATAAACTCAAAGACCTAGACCACAATTCCTACTTGTGCAATTGGATCCTGGATTCCCTCACTTGCAGACCCCAGTCAGATGACAAAAACATCTCCTCCATGATCTCTGTCAGCATAGGTGCACCACATGGCTGTGTGCTTAGCCCCCTACTCTACTCGCTTTACACCTGACTATTTGGCTAAGCACAGCTCCAAAACCATATTCAAATTTTCCATCGACAGCACTGGGTTTCAGTTACCTGTTGATGTGAAGATTTAAGAGTTTGTGTTAGAATGATATCACAGTTCACTCATAGTATGGATGCCCATCGGTTTAAATAAAATAAAGATGAATGACTGGCAAGCACATGGTACGTCCCAAAACTATTTCATGTGGAGATAAGCCTGTTATGTAATTTGAACTGCAGCGCATTGACATAAAGGCTACTGGAAGCACACCTGACCGCTTTAGCTGAGTCTCATCAGACAATTTAGTAAACCTGCATTTCATGACCCATTCAGTCTTTTAGCTTCCCCGTAAGTTCTAAGGGTGGTAGGGGCTGGTGAAATTATTTTTACACTACAACGCTTTCAGCATCTCAGATAAGTTTACACATAAAGTGAGGACAATTGTCACTTAATTTTTCTTGGGGATACAAAACCAAGGAATAAATTCTCATAACAAAAATTATCAACAGTTATGCCATAATTTCTCTGAGTTGGAAATGCTTTTAACCATGGAAATAACCAAGCATAATAACAAGTGTATTGCAGGTTTCCACAAATAAAAACACAGAGTTACTTTATGTTTAAGAAAAGCCATAGCAACTCTTTCATTGTACTCCAAACACGGAACACATTGCAGCAAAAACTTAATGTAATTACATCATATCTTAAAGTGAAACCCCAAATCAATGCAAGTCATTCTGAATTATGTATACTTCCACAATTATGTTACCCTACCGAGGTGCCCCTGCCCGCCCCCCCGCCCCCAGAATTCACTGAAACCAGCATTGTGTGTCAGTCTGGTGCTCGGACAAGCTGCCTGGCTTGAGTTCTGTGTTCCATGGGTGAAGTAACAGAAGCTGCCTCTGGCTTGTCCAGAGGTGCATTGACATGCTCATCATCATGTAGTGACACCAGGGGCATGGTAGCAGAATCCTCCAAATTTTGTTGGGGCAGTTTAAGAAAATCTACCAAAATACTTTCATGTTTACTCATCTTATCTATTCTCCCTGTTTCAAAATACAGACCAGGCCATCGTAAGGGGTCCTAAGGGGTTGTTGACATGCATTATGCCAGACAAAAGCAAACAAGGTGGAATGTAGGTCAACAGGAACCCAAGAGTGCTGTACGCCGTGATGGGAGATAGGAATATGTGAAAAGGAATTGAATTTACTGAGCTGGGTAGAATGCTGTTGAGATGCCAACAAGATAGTCATGGCATTAGGAATGAAATCACCTGGCACTTGGAATGGCTGCCCAAATACTAACTCAACCACCAATGACTGGAGGTTCTCTTTTGGAACTGTTCTGAGCCCCAGCAGGACCCACAGGAGACAATTATGCTGACACTCATCAGTCAGGGAAGCCCTCCGAGCAGCCTTTAAGGAGTCGTGAAACCACTTGCATAGGCCATTGGACTGTGGGTGATGTGCTGTAATGTGTTGTAGCCTAATACCAAGGTTCTAGGCCATGGCAACCTGGAGGGAAAGAGTGCCTGACACCTCCACAGCTGCAGCCATAATTGTATTAGTTCGTGAAAAGAACTTTTAAAGTATTGGCAACCTGATCACACTAGAATGTGACATGGGCTTAAAGTTCTGCTGTTGCCTTAGCAAAGAAGTTATCTCTTTCATTCCCTTTAGTTATTTAGTATGAGCCGCATAGTTGAAAATATCAATTGCAATAAGTGGTTGGAAAAGAGCAAGAAGTTCATACTTCATTGACCATATTTAATTGGAGCTCTGGAGGTGGGAAACAAATGTAGATTCCATAATTACCCATAGTCATGAACTACTCCAAAGGCATACTGAAATTTAGCGCACCGGCTGCAAAGATGCAGGCTTTTTTAAGGCAAAAAGGTTTTATCTGCTTGAGCAAACAGGAGTGAAGGTAGCTGTGCTGCTTAAGATATTGTATGATGTACACACACTAGATATAGACTAGAAGATTTCATTGTATCATATCGGGAGGAAAAAAAAACATGACAGAAAAATTACAGGCCGGCTTCCGTCAGATGGCATTTCACAATGGTCAGAATTAAAATCATATAAAATCTTAAGTACAGTTCGGGAACGGATATTTAATGTAAATACAGAAACGCTACAACTCCCCATTTACCTCCTCCCTTATCTCCATTCATGACCCCAAACAGTCCTTCCAGGTCAGGCAACATTTCAACTACGTATTTGTTGTGGCTTACACTGATGAGGCCTAATGTAAATTGGTGGACCATATTTTTGAGCACCACCACTCCATCAGCCAAAAGCAGAATTTACCAGTGGACAATCATTTTAATTCTTATCCTCATTTCCGTACAGACATATCTCTTCTTTTTCCATGAGAAGACCACTCTCTGAGTGGAGGGGCAACACCTCATATTTCATCTAGGTGGCCTCTAACCTGATGTCCTTTAGATCAATTTCTCCTAATTGTGTTTTTCCCACCCCCTATCCTTCCATTCCTTCTAAGAGACTTCTTACCTCTTCTCCCCTCCCCCCCCCCCGTGCTCCTCCTCCTCCTCTTTCTTCCTTGGTTCCCTCTCCTCTCCTATCAGATTTCTTCTCCACTGCTTTACTTTTCCCATCCACCTTGCTTCACATACCACCTCACAGCTAGTCCACCTTTCCCTCACCCTCCACACTTTTTTATTATTCTGGTGTCTTCCCCCTTTGTTTACAGTCCTGAAGAGGGTTTCGGCTGAAAAAGTCAACTGTTTATTCATTCGCATAAATGCTGCCTGACCTGCTGAGATCTTTCCAGCATTTTCTGCATGTTCCTTTGGGTTTCCAGCATCTGTAGAATCTCTTGTGTTTTTATTTACAGTAAACTGCATTGTCCATGGTGCTGGTGGCGGTGGAGGCGGGAACTGTTACCAAAGTTGCCTTGGCCAGACGGCATCTTCAATACCAGTGGGCAGGCTCTTCGCAAGTAAACACATACACTTGACGGACATCCCCATGTATACTCCTGCTGTGTCCACCATCCTATTTTCATACCTGTTGAATCAAAGACCTGCAAACCCCATATATTGAGAATGGTATTATTTAAACAGCTATGCTGCCCAAAACAAAAAAAAAATACAAGTTTCTGGTGTGTCACATGAGCCATACTTTAGGTGGATTGGACCTTAAAACATTGGAGCAGACTTGGGCCATTTGGCCCATCGAGTCTGCTCCGCCATGCAATGATGATTGATCCTTTTTTTGACAGCATCCTCAATTCCAGTTCCTGGCCTTCTCCCCGTAACCTTTGATGCCATGTACAATCAAGAACCTATCAATCTCTACCTCAAATACACCAAACAACCTGACCTCCATAGCTGTATATGGCAACAAATTCCACAAGTTCACCACCTTTTGGCTAAAGAAATTTCCCCACATTTCTGTTTTGAAAGGGTTCCCCTCTATCCTGAGGCTGTGCCCTCTTGTCCTGGACTCTCTGACTATGGGAAACATTGTTTCTGCATCTACTCTGTCTAGGCCTTTCAACATTTGAAAGGTTTCAATGAGATTCCCCCTCAGTATTCTGAATTCCAGCAAGTACAGACCCAGAGCCATCAAATGTTCCTTGTAAGATAACCCTTTCATTCCTGGAATCATCCTTGTGAACCTCCTCTGGACCCTCTCCAAGGGCAGCCCATCTTTTCTAAGCTGAGGGGACAAAAACTGTTCACAATACTCAAGATTCCTGGATTTTCTCCCTGTTTAGAAAATAGTCCGCACATTGATTTCTACTACCAGAGTACATGACCATGGATTTTCCGGCATTGTATTTCATTTGCCACTTTCTTGCCCATTCTCCTAATCTGTAAAAATCTGTCTGCATCCTACCTGTTTCCTCATCTGCAAACTTGGCAACAAAAAAAAACATTTATTCCATCATCTAACAACACACATCAAAGTTGCTGGTGAACGCAACAGGCCAGGCAGCATCTCTAGGAAGAGATACAGTGGACGTTTCAGGCAGAGACCATTCGTCAGGACTAACTGAAGGAAGAGTTAGTAAGAGATTTGTAAGTGGGAGGGGGAGGGGGAGATCCAAAATGATAGGAGAAGACAGGAGGGGGAGAGATGGAGCCAAGAGCTGGACAGGTGATTGGCAAAGGGGATATGAGAGGATCATGGGACAGGACATCCGGGGAAAAAGATAAGGGGGGGTGGAACACAGAGGATGGGCAAGGGGTATAGTCGGAGGGACAGAGGCAGAAAAAAGAGAGAAAGAGAAAGAATGTGTGTATAAAAATAAATAATGGATTGGGTACGAGGGGGAGGTGGGGCATTAGCGGAAGTTAGAGAAGTCAATGTTCATGCCATCAGGTTGGAGGGTACCCAGACGGAATATAAGGTGTTGTTCCTCCAACCTGAGTGTGGCTTCATCTTTACAGTAGAGGAGGCCGTGGATAGACATGTCAGAATGGGAATGGGATGTGGAATTAAAATATGAGGCCACTGGGGGATCCTGCTTTCTCTGGCGGACAGAGCGTAGGTGTTCAGCAAAGCGGTCTCCCAGTCTGCATCGGGTCTCGCCAATATATAGAAGGCCACATTGGGAGCACCGGACACAGTATTTCACCCCAGCCAACTCACAGGTGAAGTGACGCCTCACCTGGAAGGACTGTTTGGGGCCCTGAATGGTGGGAAGGGAGGAAGTGTAAGGGTATGTGTAGCACTTGTTCCGCTCAATAAGTGCCAGGAGGGAGATCAGTGGGGAGGGATGAGGGGGACAAATGGACAAGGGAGTCGCGTAGGGAGTGATCCCTGCAGAAAGCAGAGAAGTAGGGGAGGGAAAGATGTGCTTAGTGGTGGGATCCCGTTGGAGGTGGCAGAAGTTACGGAGAATAATATGTTGGACCCGGAGGCTGGTGGGGTGGTAGGTGAGGACCAGAGGAGCCCTATTCCTAGTGGGGTGGCGGGAGGATGGAGTAGAGCAGATGTGCGAGAAATGGGGGAGATGTGTTTGAGAGCAGAGTTGATGGTGGAGGAAGGGAAGCCCCTTTCTTTAAAAAAGGAAGACATCTCCCTCGTCCTGGAATGAAAAGCCTCATCCTGAGAGCAGATGCGGCGCAGATGGAGGAATTGCGAGAAGGGGATGGCATTTTTGCAAGAGACAGGGTGAGAAGAGGAATAGTCCAGATAGCTGTGAGAGTCAGTAGGCTTATAGTAGACATCAGTGAATAAGCTGTCTCCAGAGATAGAGAGAGAAAGATCTAGAAAGGGGAGGGAGGTGTCGGAAATGGACCAAGTAAACTTGAGGGCAGGGTGAAAGTTGGAGGCAAAGTTAATAAAGTCGACGAGCTCAGCATGCGTGCAGGAAGCAGCACCACTGCAGTCGTCGATGTAGCAAAGGAAAAGTGGGGGACAGATACCAGAATAGGCACGGAACATAGATTGTTCCACAAAGCCAACAAAAAGGCAGGCATAGCTAGGACCCATACGGGTGCCCATACCAACACCTTTAGTTTGGAAGAAGTGGGAGGAGCCAAAGGAGAAATTATTAAGAGTAAGGACTAATTCCGCTAGGCGGAGCAGGATCTCCCAGTGGCCATACATTTTAATTCCACATCCCATTCCCATTCTGACATGTCTTTCCATGGCCTCCTCTACTGTAAAGATGAAGCCACACTCAGGTTGGAGGAACACCTTATATCCCATCTGGGTAGCCTCCAACTTGATGGCATGAACATCGACTTCTCTAACTTCCGCTAATGCCCCACCTCCCCCTCGTACCCCATCCATTATTTATTTATATACACACATTCTTTCTCTCACTCTGCTTTTTCTCCCTCTGTCCCTCTCACTATACCCCTTGCCAATCCTCTGGGTTCCCCCTCCCCCGCTTGTCTTTTTCTCCAGAACTCCTGTCCCATGATCCTCTCATATCTCCTTTGCCAATCACCTGTCCAGCTCTTGGCTCCATCTCTCCCCCTCCTGTCTTCTCCTATCATTTTGGATCTCCCCCTCCCCCTCCCACTTTCAAATCTCTTACTAACTCTTCCAGCAGTTAGTCCTGATGAAGGGTCTCAGCCTGAAACGTCGACTGTACCTCTTCCTAGAGATGCTGCCTGGGCTGCTGCGTTCACCAGCAACTTTGATGTGTGTTGCTTGAATTTCCAGCATCTGCTGAATTCCTGTCGTTTTTTATTCTATCATCTAAAACATTTATATACTGCACAGCATAAAAAGAAGTGGTCCCCACATAGACCCCTGCAGAACACCACTAGTCACTGGCAGCCATCCAGAAAAGGGATACAACATCTAGTTCATTCTGAGATTCTGTTCTAAATATTTCTTTTGAAACACTGAGGTGGACACTGTTATCTTTTGTCTGTTCTTTCTCTGCCTTTCTCTTCTTTAACTTTTGCTCACTTTACTTTTTTACATGATTCATCTAATGTCTTTAGCGTTTCACATCTACATTAAGCAATCACAGGCCACCTGATAGTCTCAAATTTCCCATTCTCTAACAGCGCCTGTAGGTTCACTTAGTCCACTCCACCCTCATAATACACTTCGGAACATACCTAATGGCTTCTGGTGCAAACATGCACCGAGTCGTTTAGAGGTCCGGAAGAAGGGGAATTTTCATGCTACCATTCACGCATCACGCACACACAATCAAGACGCACACGTTTCTGAATTTAACCACATACTAACCGAGTTTGCCTCTGCTTCGTGCAGGGTACAACCCGGACCACGGCAACTTAATGTGGGACAATATCCTGACCATGGAAATCGTTTTTTTAATGCTGCAGTCTGTGTATGTTGGCGGCTAAAGTGTTGGCTTGACTTGACTATTTCACACTGGAGGAAAACGTGCGTTTCACCAGTAGACTCAGCCCTCTGCTGAAATACAAGCAGCCTAGGATTTAAGACTGTTCGGCTACCGGGGTTGACTTACTTTTTCCGTAGAATTAGCCGCCTCAGTAGAACCTCCAAGTAACTGTCATCGCTGGTAATAAAATAACGAACATCACTGGGCCTAGGCAGAACACACGCAACCTTATGACTCAAATTATTTAGTTTACTTATACACGAATAGAACAGCATGACCCCTGTCCCCACAGTGTCTGAACAGAAAAATGCTATTACGTTACAGATGGGCTTGTCAGTTAACGACATTGACCATTTGGTAAATTATATACTTCTGAGTTCCTTACAATCACCAGGTGTGAAAAGCAAATCGCAACTTGAAAATGACAGCCGATGAAGTTAGTAAAGCAATTGTCTTTAGCTGTTGGGTGTATTTTACATCCTTTTATTATCTCTATCTCGTCTGTCTCCGGCACTCCTTACTCTGTAAAGGGACGCTATGTTCTTCTGATGAAACACTATCACAATCATTCTCACCGATCTGTCCACAATGGCTAATTTGGTCCCCAGCGGTCTCCCTTCTCTCATCTGACAACACACGCCGCAGTCATCCTTTCCGGCTTGTGGTCTTCCATCCTTATCTCACCGCAATCTCTACAGTATGCCCAGGCTACAATGCGTAATGTGATCCCGCACAGATTCTCCATCTTCCTCTGGTGCTCCCCTCCCCCTTTCTTTCTTCCAAGGCCCTCGGTCCTATGATACTCCTCCTTCTCCAGCCTTATCTCTTTTGCCAATCAACTTCCCAGCTCTTGGCTTCATCCCTCCCCTTCCTGTCTTCTCCTATCATTTCGGGTCTCCCCCTCCCCCGCCCACTTTCAAATCTTTTACCATCTCTTTTCTCCGTTAGTCCTGACGAAGGGTCTCGACCCAAAACATCGACTGTATTTCTTCCTTTAGATGCTGCGTTCCACCAGAATATTGTGTGTTGCTTGAATTTTCAGCATCTGCAGATTTTCTCGTGCTCCCGCATAGACAGTTGGGTCTATAATCTTGCTATCATTGAGAACGGTAAAAGAACGAGTCTATTATGTTTCTCGACTGTAAACGAAGTCTCCAACCTTCTCTATTGACCTTTCATCACAGTCGGTACTTATGGAGTGGCCAGATGATATTGCACTTGCAGTCGGCAGAAAAATGTATTACCATAACCCGAAAGCTGCCTGTCTGCTCACATTGGAAGAACAATGTAGCTGTAAATGTATACACTTCTTGGTTATTTATTTACTTTAGTAGTCCAATTTTATGTGAAAAGTTTTCGCATTTCTCATGGAAATGTGCTGGCCTTCAGCTTGATAAAATACCTGTGAAAGGAGACCCCGTGGAGCACATCGGTCCGTTAAAATAAGAACACCCAACGAAACGCAGAGCCTTGGTCACAGGAGACAGGAACACAGAGCCCTGGTCGAGGGAGACAGGAACGCAGAGCCTTGGTCATGAGACAACAGGAAACCAGAGCCTCGGTCGAGAGACAACAGGAATGCAGAGCATTGGTCGAGAGGCAACAGGAACGTAGAGCCTCGGTCGTGAGACAACAGGAAAGCGGAGCCTCGGTCTTGTGACAACAGGAACGCAGAGTCTTGGTCGAGGGAGAACAGGAACGCAGAGCGTTGGTCGTCAGACAACAGGAACGCAGAGCCTTGGTCGTGAGACAACAGGAACGCAGAGCATTGGCCGTGAGAGAACAGGAACGCAAAGTCTTGGTCGTTGGAATCAGGAACATGGAACACAGAGCCGGGAGCCGTCTTTGGGAACAGGTCTTGGGGCCGGGGCTCTACACAGCGTCAGGACCCCTGCTAGGGAGCAGGACGTAGGACCGGGACACATACACAGAACACTGAGAGACAGATCTCCACTCAAGGTAGAGGCAAACGGCTGGACCTACCTAGCGAAGGCATGGGCACAGAGATATTTCCCAACTCAAGGTAGCGGCAAACAGCCAGGCCTACCTAACGGAGGCGTGGACACAAGTGAGGTAGCAGTCGAGGCTTCAGGCGAAGGTAGCAGGCAAGGGATACAGAACGAAGGGAAGGGAACAGTCCAGCAAATAAAGCTGAACCCAGGAGCTGTATATGTAGCCAGCCCAAAATCAGAATCATGTGCCTCAATTAAGGCACACAACACGACAAGGGAAAACCGGAAAACCTGGAATACTGATTAATGGACTGCACCATGAACCGGAATGCGGATGTCATGGACCGGACCATGACATCATCACGGTAACGGGAGTACTATTCTATTTTTTTTATGTTAGGATCGAAACCTTTCATCCTAGTAGAAACGCAGGAGAAGCAAACATATAATACTGTGGACGGTCAAGGGAAAACTTGCCCTAAATCAAGAGAAAAATGAATTATCTCGGCAATAGATTATACGCTTATCGTTGCAACACACATAAAATGCTGGAGTGACCCCAGCAGGGCAGGCAGCATCTATAGAAAAGAGTATGGTCGACGTTTTGGCCTGAAACTCTTCGGCAGGACTGGGAAAAAAAACGCTGAGGAGTAGATTCTAAAGGTGGGGGAGGGGAGAGAGAAACACAAGGAGACAGGTGAACCCTGAAGGGGGAGGGATGAAGTCATCATCATAACTTGTCATACCAAAACAGCCAGCCACTCCAGTGTTGTTTGGTTGATGTTGAGTAGGTCAGTGTCAGCTAAATCAGGTGAGAGTGGGCAGTTGCGCAGAACGTGTTCAATGTTCTGCACCCTTTTGCCACACTCACAGGATTCACTGGTCTTTAAACTCCACTTCACCATATTGTCTCCTGTCCTACAAACTCCTGCTCTTGCTCTGTTGAGAGTGCATCACTTCCGTCTGTCAAGCAGTTCCCCGTCCAGCAACATTTCTGTGCGGTCTTGCACTATATTGTTTGGTTTTGGTTCTGGCTTCTGTTTGTTGCCAGGGGTCAATCCTGTATGTTAGGGGGGATGTTCCGTGCAGCAGTTCCTCCACTGTAGCAAAGCTTTTCCTCAATTTTAGGTGGTTGGAAAATCACACATGATGATGTAGTGGATGCTGTGGATCCAAGTTCTGTTTCCTTTTTTCAATTTTTGTTGTAGAGTGTCTTCAGATCTCTGGGGGCAGGGGGGGCTGGGATTGGTGGCAATGCCTGCAAGTCTGTAAATGATGTTATTGGGTTTGTGGCGCAATGTGTCCATGATTATTCGGCAGGCTTCGTTAAGCAACGGGTCTATTTTCTTCACATGGGCTGCTCTGCCCCATACGGTTGCACAGTATTCTGCAGGTGCATAGCAGAGTGCTAGGGCAGTTGATCTTAGTGTGTGAGCATTAGCTCCCCATTTCGTGCCTGCTATTTTTTTTCTGGAGAGAATTACGTGAGCCAACAATCCCTCAGAGTTTTTGGATGTGGGTGGCAAATGAGAGCGTCCTATCCAGTGTTAAGCGCCCAGGTAAATTGGAATCAAATGGTGTTCGAGCTCCTTCCCAAATCAGGAGATCTTGAATTTCCGAGCTGCTTCTCGATTCCTCAGGTGGAATGCACACACTTGAGTTTTTGATGGATTTGGGTTCAGAGACCATTTTGCATAATACTGCTTTCATTGCTTCAAGGACTGCAGTTAAGTTGTATTTCAACTTCTTGGAAGGATTTATCTTGTGTTGCTATGCATAGGTCGTCTAAATACATAAACCTGCGTGTGTTAGGAAAGGTTGGTTGGTCATTTGTGTAAACATTAAATAGTAGAGGTGCCTGGACTGATCCCTGTTCTAGTCCATTCTTTTGTGGACGCCACCTACTCTTAATTCCATTCATTTCTACATAAAACCTGTGATTTTCTAGGAGGCTTCTTATTACTTTGACTGTAGTTTCGTTCTTTTAGATAGTTTTAGCAGAAGGCCTCCGTGATTTACAGTGTCGTATGCTGCTATTAAGTCAACGAATACTTTCCCTGTAATTTGTCGCATTTCAAAGCCATCCTCATTATAGTGGGTTAAGTTCAGGACTTGACCGCAGCAAGAGTGGCCTGACCTGAACCCGGCTTGGTCAGAGTTAGAAGATCTTGGTTGTTGAAGATTCCTGAAGGAACATATGCGTTGTTTGTGTTTCAACAATGCCACCAAAAGGAAAAATAAACATAGGTCATCCTTTCGATGGTTGTGCCGACACGGAAAATCGTGCTTGTTAACAAAGTGTGAATTAATGTCATAGATTCATACGGTTTAGAAATAGGGTATTCAACTCAGTATGCCCACTCTGAGCAGTGAGCAACCATCAGTATTAACTCAACCTTCCAGTACCCGGCACAAAGCCACAAACTTGATTCCTGTGCTCCCACGATTCATTTCAAATGCTGTCAATCACTCTGTTTCACTCTTCATTTTCAGCACTCTATGATTTTAGAGGCATTAATGGCGATCTACAAAGAATCGCTTGATTATGCAATGGTTTCAGAGGATTGCAAAATTACAAAGGCCACTCCACTCTTTCAAAAGGAAGGGAGGCAAAAGGCAGAACATTGCAGGCCAGGTACACTAACTTCAGTGCTGTAGTGCATTACTAAGGATGAAGTTTTGGGGTACTTGGAGGCACAGGATAAAATAAAATGGTCTCCTGAAGATGAAGTCTTGCCTGACAAATCTGTTGCAATGTTTTAGAGAAATAAATACAGGACAGACCAAGAAGAGCCAGTAGATGTTGTCTACATGGATCTTTAGAAGGCCCGTTGATGGTAGGAAGCCAATGATGGAAGTGTTGATGAAGTAGCAAGTCCACAGAAAGAGTTAGATGGATTAGAAGAATGGCCAAATAAATGGCAGATAGAATAAAGTGCAGGGAAGTGCATGGTAATGCGCTTTGGTCAGAGGAATAAAGGCGTGGACTATTTTCCACACGGAGAGAATTATCCCTCTCCAGCCCATTCTCCTGCCTTCTCTCGGTAATCATTGACTCTCTTACTAAATCAAGAACACATCAACCTCCACTGGAATACTGTGAGCAATTGTGTCACGTTATCTAAGAAAGAATATGCTGTCATTTGAGATGATCCGGAAGTGGTTCATGAGAATGATCCCGAAATTAAATGGTTTTCGTAGGAGTTGCATTTGATGGCCCTGGGTCTGAACTCGCTGGAGTTCAAAATAATGAGGGGGATCTCATTGAAGCATATTGAGTATTGAATGACCTAGATAGAGCGGAGGTGGGGAAGGAGCTTCCTATAGTGGATAAATCTGATCAGAGGGCAAAGCCTCAGAACACAAAGAACCCACAACCTCATATCTGCAAACCCCGTCTCTATTTTGTCCCGCTTAGTTCATTCCTATCCCTAACAACAACTCTACCTTCCTACATTCGTGACACATCACATGTTCTCCATCACTTCAACAACTTTCGGTTTCATAATTGCCTTATTTTCACTATGGACATCCTGTTCCTATCCACATCTATCCCTCATTGTGAAGACCTTATGAAGCTGCAGTTGACGGCCTGCTACCCTGGCATTCTTGATACAAATGTGAATTCATTGATCCCTCAACGATTGCAAGCTATCCAGGCCGCAAGAACGCAAAACAGCCCAAAATCATGGTTCACAATTGGGGTGAGGTTTTGGTGTTAGTGTGCAGTGCCTTTTTACCTCCAAACACAGCAATATGCATTTCTGCCAAAAAGATCAACTTTTGTCTCAGCTGTCCAAAGGGCGTTGTCCCAGAAGTGTTGTAGAACATCCAGGTGGGCGTTTTCAAACGTCAGACATACAGCAATGTGTGTTGTTGTTGTTGTTTTTTTTTTGGGCAGCAACTCTTTCAGTCGTGGTGTCCTTCCAAGAAAACCTTTCTTGTTCAGTTTTTTCTTATAGTGGACACATGTACAGAGATTTTAACAAGTTCTAGAGATTTCTGCAGGTCTTGTACTGTTTTCATTGGGTTCTTTTTCACCTCCCTCAGCACTGCACGATGTGCTTTTGTTGTGATTTTTGCAGGATGCGCACTCCTAGGGAATGTAGCAACAGTATTTAGTTTCCTCCAATATCTCTTTCTGTGGAATGATGAACACTCTTGTCTTTAGAAAGGCTTTAGTAACCTTTTCCAGTTTCAAACATCTCCACAATTCTTCTTCAAAGGTCCTCTGAAAGTTGTTCTGATTGAGGCTTGGTGCCTCTTTCTTGAGACAGCAGACTCTGTCAGTAACCGGAATCTGTGTGTTGTTTTTTTTTTATAGGGTAGGACACCTCTGTAACCCACACCTCAAATCTCATCTCATTGATTGGAACACCTGACTCCAAATAACCTTTTATGTGCGACCCCACACAACCTCGTCTATGACTATCTGTGGAAGCCTGGGAAAATCATGGCATTTCCGTTCAGATGCTCTGAAGACTGCTTGAATTCGGCACAGTCCACTGACTCAAAGCAATCTTGTAGCCGTTCTTCTACCTCCCAGGATCAGCTCATTGTTGGCCGTACCTCTGAAGCCTTGCACTTTGGCCCATGCTTGTATGCATATTGGAGGAGAACAGCCAGATACTCAGATTTCGCAAAATGCTGGGTAGAGATCGAATGATAGGCATTCCTAATCGTAGTATGACCGTGGCCAAGTGTGTTGAGACCTCTTGTACTCCAAGTGATATGGTGATGATAACTTGCCAGAGATTTTTACAAATAAGCCTAAATGAAGTACCCTACAATGATTTCCATGATGTTGTGGTACGCAGTTTCTTGTTTCTTCATCGTGGCACTCAATCCCTCAAGTGCTTGCTTTTGTCAGCTTGTGAACTGCAGCCAGGCCCACTAAGGATAACTCTCTCAGCACGTAGAACATATGGCACATAATCATAGATGTTACAGGTCAGGTGAACAAGATGTTCCAGGTACGTCTGAACACCACAAGTAGCTTCTTCAGGAAACACAGTGCTCCAGCTCTTGCCCTTCCTGACTCAGAATTTTGGTCCATCTTGTTTCGAAAAGCCCTCGGGCTAATCCACTGTAATCAGCTTCTCTGGAGTGAGCCATGTCCACTGCAGCGGACAATGCAACAATTCCCTAGCGATGTACCTTCATGGGGCAGGAGCAGGCACAAACAATAGGCCTACCCGGAGAGTCAGCTTTGTGGATCTTAGGTAGGTAGTAGTAACGTGAAGTGCGGGGTAAATAAACAATGAGTTTGTTGACAGTGTATTGGAAACCTTCAGAGTTGATGAGGTTGATGATAGTATTGGAGATAATGTCCTGATGGTCCTGACTGCGGTCCTTTTCAAGGGGCAAGTAAAAGGAGGTGCTGAGAGTTGTCACCAGGCCTCACCAAGGTAGATCGCAGTCCGCCACACCACAACAGCACCCCTTTATTTGCGGGTTTGATGGTAAGGTTTGGATTGCTGGGGAAAGAGTGGATGGCAGTGCGTTCAGACGGTCTGAAGTTCGAAGAGGAGAATGGAGTGCTGAATCTGAGCCGAATGATGTCTCGTCAATAATGAAAACATTCAGGATAGAAAACCAGAAGAGGGTGTCAAAGAAGAGGAGGAAGGCTAGAGACTTTTGAAGTGGTAATTATTGCGGGGTCGGGGTTCTTTGCCTTTGAAATGGGGAGCCCACACTGTTGAGTCTCTCTGCTTCATTTGCAATCCGGAATTTCCCAGTGAGCATCCATATTCATTTTTTATCCACATTCCCTTTCTGACTTGTCAGTCCATGGCCACCTCTTCTTCATTGATGAGGACACTCTCAAATTGAAGGAGTAACAGCTCATATTCCATCTAGGTAGCTTCCAACCTGATGGCATGAACATCGATTTCTCCAAATTCTGATACTTCTGCTCCCCATTCCCTCTTCTTCAATTCACCTCTCTGGCTTCTTAAGCCTGTCACCTCTCACTGGTGCCCCTCCTCCTCACGTTCTCCTTTGATACACCTTCATATCCTACTAGATTAAGCTTCTAACCTCATTGCCCCTCCTCTACCCACCTATCACCTTCTAGCTTGTTTGCTTTCTTATTCTGGCATCTTCCTCTTCCTTTCCAGTCCTGATGAAGGATCTCGGGCCGAAACGTTTCCATAGATGCTGCCTGGTCTGCTGAGTTCCTCCAGCATTTTGTGTGTGTGTTGCTCGGGAGTGATGGCAGAAGTTAATTAGTTGCTATGGGAATCCCCAAAAATACAAACGGGTATCGGGTTTCATTTTGCCGGACAACCAGTAAAGTACTGGGCTTCCAGGAAAAGCATTTATTTGGCATATCAGGGACCATATTACCCCTAAGCATCAGGCTGAGTGAGAGGATGAATGAACTTTAGAAACAGCAGATTAATTTATGGATATCAAACCACACCTTACAGTGGTGGCTGACTGCACTACTCCAAGCCCTGTACAACTTGAATGAGAGACCCTTTTCCAAAGGTCATCGATTACAAGAATGTACTTTGGAACCGGAGGAAGAGGCGTGCACTGTAGAAGGATTTCCCAGGGGAAGGCAAGTATGGGTGTACATTCCAAATGATTTCTATTACAATGGGGAGGCTGTTTCAAAGGGAGATGGTAACTTTTGTCTGTACTGGGCAGAACATCTCGTATTTAAACAGGAAGAAATCGAATGAGAGTGATTTAAGACAAATAATAAACAAATGTTTTGCTTATTTTAGGTGAAATTAGGATGCTGGATGTAATCCGATCATCAACATGGACCATGCTCCAGGGAGAATGCGATCTGAATGCGCGAGAAAGAGTCACGAAAGTTGTACCTCCACGGAACTTTTTTCCTCACTTCAATGGGTTTAACCTCGACTGACTAACCACACAATGGAATACAACCGCATGTTGTCAAAGCAAATGAGATATTGTGTGATCCCGATTTTAGGAATAGGTTTTGGAATTGGGAGATCATTGTCCAGATACACCCTTAACTTAGAATCCTTTCAAATCGTTCGATAACTGTGATACTAGTACTGCTTGTAGTGCAGTTTCTCTTAGCTTCCTGCCTGAAGGGAGATATTAGCCGATTGTAGCATCAGCTCCCAACTATAAAGTATGATTTATTACCCATATGGAACTTTAATTATAATATTCCTGTTGATATTAAGTTTGTACTTACTGTAGTTTAGTTTTTGCAAAGTAGTATTTTGCTTTTTGGTATAATAGATCATGAAGTGAAGTGTAAGAAAAGAATAAAATGTGACCCGTCTTTGATAAATGCCAAGATTCCACAACAAAATGGTGTCAGATTTGAATGTGGTGACAGTCGGGAGAGAGAGAGATTATTCTTTACATAATTCGAATCAAGTAAATACTACAACCTTTAAAATGCTTTTTTTTGTGTGTCATGCATCTTGCTGTTGAATAAGAAAGAGAAAGGAGCGAACTTTAAATTATTTTTGGTAGAAGAGGCTCTAAGAATATCCCTATCTTCAATGATGGTGGGACATAATATGACTGTACACGATTGTGACATCAGTGAGCATGTTCAACCCTAAGTGCTGGACAATTGATTAATCTCCACTTCCTCCTGGTATCTCCACCTCCAGGAAAGACACTCTACAACCTACTAGATTCAGTCCACACCATATCAGGAAAAGTCTGAAAGGACTGGGTACAGCAAATGTTTTTGCATTCATCTAAGTCCCAGCAATAGCTCAACTGAGCTTGCAGATTACCGAGAAGGCAATGCGTATCAGCACACAGACCTAATGTGGGATAATATGATTTAATTCGTATGGACAAAGAGTCAGATTGGATGTGGTAGACAAAAGACCATCATCTATGTTGTATGATTCTATGCCTCTCTGACCTGAAGTAGCTGCGCCTCCAGCCAGGCTCGTCTGGTACACGTGCATCTGAATGGCAATTTGAAACAAATGTCCAAAGAAAGTCCCGTGTCTGAAAAACAGAACAACTGCAATTCAACAAATTATAAACCGCACAGCTCACTCTTAATCATTATTAAAATAACAGGTGTAATCAATAAGAGTTGTGAAATGACACCTGATTATCAGTGTCCAGCTTGAGAGTTGCCAGGTTTTATAGTTTCCAGTCATCATCAAAACTGTGTTCTAAACCTTATCCAATTGATTTATAAATAAAAAATCATAAATATCTCTGGATGAATTTTGTGGCGGGGTGGTTATAAGTACCAGATTGTTCAACATCCACATATTTGCGGGTGCTGTTTTCCTTTCGAATAAAAATTAATAACTCTTGAACCAAGTGCAAGCAAAGCATAGATATCGTTCATGTACATCATTCTGGACTCTATTTTTACATGTTGCGATTTATTGAATTCATAGAAATCTGGAATGAATCAACATACTGTATGGCCAATCTGTCCTATTGGAAATCTAGAGTGCCGTTTCAACCAGCAGCCTTCCCCCTTGTCTGTACTGGTGATCATTTAGTTTCAAACTGTCTATTAATTGAAAATAGTTGTTGAATTTCTTTTCACTTGCCAGAATATAAGAACTCGCGGAGTAAATACAATACTCCCATTGGTTTATTGTCAAATATTTAACATTATTGCCCGCTGGTCTTCAGCTCTTCAGAATTTCAAATATGATTCTTCAGTTTTTTTTCAATCAAATGACCAAATAACATCGAATACGTCCATGAAATATCTCGTTAATCTCCATTATCCTTGGAGGAAAAGTTCAGGCATCTCCTGGTTCCACTCCTGACTATGAAAGATTCTGGTGATCAAGCAACAAAATGCAAAGTCAAGTGCAGATCACCCAGTATCTCAGGAATGACTGAGCAGTCTTGAAGAGAACCATATTTCCACGACGTATGCTTATGTTCTCATTTAGCACTCAGTATCACCAAAGGAATTAATATCCTTTCAACGCAAACAACAGGAATTCTGCAGATGCTGGAAATTCAAGCAACACACATAAAAGTTGCTGGTGAACGCAGCAGGCCAGGCAGCATCGCTAGGAAGAGGTACAGTCGACGTTTCAGGCTGAGATCCTTCGTCAGGATTAACTGAAGGAAGAGTGAGATGCTGCCTGGCCTGCTGCGTTCACTAGCAACTTTTATGTGTGTTAATATCCTTTCAAATCTGTTCTAGTTTGATTTCTAAGCTGAGGCCTAATCACTATACATTAAAACTCTGATCAAAATTCAGGATTCAAGATTCAAGATTGCTTAATGTAATTCCCTGTACACAAATGTATAGGAAACAAAATAATTGTTATTCTGAATCCAATGCAGTAAAAAACGCAACAAGGTGAAATCGTAATAACAATACTAATGAGCGTGCATGGTTATGCCCATAACTCAGGTTTTACCAACTTGAGCTTAGAAAATATAAATAGTGATAACATATTAAATGTAAGTATGGAAGATAGATTGTATACGTGAATTGATCTTATCCATGAAGTGACGCAAAGCACAGGATTGTCTGAGTGTAAGGTGACTGACAGGAAATTTTAAAGTAGTTGTGGTTGGGGGTGTGGAGGGGTGGCTTGTGAGTGCTGGTGTTGATCGACATTACTACTTCTGGAAACTAACTGTTTTTGGGTCTGGTGGTCCTCGTGTAAATGCTACATATCGTCCTCCCTAATGGGAGAGGGACAGACACTCCCTCAACAGGGTGGGGAGGATCTTTTATGATTTTACTGGCCTTTTTCTGACACCTCCCTGCATATATCCCTTTGATGGCGAGTAGGGTGGAAACTGCACTCTGATGAAGAGGTCAGCTCTATAATGGGTATTCGAGACTGCCCAGAGCATCACGGGCAAACCTGCATAATTTAAATTCGATGCATAAATTAAGAAAGTCTATTTATCTCTACTTTACAGGAATAAATCCTGACTGATTAATGCATTCTTGTGTTCCGCACTTCTAAAATCTGTCCACTAGGTTGCTGACTTGTGTCATTACATCTGCAGAACTACAGCCTAATCACACAAGCTGGTGTTGAAATCATTTGTTTATTTTGCCATTCTTACTCACAAGGAAGTTAATGGTGATCTTACCCTTGTTATCACTGTCTAGCACCTCTTGTTGTTTCCTGCTCGTATTCCGGTTTGCATAGCTCAGTCATATTCCGAATAGCTATGTTGGTTTCATTGCGGATATGGAAATGTGTGCATGCTGTGGGTTCGCCACTGATTAACATATTAATGTTTTGCACGTGAAGAGACTTAGTATCTAGAATTTAGTCATACCTAGTTCCCCGGTTAGTAAACATACTGAAGGGATTTAGTACAATAATTAATTTACTTACACAATGTTCAGTCTGTAAATAGAAAGCAAGCATTGTTGGTATGTAATGCACGTAGGTCCCTATGATTTGAAATAAAGTTTGCAAAAATGTTCATCTTAGATAATATGCTGATATATTGCAGGAAGATAGTGTGCAGCTGGCCGAGTGGTAACTGAGCACCGGAGCCACGCAGCCACCTGTCCTGTCATATTAATATCTGGAGTCTAATACTAAAAGCACACTAGCTCTCTGGAGGTTATGATGAATGCCTTATTTCAAAGTCTATCTGTTAATCATCTGTGACTGTGATTGCCGAGTTTTATCCATGGAAAGGATTCATCCACTCTTAAAACATTAGCCAATTTGTCATCAAAGTCTATCGTACCCATTTGCCAGGAAGACATTTTAGATCTGGTTTGTTTGGTAAAGGTACATTCTAACTTCCCTCCAAGTTTACCTGACATGAAAGTCAGATAAATTATCAGGAGAAAGGTTTCTGACTAAAGGGCTTTTGGAAGGGTTGGAACACCCAAAATTTAGGCTGTGTTCCTATGCTCTCAATTGTACCAAAGATCTACAAGTTCACTAACTTCAAACAAACACATATTGGAATATAGAATAACTGTCAGAATCATGTTATTCTCTGTCGAGGGCAAGATAACACATCTTGTTCTGAACAGATTGTTGAGGTTTTCTGAAATGGATGCCATAAAAACTTCCTGCGAAAATGCCAGTTCCTTCTTTTAGTTCCTTTACAATTTGGAAGCTTTATGCTATATATGGCCTCGGGGCAGACCCTAGGATTTATTTTTAAACGAAAATAATCAGAATCAAAATGGCTGCACACCTGTCAATATTTAGGTGCTTGAAATTATACAGGGAGGACCGAAATTGAGGCTCTGAAAACATCTACAGTATTAATTTTGTAATTTGATGTAAATTCTGATTACTTGTTTTATACGTTTTGTATTTCAGAATTAAACTATGATTAGTTCTATTAAAAATGGGTTATGTTCCTTTACAGAAAATAGTGAAAAGCGCAGATGAGCGGGGACATTGGAAATCGGAAGTATAATATCTTAGATAATACTTAACAGTAAAAAAATGACACCTCTGGAAGCATTGCGTTCCTGCTTATGGAGCTTTCAAGAAAGGTGAAAAGGACAGTTAAGAAGAAAATGCAACACAAGTTACGGAAGGAACTCAGCAGTTCAGGTGGCATCTACGGCGGCAAGTGAACAGCAGACATTTCCTCCACCATTGATGCTGCTCTCACCCACATGTACTCCATTTCCTAGACGTCCGCACTCACCCGATCTTACCGCCACCTTGAGAGTAATTCTTCTTTTCCTTTCTGCCACCGCTGAGTTTTCGTATTCAGCACATCATCCTCTGCAACTTTAGCCATCTTCCACGGGATGCTACCACTAAACACAACTGGACTTTCTCCAACCCTGTCCCATTTTCCACAGGGATCACTCCCTCTGTGATTTCCTTGTGCATTCATTCCTCCCCCCTAATCTCCACTCTGGTACTTATGCTGCCAACAGCAGAAGTGAACTGCTGCGCATTGACCTCCTCCATCATCTCCATTCAGGGCCATAAACGCCCTTCCAGCTGAGGCAACACCTCACTTGCATATCGGTGTTTAACGTGTCCGATACTCCGGGCGTGGTCTCTTCTACGTTGCTGAGATCTGATGTACAATATATTGAGGGGCCGCTTTGTGAGCCCTTCAATTGCATCGCTAAAAGAGAAATTTCTGGGTGGCCAATAATTTCAATTCTGATCTCCATTTCTGTTCCAACATGTTGATCCATGGTCTGCTCTTCTATCATGACGAGACCATTCTCATGTTGCAAGAGAAACACGTACTCTCTCTAGGTTGCCCTTAGCTGAATGGCATAAATTTCGATGTTTGGAATTTCTGGTAATCCTTTCCTTCTCTCTTCTTTCTTCTTCAATTCCCCACTCTGGCCTCGTCCCTCTTTTCCTCAGCAACTTATTACTTTCCATGGTGACCATCCTCCTTCCATTTCTCCCGTAATTCATTCTTCTCTCCCAAAAAAATTCTTCTTCTCCAGCTCGTTCCCTTTTGCACGTATCACCTCCCATCTTCTCAGTTCAATCCCCCATCCCCACCCAGCTGCCTTCACCTTTTATTGTCCTCCTCCCCTCCCTCCAGCTTCATGTTCAGTACCTTCCCTCTTCCTTTCCAGTCCTGGTGAATGATCTCAGCCTGAGATGTCAACTGTTCATTAATTTCCCTAGATGCTGCCTGACTTGCTGAGTTCCTCCAGTATTTTTTGTGTGTTGCAGTCGAAATTTCAGACCGAGACCCTTTATCAAGACTGAAAAGGAGGAGGGCAGAAGCCGCATGAAACAGTGTGGGGACGGTAGAAGTACAAACAGGCGTGCGGCTGGTAAACCCAGGTGGGAGACGGAAAGGAAGTAACAGCGGGGAGGATGGAAGAGTGACAATGATGTGTTAAGATTGGACACGATAGGTGGAGAAGAGCCATAGGACTAATGGTGAAAGTATATGGTAGCAAAGAACAATTCCTATTCAGTGTTGCACATACCTTTCGGCTATCGAGACAGCTTCAGATTTCTACATTCTGTATTTATTTGCCCTTCTTTTGATCAATCTGCCAATTTGCAGAACTAGCAACACGGCTTTGTACGTGAAAAGTTGTGGCTCACGAATTTGACTGAGCTTTTTGAGGACGTGTCCAAGATGATTGAGAGTAAATGTTTTCTCCACGGAATTTAGCAATGCTTTGAAAAGGTTCGGTCTGTCAGACTGCTCCAGAAGTTTGGCTGCATCATATGGGATCCAGTATGATCTGGACAAATGGCTGTAGAATTGATTTAGTGGGTTGAAGGCATGAAAACATACTGTAAGGTTGTTATTCAGATTGGAGGTCTTTGACTAGGGTGCCATGGAAATTGGTTATGGCTTCCCTGATGTTTCTGATATATTTTAAAAACACAGGACATTTTTTTTAAGGAGCGTGTTGTTACCTCAGAGTTTCATTTTTGGTTCTGATAGACACATTGAGGATTAATACAAACATAATTGCATCACGCAGGAATTTGGAGAAAGAAGAAATTAACTTTTATTGAATATAATGCATTTAATTGCAGTGTGCTGCTGACGCTTTGCAATTGTTCAACAGCGACACTCTTCCAGTGATGATTTTCGTTTGTACTCAGCGTCTGAGGCTTCTCGCTTAAGTGCCCAACAGTAATCGGCCAGCATTGACTGATCCCAGTAGCCCTGATACTGTTTCTCTGGGCCCGCAATGTTCCAGAAAAAAACTTTCACCATGGTTGCCACTAACAGCGCAAAAAATTGCAGAGAAGAATAAATGGGCATGTAGAAAAGGAATCTTTAGTGACATGTTGCAATTCACGGTTTCGTATGCCTTTAAGCATGTCAATCAGCACTGGTGCACTGCAGTTGCCAACAACATTTTCAATAACTCCCTTGAATGCCTTCCATGCGATTCTCTCTCGTCCAACTAGAAGTTTTTTTTTTTCAAATTGCCTGTCATTGATGGCCTTTTTCATTTATAGTCCAACTAAACAACTTCATTAATCTTCGCTTTAGCTATTCTGGGAATCACCTGTCTCAAATATCGAAATCCTTCAGGAAATATTTGTGTCTGGTGACAGCAGATTTCATCCTTGCAGTTTTAAGCTCGGTAATTCTGCTTTGCATTTGACAAATCCAAGTTTCTGACCAGGTCATTTAACTCAGATTGAGTTATCAGATGAGGCTCACTCAACAGAAAAGTTTCAAAACCTGTATCAGTATCTGTGTCCTTTTCCATACCTGGCGTGTGCATCGGGGCAGCTGCGTTAGCTTTCTCTAGACTTCGTATCTCTGGTGGCTTCGCTACTGGAAGACATTTGTCATGCGGCACATGGCTGAAGGGAGAATGAGGTATTCAATGGATTTCTTATTTTTAGCAGAGACACACTGGTTAGACAGAAGTAGTAGGTTGTCACATGAACTTTTTGCTCTCGCCATATGATCGCGACAGCAAACGCCATTGACTTTCGAGCGCCTCTGAGCCAAGCTCTAAAAAGTACAGCGCGTGTTGCGCAACAAATGTGAGGAGCCAAGGCTCTGTCTTGATCACGAATTTTGCCCCCAAAGTATAGCTTATATGTCTTAGTAACAAGCGGAGTCCTGCTCCGTCTTGGACATTTAAGCGTAAACTTACCACAAATACAACAGAAAATATCACGGCTGTTGCAACATTGGCGAGACATCTTGCTGTCAGAAATACCACTGAAAATACAATTACTTTATCATAATGAGTACATACAAGATGCCACGCGCACAGAGCATGCGTGTCAACGTGATCGCAAACCGATATGCAAGTAAATGCAATGCATAGAATAGTGTGTGCGTGATGCTTTTATCGCTTTTCCAAAAACAAGTCCTGCCGAGCTTATGGTGCGCGATGGGGATATTTCCTGGTTAGTTGCATGATCAGCAGCGCAACATCCATGAGATACGCTTAAAGGTATTCACGAAGCAATATCTTTGTTGTCCAATGTAACTTGGATGAGAATATCGGTGCCATGATTTGTAAACTTGTGGTTAACAGGAAAATTAGCATATAATGGAAAATGAAGACATTTACCCAAGTTCGTTCTCCAGATTTCCTGGGAAACTGATCATATCTCAAAATTGAATAGGTTGAATATATCTCAGACACGTGCGAAGTAATGCATTTTGAGTGCATAGTTGCCTGAAGGTTGCGACAGGTAGCCAGATTCTTGACGAAAGTGGAGGACATGAAAGCTTTCCTCGTCAGAAGACTAAGCACAGGCTCTGGGTGCCATGTCACAACTGCACAAGAGGTTTCATTATTTTATATCATTTTTGTGTTATCCAATTGTATCCTTAATAAATCATTATTTTTTTTTTCTTAAATGCTTTTTTTTTTGCAAGATTCATCATTTGGCAATAACCAGAATCTGTTTATCATGTTCCAACTTCCCACAACGTGTGATCTATAAATCGGAGCTCTTCATTTTATCTTACTCAGTACATACATGCCCTGACTTCTCACTAGTCCTTTGTTGAATTCTTCCAAACTTCAGGACCACATCTTCAGAGCACTCCCATAAATTACAACTGTGCCTTGTAAAACTATCATATCTGTCTAAGACAGCAACAGACAACATATCTTCTGCACACTAGCATGTAACTTAAGGCTCCGTTCGATGGGTTTCAACTCCTCTCTGTTTGAAATTGGAATCAGAATATAAATCAGTTTTATTATCACTGACATATAGTACGTCGTTGAATGTGTTTCTTCACAACAAAGTTACAGCACAAGATATAACATTAACATAAGTTGCAATAAATAAGCACATAGAATTGGAATCGCAAGGTCGTATTTATAGGTTCAAGGACCGTTCAGAAATATGATAGCTGAGGGTGGATGTTCAGGCTCTTATACTTTCTCCTCGGTGGCAATAATAAGAGGGGACATCTCGGCTGGTGAGAGTGCTTAATGCTGGATGCCTCGTTCTTGAGATACAGTCTTTTGTAATGTTCATGATGGTGATATGGTTACGTCTGTGAAGCAGATGACTAAGTCTTCCTTCAACCCTTTGCAACCTCTTTTGATACTACACTTTGGAACCTCTGCACAAGGCGGTGAAACAACCAGTCTGAATACTCTCCACCGTACACCCGAGCAATTTTGCTAGTGCATTTAGTGATATCTCAAATCTTATCAAACTCCTAATTCATGATTCCATCAATGTGTTGGCCAATGTTTCCCGTAAGGTATGCGTGTGTGCGCGCACATGTATCTTTTGCTATGAGTGTACAAAGGAATTTAAACTGCGCACAAAAGGTTGTTCCTATTTACCTCGTTGGCATTTTAAGTATATTTCACGAACGTTTCCTTTTCCGGTTTCTGAATCAATGGTGTCGATAGGGTTGTGTCCGTGATGATTTGTCTACAGATTTTGGAACAGATTTTAGAACTGGGTTATTTATATTGTTTTTACTGAAGAAATCATTCAGTGCGCACATGTGGTCACTGGGCAAACAATTGCACAGCACAAGAATTTTGAGAATAGTGGTCATGACAAATGAGAGGAAACATTGGTATTCGGCCAAAGATAGTTCCTCTGAGATGACGACACCCAAGAACTTGAATCTGCTTAACTGTTTCTCCACTGACCCATCAATTACCGTAGGACCAGGGACTCATTTCAAAGACTTGAAGATACAGCAGAGAGGTTGATGAGCTTGGGACAAAATTTATAGTCGTTTTGCCAGATAGAAATCAGAAAGGCTGAACAAATGCGAAGACCTCCTTCCACATATGTAATACATTGAATTGCAATCCATTATTGAACTTCAGGTCCGTCCACTAAAATCACAGCGACAATACAATGTTGTTTGGAAAGTCAAAAGCCATCATAGCAGCCACCACTTTTCAGACTCTTGGATAAATCTATCAAACACGGAGAGTTGCCACTCGTGCTCCAACAATTGGATCTGTACAACTAACCTGCCGATTGTAATAGAACTGAATTCCCTCCTTTGCAATTTTTGACCTGACTCGTTCTGGAATGTAACCTCTGACGAAATAGGACACAAAATATATTTTAAAATATCATCTGCTGTCTTGGTGTTTCAGATTATTAATTCAAAATCATTTAGAGAAACAAAGTTTTAATGTTTTGATCAGCGTGTGCTTGAAGCGCACACAAAATATTGAGAATCTGTATATATTAATCGTACTGCTGATCGGTTATCAAATCATATCTGACGAGTTTCTGAGGCCACTGTACAAAACACGTGTATTGGAAAGTCATAGGTTAAAGACTCAATTGAATCAGATGTTCACTTTCGTCCAACAATACCAATGAATATGCTTGTGGCTTTGATTTTTCCGCGCAGTGCAGGTGGCAGCTCCGCTCACTGAAACAGCTGTACAAAACTACTGCCACCTGCACCCACCTATTATATCTGTCAATAATTGTATTCAGTGTCTCATCCCACAGTTTTACTTCTTGAAATTAAGCGAACGCCTCCTTCTAAAAGCAGCACGGGACAAACCTGACCCCAGATGCTGCGGTTTTCAATCAACAACAGATGGGCAATAACGGATGGCGACTTAAGATAAGGGAGCAACGGTCACTTACTGGTCGTTCAGCACGTTACATTCTTTTGTTGGGCTATTTTTTTCACAACAGAATGGGGCAGCGAAGAGAGGAATTGTTTTTCAGAGCTCCATCAGCTATTTTTAAGCACCAAGCACCTTACACCCAGACAATGATAACATGGTACCGGGAATCAAGAATCACCCTAAGCTGTCAGTATGAATGCACATGCATAAAGTCACGGCAATACTATCATATGTTCTCTTGCTAGACTGACAAAATTATGAATATCGATATCAATTTGCTTTCAATTTTTTTTCTGCGCCTTGGTTATTGCTCTGACATGGGTAGCACATTAATTTCAACAGATAGTTAAGTATTTTCGGCCGCCTCAAATGGTGTCACTGAACAGGAATGGCTCTATCATAGAAACATGGTCATTGAACTTCGTTCTCTTGGCTATGCAATTTATTCATTCGATTACTATTAACAGGAAATAACATTTCATAGTGAAATAAAGACTGAGGATGCGAGTGACGAGTCCAAACCACATCAGTCTCTATGTAAAATACATGGCCCGCACCTCTCTTTTCAAATTTCCCTCTCACCATCAATGAATGCCCTCTAGTATTACACATTTCAATCCTGTTGAAATATTTCGGCTTCCTGCAATTTATATGCTTCCCATAATTTTCTAACGTGCTCTCAGGTCTCGCCTTCGTAGGCCACTCAAGCATAAACAACCCTAGTTTCCCTAAGCTCTCCTTATACTACATAACCTCTAATCCAGACAGAATCCTTATAAACCGCTTCTGCATATATCAAATTGCAACATTACTTCCTGAGGCTTGAACACATATCTCTGACTGATAAAGGCAAACATGGCATTCGCTTTCTTTACCACACTATCAAATTGTGCTGCCACTCTGAGAGAGCTGTGGACATGAAACCCCAAGATCGCTCTGTACCTGAAAGGCGCACAGACACATCATATGACCTCTTGGGGTCTCCCACTGTCTCGGAAGACGCGCCCCATTCCCTCGTTTGTCGAGCTGATCAGAGAATTAAGAGAGGAAGAGAACGCGACGGAGGCGCGTCAGATCTCCGTCAGCAGAGAACAGTCCACGGTAGTAGCCTCGGTTGCTAGTGATACCTGATAGCCCCCTCTTGGGGGTGAGAGGGGAACTCGTACCAGAGTTTAAAACTGAGATGTCCATGTTGTTGTCTGCGGGTGCGACCACTCTGCATGACAAAGCTGACTGGGAATCGAACCCCCTGAGGGGACAGACCAAGCAGTGGGCTGCTAGTGAATGGGGTCCCGCGGAAGGGGAGCGACCGGTATTGTCTGCGATAACTGTGGGGAAGACAAACACTTCAGGCGGGAGTGTGAAGGCCGGGAAATCTTCGGAGAGTCAGCCCCAGCTACCTAAGCGGAGAAAGACGAAAGGAAACTTAGAACCCAGTGAGGGAACGTCCTGACTTCTCGGGGGGAATGCGTTCCAATCAATGTATCAACGAACACCCTGAAGCAAAAAAATCCTATTCCTGAAGGCTTAGTGGGACCAAGCTCCAGTGTATCATTACGGATCGAGGGTATTTATGCCAGAGCCACATTTGACACAGGCTCTCAGGTTACTCTGCTGTACCTTTTGTTTTACAACCGGTATTTGACGCACTTACCATTGACACAATTCAGTGCGCTAGAGGTCTGGAGTCTTAGTAAGGATGACTACCCGTATTATGGTCACTTGTCCTTGAATCTGGAGTTTTCGGAGACAGACGTGGGAGCAGCTGAGGTCCTTAATACATTTGTGTTAGTTTGTCCGGACCCGGTCGAAAAGGGCGAAGCTTCAATTCTTTTGGGGACGAATACCCCTACTGTGAAAAGGCTAATGGAAGCCTGCGAGGAGAAAGTTGGAGAGAGTTTTCAGAGAACATTGTCTATTTACCTCATGTTCCGATCTGCTTCTGAGGAAGTTTGTGGCCGCACTGGGCTGGATGATGAGCATAAACGGGGGACTGTGCGGTAAACCCAATCCAAACCAGTCGTGTTACGGCCTGAGGAAGTAGCCAAAGTGACGCGAAACCCCAAATTTCCCGGAATGCCTGATGTCAAGGACCACTTGGTGGATGCTCCGGAAGACCACGAAGAGAAGTCATCCTTACTTGCTGGGGTATTGATGGGACTCGACCTGCAGAAACCCTCGGTTGCACAAGTGAACGGGATTACAGTGATTGTCCGGACCACTTCGGAGAGGGAGGGCACCCTTAGCCGGCGTATGCCAGTGGCACACCTCTTTCCGGTGACGGTAAAATGTAGTGTCTCTGTGAGACAAGTCGGGAAGAAACTCTCTCCAAAAAAGGGAAATTTGACTGCCGAGTCATTCAACTTTGGGGACACCCCGGTATCTGGAATTTGGAAGGGAAGTTTGATAGAGAAGATGTTGAAGCTGGAAGATATCTTTACCACTGACGAGTTTGATGTGGGTTGTTCCAAGAGCACTCGTCACACCATTCGGGAGACAGAGAACGCCCCGTTCAGAGACAGGTCGCGGCGACTGGCGCTTGCAGAGGTGTGGACGTTCGGCAGCATCTGCGGAAGCTGTAGGAAGCTGGGATCATCACTGAGTCCAGAAGCCCTTATGCGTCTCTAATAATGGTGGCCAGGAAGAAGAATGGGAAGGTACAGACGTGTGTGGACTATCGGGCTCTGAACAGGCGTACAGTCGCCGACCAGTATACTGTTCCGAGAATGGTGGATGCGTTGGCCTGCCTGAGTGGTGCGAAGTGGTTCAGTGGGATGGACGTCAGGAGTGGATATTACCAGATACCCATGAGTGAGGCTGACAAAGAGAAGACGGCTACTGGGATTCCTCCACTTTGAAAGGATAACCCAGGGCATATCAGGAGCCCCTGGCGACTTTCCAGCGTCTCATGGAGAAAGCCGTGGGCGATATGAACTTCCTTAAGGTGTTGCTGTACCTCGATGATCTCACAGTATTCCCGTACACCTTGAAGGGATATGAGGCTAGGCTACTGAAAGGTGCAGGGCTGCCTGAAAGATTCAGGGTAAAAGTTTCTCTGGACAAGTACGGGACGTCTGTCAACTATGTGGGGCACATAGTCTCAGGAAATGGAGTAGCTAATGATCCGTCTGAGATAGAGGCGGTGACCACATGGCTAAGGCCCCAGTCTGTGAGCGGCCTGCCCTCGTTCCTTGGATTTTGTGAGAAATATCGGAGGTTCGTGCAGGAAAACTCTAAAGTGAGTTACCACTTAAATCAGCTTTCGTGCTGTAACACTCTCTTGGGGAAGAAAGGGAGTAGGACGAAAAGAGAAGCTGGTAAAGATTATTTTAGCCACGCGGAGCTTTTTGGAGCGAGATGTGATCCGTAATGTGAAGCGGGCTTTCCGCTACGAAAGGAACAGCTGAGGATAAAAGCTGTGCTGGCTTTTGCAAACCCCCGATTGCCGCATGTACTGCATACGGATGAGAGCAGACAGGGCTTCGGGGAATTATGTATCGTGACCAGGGTACAGCGTTGACACCTGTCGCTTTTATCAGCTGGAGTCACTCACCCTCTGAGCGAAACTACCCCGCACACAATTTGGAGTTCCTGGCTTTGAAATGGGCTGTAGTGGATAAGCTAAGTGACTCTAAGTATGGTGCCTAGTTCGAGGTGGGGACGGACAACAATCCATTTACTTATATCCTGACCTCGGCGAAATTGGTGCCACAGGCCATCGGAGGTTTCTGCGTTGTCTACTAATGAGTTCTGCCTGAAATACCGGCCGGGGAGTCGGTACATTGAATGCAATGCGCAGACACGGCTTGCGCATCAAGCCCTTGGCAGGGACGGAGAGTGGGGAACGTTCCTGCCCCTGGAGTTAAAGCAATGTGCCAGTTTTCCATCACGGAGAAGGCAGGGGAAAGGCTGAGCGTACCTGAAGAACTTTAAGAGCGGCTTCGAGATGCGCAACGAAATCAGGGCTGCAGCGATTAGCTGGGCAGCGTGCTCATGTCCGAGGACCTTCCAAGTCAACGGTACCTGGGTCCCAGTGCGAAGTAGAATTAAAACGCCGACCCATATTGGAGGCGAGAGCCGGTTTCACTCGCTCTCCGCTATGTTCAGTCCTCTCTCCAGGGTGCCAGAGCCTTTCGCTGTTCCGTGGTTGGGTCAATTTAAACCTTGGCTCAGATAGACTGACAAGATAGGGTATCGGTCGGGACGAGAGCCGATTTCGCTCGGTCTCAACGATGGTCATCTCAATAGCGCTGAGACTATAAAGACTGCTCCGGCTGCTGTGCTCCGTGCCCGCTAATAAGATGAACGGATCAGCGAAGCTTCGGGTCTACTCCGGGGTGCTCCGGGTATTGGATCTGAGGACTCATTTTTGGTTTGGAATGCTGTTGCTCGCTTCAATTGTTTGCATGCCTTGTACTTTTGTCATTCTCTTGTGCATCGAGTCTTTCGTTAATAAGAGAAAACCTGCAGATGCTGGAATTCCAAGCAATAGACAAAAAAAAAATAAACAGTGTTAATAAAGGTTTCGTGCCCGAAGCATCGACTGTTTACATTTTTTCCATTGATGCAACCTGGCCTGCTGAGTTCGCCAAAATTTTGTCTGCGTTGCTTGGTCTCCTACTTTTTTTTATTGATATTCTTTTTACTTTAAATTGTGTTCTTTCAGATTTCTTGCTTTGTGGCTACCGGGAAGCAAGTACATCTGAAGGACGTGTAATTTCTACATACTTTGATAACAAATGTACTTGAATATGAATATATATTGTAGGGCTCCGGGGGGTGGGGGGGGCGGTGCGCGGAGTGGGTCTAGTCGACAACCCGCCCCAGCATTCCTAGTGGCCAGCGCTATTTATTGTTCTTGTTTCGTGGTATTATGGTGGGAGGTTCAAGTTCATTTATTGTTACATTTTAACTTGGGATATATGGTTATCCTTATGTCTGTTTGTGGGTCACATTGACTGTAACTAGGGTACATAATGATGACCTCCACCATCAGTATGTGGCTGAGTGGTTCTCTCCTCGGGTCATACAGGCCAGTCTGTTTTTGTGCTTGTTGCAATAAAGACGGCTGATGAGTTAAAGGAGCTGTTCTCGTCTGTCACTGAATGCTCGCCACATTGGGATCAGGAGTGGGATTAGAAATTCACGGCGAGATTGAAGAGCTACGACATCGGATAGAATGCCTTAAAACCCGGGGAATAGGCCAAGGGGCTGAGCAGTATGTCTACCCCGCTACTCCGGGCCGGGCTTCCGAAGATGGGACGCCGACCCGGAGGACCTAGGAACTGAGTATTATGCCTTCCCCAGGAACCCGGTGGGGCGAGCCTACCCAGGCTCCCGAACCCGGGGGCATAGCGGAGCACATCCTCCACCTCCCTCTTGGACCGCACCGGGGGGGGCCCAAGAGGTCGGGCAATAAGGCAGGTACCACCGACACCGCTGGAGGAAGAGGAAGACCAACAGGCCTCAGTTTTCACGGTGCATGGTCCTCCCTAAAGCTCCTGAAATAGAATGCTACCAGCCGCCTGGAGCCTTACCTGATGCGTCAAACTTGCCGCATGGCACAATGTGGAGCCCCACCAGAACGGCGGTGGCCCTTGTCCTGGCACCGGAGGGGGACGCCCCGCGGGCTCTGCTCGACCTAACGCCGGCTGAGCAGCATGACTATAGGGCTATCAAGCGGCGCAGGAGCTGCGTTTCAGGTAGAGGCCACTGGGTGAAACAATGAGAGAATAACTGGGCAGCGGGTGGCGCAGTGTAGGAGAAAGCCTGGAGGGCATTCGCAGCAGGTCTCCGCCACTATGCTCGTCATGGCCAACCCCAGTTCCTTTCTGCGGCCCAAGAAGAGCTTGCCCTCCACGCCTTTGAAACAGCGCTCAAGCCAGAGCGTCTTCGGCAGCATGTCACCCTGACATCACCATCATCGCTGGCAGAGGCAGAAGGGCGAAGCAACTTCACTCCCCCAAAGCATTCTAGTGTCACCCGGCACGCCGCGAGGCTGGGCTTATGTCACCGAGGTGGAAGAGGAAACTGACGAAGAGGAGATAGTGACACAATTCCGACCAGCACCGCTCAGGCCCCATGGCGTGCCACGGAGTGGTCTCTGCTATCTGTATGGCGAGGCAACCCATATGGCCTGGGATTGCTCCGCAGCAGCGCCACGCCATAGCCCAGCGCAGCCAGCCAGCGTCGCTCGACACCTCCAGCAGAATCCTGCGGTTGACGCCTCTCCGGGTGGGACGTTTGGGTGAAGAATAAGGCTTTTGCGTGGACTGCGTGGGAGAGGGCATCAGAGGTCTTGCGTTGGTGGACACGGTGTCAATCCTCACCATTACCTATCCGGCTTTCCTCGCAACACGGCCCATCCACCCTGCCTGGGTCGACAACCACACCGGTCCAGCGGCTACGGTTACTGGCAACTGTGCGGCGCTGAGAGGGAAGAGGTGGCTGCGCATCGCAGTGGGGAAAACACAGTAGAATACGAGCTGCGTATGGCTGACATCCGGGAGTCCTGCCTCATTGACCTGGGCCTGCTGTCACGCTGGGGGCGCGGGAGCGCGTGGATGTACTGGGGGCAATGCTCTACTTCGGCGCCGAAGCCGTGGTCCTCTGGCAGGACACCTTCAGAAAGCGGACCCGGCGGGGTCAGTACAAAGCACCACGGTCTCACCGCGAACCTCCACAGCGAGCAGGTGAGCGATCCTCTGCTGGTCCGAGTAAAGGGATTGTTGAGCGTGGGACAATGGCCGGACTGGACAGAGGTCTCCGCCCTAGATCCCGAGATTAAAGCCCTATTCTCTCAGTGGGCACGCCGGGTTGTTGTTCTGGCGGTGGCCACGGTGTTACGGTCCGTGCACGGGCTGGTGCGACAGGCCGTTTCGGGGTCGCCAAGACGTTGGGCAAGTTGCGCGAACGCTTCTATTGGCCAGTGGACAGGCAGGACGTGGAGCTGTTCGTTCACAACAAAGATGCTTGCACGTTCCAGACGGAGCCGGAGTCAGTCTAGGGCGCCAATGCCGGAGTACTAGGTGGAGGCCCCGGTATGGGTCTACTACCGCAGCCGGAAGAAGATACTATCCCCCTAGTTTGTAATCCATTAGAAGGGGCCGGGAGAGCTGCTCGACTGCATCTCCGATGTGGTATACCGAGTGCGGTTGCCTGAGTGGCAGAAGCCAGTCGTCCCGAACCGGCTCCGGCTGGCACTAGCTTGGGTCTTACAGTTATTTGCATGTGTGTTTGTGGGTCACAGTGACTGCAACCAGAGTATGCAATAATCACCTCCCCGTGTGCATGTGACTGAGTGGGTTTCTCTCCGGGTCATAGCGCCCGATCAGCTTTTGTGCTTGTCCCAATAAAATCGGCTGTTGAATTAAACGAGCTTAACAAGCTTGTTTTCGTCTGTCATCATGGACCAAATGCTCGCCACTATGTATATCATCACTAACGTCGGAGGTTCTCGTACGGAACAACATTAGTGACGTACTTGCAAGCAGAACCATCAATCAACTACTACACTCTGTCTTCGGTAGGCAGCACAATCATGAATCCAAACGGCCAAGCCACCATGGATAGCATGCTTCTTAATCTTCTGTACGAGTATCCCATGAGTGGCCTTCTCGCATATCTCCCTAAAGCCCACGTAGACATATTCTAATTCTCTACCTTTATCAATCATCTCCATCACCTTCTTGAAACCTTCAATACTGATACTAAGAGATAACCTACCTCGCACAAAGCTATACTGATAATTTCTAATTAAGCTATGCTTTGCCAAATGCTCATAAATTCTATTTCTAAGAATCCTCTACATCACTTTTCCTGCCACTGACAATAAGATTCACCAATCTACTATTTCCAGATTAACGCCATTTCCATTCCTGAATAAAGGAACAACATCCCCTCCCCCCAAAAAAAAGCTTCTTCCCTCAGGGTGTGAGAATAATGAATACCCAACCAACACCTATGTATCGTCTCTAGGACAGCGGATTGCTTACTGTACTGTTTACTACTTATCTGCGCTCCGCATTACTACATACATTTTTAATTATATTTTACGAACTTATTTAGAGTATACTTTGGTGTTCAGTATGTGTGTGATATATGTTGTGTGGATGCACCGTCGTCCGGAGGAACGTTGTTTCGTTTCGTTGTATATATGTACACTCAAATGACAATAAACTAACTTCAAATTGAACTTGTACAAATATGTTGGTCATGGCGCCAGCCATCACCATTCTTGCCTTTCTCTAGAATACTTCAATAGGCCCTGCAAACACTTCAAAACGAATGATTTTAAAGGGATTCCTAATCTCAAAATGTCCTGCCAAATTAGCATGCTCGAACTCTGGTCTCACTACCCTCTAATTCTCTCCCCTTGGTAAAAACATATGCAAAGTATACTTTAGGACTGAACGCTCATAATCGCTCTCCAAAAGCATGCTTCCGCTTTCTACTTTATCCGTGAATGGTTCTGTCCTCTGCCGAGTTATCTTTGTATCTTTGTTTCTTGTGGTATGTATCCGACTTGCCAACATATGGTCTCTCTCTCTCTCTCTGTCTCTCTCTCTGTCTCTCTCTCTGTGTCTCTCCCTCCCTCTCTCTCTCTGTCTCTCTGTCTCTCTCTCTCTCTCACACACACACACACTCTCTCTCACTCTCCTAATTTTCTTATTGAGAGTTTTCTCGCTTATTCATATTTTTTCAGTATCACCGTTCGATTTTATCTCCCTGAACCTTAAGCATGCTTTCTTTATCTTCTTGACTAAATTTGCCACATCTGCCGCCATCCACTCTTCCCAAGAAGTTATAGATTCCATTACAATTATGTGTTTTATGCGTATCGGCTAGCCTCGGAAGTTGATCATTTATCATATTCATTGCCCATCTTCTTCTCCCTTTGACATCATTATGGAAAATGGTTTGCAGTTTGCCATGTTGTTCGAATTTGACAAATTCCTTCACAATGAACAATCTGATAGGATCTTCGTCCTTAAGTCCATTTCCTTTCTGTCTTCTGATCAGAAATGACTCCGATTACTACACTAAGTTAGGCAGATCTGAGTTTTTTCATCTCAATGCTTTCTGTCTGGTCGAGTTCCTCCAGTATCTTGTGTGTTGCTTCGTCACTATCCACGCACATTGCCTGCGAATTCTCGAAACCACAACTGAAAATAAACTTCGGCTCAGATTTTGTTACTACGGCTGGCATCAGATTCATGCTGACAACCAGTGGTGAATAGAGGAAGCAAGATAGGGAGACAGGGATGTGTTCAGTTTGTCTACATCAATAGGAATAATCTTTAGTTATTCGTGGTGATGAACTGAATTGGTTTCAGAGTATTTTCTGTGTCATAATGACCATTAGACTTTTAACATGTTTTTGCGAAGCTCTCTCCATATAACACAGCAAAGAGAAATACGTTCAGTACGACGGAAGGAAGCAATGAAGATTTTTCTTTAAATTTCTATCCGTACATTCACGTTAATGCGTCAATTATTTTACCGATGTAATTATGGGATATAATGCATATCATTATCCAAGCTATAATCGTAGTGAATGCGCCTTCATTCTGCATTATGCAAATGAGGCCAGACTCTCGAGGCTTATAAAGTCTTTGCTCCTCCACAAGGTTGCACAGACAGCCTGCGCTGATGTCTGGAACCTTCTCTGTATAGCAGGCTTTCAGGCCGTGAAGGAGCGATGAATATTTTATATGTTTCGATATTTTTAACCTGGTTGCCAAGTAAGCACAGTTCAGTTTTACAGAGAATAATGGTTACTATATTGCTGTTGCTTCCACAAATTTCATTTTATGTTAAATCCTGTGCTGCTTCAGATATGCGATGATTAAATATGTTTTTTTTTCCTTCAGATGCCTTCAGTGTATCGGTTGAACAGACACCAAAAGAAGCAATAAAACAACCAGGCGAAACTCTGACCATCAACTGTGTTTTAAAAGATGGTAACTGTAACCTGAATGTCACATCATGGTTCATCCAAAGACCGAGTCAATCGGGTTGGGATAGGCTGTCTATTGGAGGACGATATGCGGAATCAGTCAACAACACAAACAAGTCATTTTCCCTACAGATCAGCAACTTAATTGTTGAAGACACGGCCATGTATTTTTGCAGTGGTCAAGACCACAGTAACGAAGCTGAGCACACGCCAATTCAATAACTTTGAAAATCTTTCACGCGAGAATGTCTGACTGCTTCGTTCTTATGGAAAAGAAAATTACTGATCAGCAGTTGATTCCGCTGTAGAGCGAGCGTACATTAGTACTAAGTTGGCGACAGTCACAATGCCGCTTATATCCAAATGGACACAGTTGGAGGTGCAGCGTCAGTATTCTCCCAGAGTTATGTAAATGGAGACCTTATTGCTATTGAATCAACCACTGTGCCAAGTGACAACCCACAGTGATGAACCTTTAGTCCCCTTCATGCACAAATCGCCTCGGCAGTTATTAATGTGAAATTAATGTAAAATATTCCTTTAGGGACTAAAACTGCTTTCTGACAAAGATTCTTTATCTCTGCCAGAGACTGGTACACAAAACATAGCCTTGCTCTATATGTTTGTGCAATTGCAGTACATATATGATAATCATATTAATAACAATGCCTTGATATTATCTACCTGGCTGAGAATGATTATCGACGGGATTTAAACAAGCCAGTGCAACCATTTAATTTTTGTCCCCTACCATTGTATCATGGACGTATGGGATTATCTGACGGATTTATACGCTATTTACAACAATGAGGATATTGTGCTCATGTGAACTGATGTGCAGCAACAATGCCACAGTAGTCTAAACCATAGCACAAACCTCCGAGACAGTTTTATCTTTTTTAAGCTCATCTCTTTGTAAAAGGGACTACGAAATATGCCTTTACGTGCATGGATGTTACTCAACATAGTTTTTCAAACGACTTTACTTCTCCTTTAGGTTGAATTCTACTTACAGTCCCTGGTACTCAAACAGCGAAATTCCAGTTTTATTATCATATGCGCTTACAGCGCACTGAATAAATACAAGGGCGGGTGAAACTGAAGGAAATGGAATATATTGGTCAGCCCTTCGTTCCTGTATTATTGTGGAAAGCCTCCGTCTACAATTCAGTTTCAATGATTACTTTTTGAATTGTGCTGAATAGGAAGTTAATCATTGTGTAATGAACTCCATAACGGAACGGGCACAAAGCTGACTGTGAAACCTGGTAAGTGATATCTTTTATTACGTTTTGAGTAAGCACGTACTTTTCCCCGTGGTGAAGTATAATTATATTCTCGTTTAAATGATACAAACCGAAAAGGGCAATATGATAATGTATTCTTGGAGTATAAGCATTTCACTGAGACACCCCAGAAGAATTTAAGTATACGCCTTTCTCCTCCCAAGATAATACTTTCACTCGTTTAAAATAAAACGAAAATTGGAGTATTTTTACAAATTGAAGCGCACAAATTACCCTCGACCTGCTACGCCCCACCCACGTCCGACGGTTACTTTAAAGTATTACCTGCTGTATTGATGTAAGTGCCATGTCCTCATATCTTGGCATATTTGAGTGTGGATTTACACCCCAATGATCGCAGACCCAAGCAGTATAGAACTTTGAAGATGAAATAGATTTCAGTTCAGAAAGAGATCGATAGCTTAATAACTTGATACTTCGAGGGGGTTGTTGAAACAGATGCTCATTCGGAAAACAACTTGTCTTCAGCTAGAATAGAAGAAAAAAATGTCTTCTATTTAGAAACACATATCATTCTCTAACAAATCCATACCTTTCGTGAGAGCCTGGAAGACCAGGTTCAAACACATTTTATGCTGTCAGAATCGTTGGACTTGTATAACGTTGGTTATATTTTAGTGTCAATGGTCAGAGTGCTCAGGGAGGGCAGAGGTAGGCTAAAGTTCTGTGCGTAAGGCCAGAAAAGATACTGAATGAATGTCAACATAATCAGTATCGTCTTTGAAAGCGGGGCACAATAGACATAGGCATAGACATAGAATAGCACAGCACATTACAGGCCCTTCGGCCCACAATGTTGTGCTGATTCTCAAATCCTGCCTCCCATATAACCCCCCATCTTAAATTCCTCCATATACCTGTCTAGTGGTCTCTTAAACTTCACTAGTGTATCTGCCTCCACCACTGACTCAGGCAGTGCATTCCACGCACCAACCACTCGCTGAGTAAAAAACCTTCCTCTATTAGCCCCCTTGAACTTCCCTCCCCTTACCTTAAAGCCATATCCTCTTGTATTAAGCAGTGGTGCCCTGGGGAAGAGGCACTGGCTATCCACTCTATCTCTTCCTCTTGTTATCTTGTACAACTCTATCATGTCTCCTCTCATCCTCCTTCTCTCCAAAGAGTAAAGCCCTAGCTCCCTTAATCTCTGATTATAATCCATCCTCTCTAAACCAGGCAGCATCCTGGTAAATCTCCTTTGTACCATTTCCAATGCTTCCACATCCTTCCTATAGTGAAGCGACCAGAAATGGACACGGCACTCGAAGTGTGGCCTAACCAAAGTTTTATTGAGCTGCATCATTACATCGAGACTCTTAAATTCTAGCCCTCGACTTATGAAAGCTAACACCCCATAAGCTTTCTTAACCACCCTATCTACCCGTGAGGCAACTTTCAGGGCTCTGTGGACATATACCTCCAGATCCCTCTGCTCCTCCACACTACCAAGTATCCTGCCATTTACTTTGTACTCTGCCTTGAAGTTTGACCTTCCAAAGTGTACCACCTCAGACTTCTGGTTGAACTCCATCTGCCACTTCTCAGCCCACTTCTTCATCCTATCAATGTCTGTCTGCAATCTTCGACAATCCTCTACGCTATCTATAACACCACCAACTTTTGTGTAGTCTGCAAACTTGCCAACCCACCCTTCCACCAGAACATCAAGGTTGTTAATAAAAAATCACGAAAGGTAGAGGTCCAAGAACAGATCCTTGTGGGACAACACCAGTCACAATCCCCCAGTCTGAATGTACTCCCTCCACCACGACCTTCTGCCTTCTTCAGGGAAGCCAATTTTGAATCCACCTGTGCAAACTTCCCTGGATCCCATGCCTTCTAACTTTTTGCATAAGCCTACCGTGTGGAACTTTGTCAAATGCCTTACTAAAATCCATATAGATCACATTAACTGCACTATCCTCATCTATATGCCTGGTCACCTCCTCAAAGAACTCTATCAGACTGGTTAGACACGATCTTCCCTTCACAAAGCCATGCTGACTGTTCCTGATCAGATCATGATTCTCTAAATGCCCTTAGATCCTATCTCTAAGAATCTTTTCCAACAGCTTTCCCACCACAGACGTAAGGCTCACTGGTCTGTAATTACCCGGAGTATTCCTACTAACTTATTTGAACAAGGGGACAACATTCGCCTCCCTCCAATCCTCCGGTACCATTCCCGTGGATAACGAGGACATAAAGATCCTAGCCAGAGGCTCAGCAATCTCTTCCCTCGCCTCATGGAGCAGCCTGAGGAATATTCCGTCAGGCCCCGGGGGCTTATCCATCCTAATGTATTTTAGCAACTTCAAAACCTCCTTTCCCTTAATATCAACATGCTCCAGAACATCAACCTCACTCATATTGTCCTCACCATCAAGTTCCGTCTCCTTGGTGAATACAGAAGAGAAGTATCCATTCAGGACCTCACTCATTTCCACAGCCTCCAGGCACATCTTCCCACTTTTATCTCTAATTGGTTCTACCTTCCCTCCTGTCATCCTTTTGTTCTGCACATAATTGAAGAATGCCTTGGAGTTTTCCTTTACACTACTCTCCAAGGCATTCTCATGCCCCCTTCTTGCTCTTTTCAGCCCCTTCCTAAGCTCCTTTCTTGCTTCCCTATATTTCTCAATAGGCCCATCTGATCCTTGTTTCCTAAACCTCATGTATGCTGCCTTCTTCCACCTGACTAGACTTTCCACCTCAGTTGTCACCCATGGTTCCTTCACCTACCATCCTATATCTTCCTCACCAGGACAAATTTATCCCTAACCTCCTGCAAGAAATCTCTAAACATCGACCACATGTCTATAGTGCATTTCCCTGCAAAAACATCATCCCAATTCACACCCGCAAGTTCTAGCCTTAGAGACTCATAATTTGACCTTCCCTAATTAAAAAAATCCTGTCCTCTCTGATTCTATTCTTTTGCATGATAATGCTAAAGGCCAGGGAGTGGTGGTCACTGTCCCCCAGATGCTCACCCACTGATTGATTTGTGATCTGACCCGGTTCATTACCGAGTACAAGATCTAGTATGGCATTGTCTCTAGTCGGCCTGTCCACATACTGTGACAGGAATCCGTCCTGGACACACTTAACAAACTGTGCCCCATCTAAACCCATGTATCTAATCAGGTGCCAATCAATATTAGGGAAGTTAAAGTCACCCATGATAACAATCCTGTTATATTTGTATCTTTCCAAAATCCGCCTCCCAATCTGCTCCTCTGTATCTCTGCTGCTACCAGGGGACCTATAGAATACCCCCAACAGAGTAACTGCTCCCTTCCTTTTCCTGACTTCCACCCATACTGACTCAAAAGCGGATCCTGCTACATTACCCACCCTTTCTGTAGCTGTAATAGTATCCCTGACTAGTAATACCACACCCTCCCCTTTTCCCCCCTCTCTATCCCTTTTAAAACACTGAAATCCAGGAATATTGAGAATACATTCTTGCCCTGGTATCAGCCAAGATTTTGTAATGGCCATTACATCATAATTCTATTTATGTATCCAAGCTCTCAGTTTATCACCTTTGTTCCTGATGCTCCTTGCATTGAGGTACACACACTTCAGCCCTTCTACATTACTACCTTTACACCCTTTATTCTGCTTCTCTTTCCTCAAAGCCTCTCTATATGTTAGATCTGGCTTTACTCCATGCACTTCTTTCACTGCTCTATCACTCAGGATCCCATCCCCCTTGCAAATTAGTTTGAACCCTCCCGAACCATGCTAGCAAACCTACCTGCAAGGATATTCCTCCCCTTCGAGTTCAGGTGCAATCCATCCAATCTGTACAGGTCCCACCTTCCCCAGAAGAGATCCCAATGATCCCAAAATCTAAAAACCTGCACCAACTCCTCAGACACGCATTCAACTGCCATCTCCTCCAATTCTTACCATCACTGTCACGTAGCACTGGCAGCAATCCTGAGAACGCCACCCTTGAGGTCCTATTCTTCAGCCTTCGGCCCTGTTCCCGAAACTCACACTTCAGGACCTCATCCCTCTTCCTGCCTATGTCGTTGGTACCAACATGTATCACGACTTCTGGTTGCTTTCCCTCTTGTACCAGGATCTCGAGCACCCGGTCAGAGACATCCCGGACCCTGGCACCCGGGAGGCAACAAACCATAATATTAAGTCTGTACCATCTCGCTGAATGCTTTAGTCAATTGCCACGGTGCTATATTTAATTAAATGTTACAGTCCAGATTTTAATGAATGACATTCCAGATGTAAAGTGTCGCTCAAGACACCAATTATAAAGGTTTACAGTGTTAATCAGACTGTTTTGTGGTACAAAATATAAAACTGTCGTCATTGAATCAGTATGCTAAAATATAGGTTGCAATGGAAGCATTGCTGCGATACGGGTTTTAATTTTCATCAGTCAATTGAATGATAACGTTTACAAGTAGTTCCTTCCCAATGGAAACCCAGATGAAAGCAAACCTCTGACTCTATTATGGGACCCACAAATGACAGGGAAGCAATTTGCGAAAATATCCATCATTCGTCCAATTCACGTGACCTTATTGCAATTTGTTTGCTTCATGTTTCTTAGTTTGAAACATGCTGGAAAGCTCCTTCGTCCAACCTTAGTCGTGTTTAAAAGTCCTCTTAATCTTGTTGTTTATGGAGTTTTGTGGGAACCCAGTCCAATTCCACGTGTTTTTTTTTGTTAAATAGACAAGTAAACAACATAGTCTTTGTTCGTATATAGCGCTGTGGTGTATTACTGCGTCTGCCCGGCTATTTTTTTTCCCCCCAAATTAATGTAGACCTCTCCTTGCGTCTTGATCCTCTTGGGAAAGGAATTTCTCAGACGTCAAGCACAGCCCATTCCATGCCCTTAACTGAGAAATTGACAAGGAATCGACATGTGAGAAGAGTACCAGAGGGCTAATTCATTAAATACTTAGAAACACCATCAACACCCTTTGTATTTTATTACGCTACTTGCAATCGAAGGGAAGCTGTGTGATACCAGCACCTCTTCTTCAGTCCAATAAAATGTATTGGACTACTCTTTCACTTAATGGTCGTCAGTTTTATTATAAGCTCTATATCCCCTCTCCTTCTGTAATATGTGATGACCGTTTGCTTTGTGTGTCCGCAACGATCTCTGCTTTTAAAAAAAAGTGTGCCAATTTTCGCATTCTGCATTCGAATAATTTCAACATTTGCAATACCCTGTGAAAGAAAATAAATCTTTACCTAATCTCTGTCCTAAAGGGGGAATCATATTTATACTCAATTTTCCTCCCACATCCGAAAGAAGTTCAGTTGGTTAGCTCACTGGCAAATGAATATTGTCTACAGTGCTTAGAACAATGATAGAATTTCATGGAATTGATGTGGTTGTGGGGGCGAATAAACTAAAATAGATTAACGTAGAATTATTGCAACTCACTTATGTAACCCTAGCCAAATCATAGGACGATTTACTAACCGTTCTGACTTTAGATATTAAAAATAAATGACAGTACCTGGGAAACCCACACGGTCATGGGGAGAACAAGCAAGCTTCTTAGAGACGGTGTCAGAATTGAACTTTGCACACTGACACTTCAAGCTGTGATAGTGTTGCGCTAACGGCTAGGCTTCTGTGTGTCTTGCACTTCTCCATAACTCATTCTAAATATCCATGTTGGCTCATTCCAATCGTCTGAGACTAATTTTAAATATTCGGGACCCAAACACCCATCCCTGTGATTCTAGTGAGCAGTTAGCATTGTCCTATTACAATGTCAGCCATATTCCAAAGATGTCTGCTTAGGTTTAGTGAATGTGGGCATGCGCTGGAAACGTACCGACAGTTGTAGGCTGACCAGCACCTTCCTGACTAAATGGATTTGACGCAAACGGCTCATTTCACAAGTTTGCCTCAGTTTCATTCCATAAGGCCATAAGACCATAAGAGATGGGAACAGAATTAGGCCATTTGGCCCATCCTGTCTGCTCCTCCATTTCATCATGACCGATCCAATTTTCATCTCCTACCCAATCTCATGTCTTCTCCCCGGACTTCTTCGTGTCCTGACCAATCAAGAATCCATCAACCTCAGCTTTAAATATACATAAAGACCTGGTCTCCACAGCTTCATGTGGCAAAGAATTCCACAGATTCACCACTCTTTGGCTAAAGAAATTCCTCCTGATATCCGTTCTAAAAGAGTGCCTGTCTATTCTGAGGTTGTTGCCTCTGGTTTAGACTCTCCCACTATAGGAAACATGCTCCCCAGATCAACTTTATCAATGGTGTTCACCATTCGATAGGTTTCAATGAGATCACGCCTCCTTCTTCTGAATTCCAGCGAATACAGGCCCAGAGCCATTAAACACTCTTCATATGACAAGCCAATAAATCCTGGAAACATTTTAATGAACCTCCTATGAACCTTCTCCAGTTTCAATGCTTCCTTTGGAAGATAAGGGGCCCAAAACTGCTCACAATACTCCATCTGAAGCCTCACCAGCGTTTTATAAAGCTTCAGCATTCCCTTCTTGCTTTTATATGCTAGTCATCTTGAAATGGATGCTAACATCGCATTTCCTTCCTCACCATAGATTCAACCTGCAAATTACCCTTTAGGGAATCCTGCATAGGCACTGCCAAGCCACTTTGCGGCACAGTTTTTTTGCATTTTCTCCTCATTTAGAAAGTAGTTAACTCTTTCAAATCTTCCTCCAAGGTGTATGACCATGCACTTCTTGACACTGTATTTCAACTGCCATTTCTTTGCCTGCCAATTCTCGTAACCTGTCTAGGGCCCCTCTATTTCCTCAAAACTAGCCGCCCTCCACCTATCTTCGTATCATCTGCAAACGTTTCAACAAAATTATCAATTACATCATTCAAATCATTGACATATAACGTAAAAATAATCGATCCCAACACAGATCCCTGTGGAACACCACTGGTCACCTGCAGCCAGACAGAAAAGGCTCGCTTTGTTTCCTGCAAAGCAGCCACTGCTTTATCCATGCTAGAATCTTCCTGTAATTCCATGGGCTCGTAGCATGTTTAGCTGCCTCATCACAGGCCTTCTGAAAATCCAAGTACACAACATCAATCAGCAATCGAACCGGGCACTGCAAATTGTCTCTCGTAGTGTAAAAATAGATCCTTAATTGGCAGGGTGGACTCGGAGAATTAAAGTGGCATTAAGATCAATGTTATCTGTTGCCAGCTCTATCTCAGTAGATACACTGTCAACCTGCCATTCTTGATTCCCACATTCAGTGCACTTCAACAATCATCTACAGCAACTTGCAGTCTGAGAAAAATGGAAACTTGCTGAAGTTGAAAAATAACTTTCGTCCCGTTCAGGTGAACCTAGTCGAAAATTGTTGAGTCTGTAAAATAATATATTTTGTAATATGGACAGACTGGTGACGTTTCAGATACGATTACCATTTAGCAAGCCTACCTTACTCATGTTTTTTCTGCGACTAATACATATCATCATCGTCAAATTTAAAAGTACATATACGTCATCTGACACAAACCTGAAATTAATTTTCTTGCGGGCATTCACAGTAGATACCACGAAACACAATAGAGTCAATGAAAACCCGCACACATTAAGACGGACAACGAAAGGGCAAAAGACAAACTGTGCAAATCAAACAGGAAAAAATAATATAAATAAACAATAAATATCGTCAACATGAGATGAATATTTTTTTAAACTGAGCCCACAGGTTGTGAGAACAGTTCAATGTCAGGGGGAATGAAGTTGAGTGAAGGTAGTCCTTCTCGTTAAAGAACCTGATGTTGAAGGGGTAACATTTGTTTCCGAACCAATTAGTTTGGGTACCAAGGCTTCTGTACCTCCCTCCTGATGGCGGCAGCGAGAAAAGAGCGTGGCCTGGAACCTGAGGGTCCTTGAAGATAAAGGCACATTCCTGCGACAGCGCTGCGTATAGATGCGCTTAATGGCGGGGAAGGTTGTATTCGTCATGAACTGTGCTGTGTCCACAGCCATTTTTTTTGTAGGCGGTCCGTTCAAGGCCATTGATATTTCCATACCAGACCGTAATGCAATCAGTCAGTATACTCTCCACCGCACATCGACGTATGTTTGTGAAAGTTTTCGATGACATGCCGGATGTTTTCAAACTTTTAAGAGAGTACTGCTTTCTTTCTAAGGGCACTTACCAGCTGGACTCTGGATAGATCCTCTGAAATGATAACGCAGAGGAACTTGAATTTGCTAACTCTCCCGACCTCTGACCTCTAGATGAGGACCTGCAGATGGACCCGCGGTTTTCTCCTCCTGTAGTCAATAATCAACTCCTAGGTCTTGCTGACATTGGGTGAGAGATGTTATTCTGACAGCTAGATTTTCAATCTGTCTCCTGTAATGAATTCGTACGGCCAACGACAGCTTTGATACGACGAAGATTAGTCAGGTGAAGTTTCAAAGTACAATTCAAGGTATAAAAACAAATCACCATAAGCTGTGATACCATTATACTGAAGGAAATATCTCAGCTTTAGTCATCCCTTCAGCCGAAAGGTTTTGGAAGCGCTAACGTAGCTCTTGACATGTAGAGATTCTTATGATGCAAGGAATATTGTAGCTGTCTTATGCCTTACAAGTTGTCAGAAGAACAACGTACAATTTATCCAATCATTTCAAAGACTTTTGTTTTTCTTAATTTTAGCAAAACAACCGACCCCGCCAAATATCACTCTTGTCTATTCTGCAACTGCCGAACATAAAGCACAGGGTTTTGTGGAATTGATTTGTCTCATGAGCGAATACCTACCTGAAAGCATCGCAGTGACCTGGCAGAAAAACGGACAAGCCGTACAGTCCGGCTTTACCACCACTTCTTCCACTGAAAGTTCAAGCGAAACATTTACCTCAGCAAGTGTGCTCAAAGTGCCTGTGAACGAATGGGCCAGTGGTGCTGTGTACTCGTGCCAAGTATCCCACTCTGCAACCAGCAGCAACATCCGCAAAGAAATACGAGCTGAGTCAGGTAAGAAGCAGTTCCCAATCCATAGGTGCAGTATTTCCACTTTCGTCCTCAGTATTTCATTTAGTGGGCTGTAATCATCTACGGACAAGATTTTAAAATAACCAGGCTACTAAAGATTAAGATGCGTGCCAGTATCAAGTTCGGGTAAGGGACTGATAGGAATGTGAGTCGGAATGTTTAGGCAGCAAACTTTAAATATCAGAGGTAAGAATTACAAGGAATATTGCGAAGTGTAGTCAGAAGACGTCATGGCGCATTAGTGAATATTGATTTCTGATCATGTTGATGCATCGAATAGAATTTGTATATCTGAAATGATTCTAAGGAATCCGGGCATCTTAAAAGATAAGCACAGGAAAGCAGCGGTAAAAAAAAAAAAAAAAAAAAAAAATCTTCCGTGATCATCTTTAACTTTCAATTTTAACAGCCCATTAATTTTTACTGGTGTGTTATATCTGTAGCTGGTATCAGCATGCAATAATGAAAGTTTTGGAAAATAAATCAATGAAAGGAAGAATGTAGTCGAGGCAGCCACTCGACTTATCAGACAGTTAAACCTTGTGCTAAACTGGTCCTTCATTCTTGCATAAATAGATCGAACAATGCATATGTATTTAGCACTTCTTTCCATCTAACATTCACTTCCATCTTCTAGCTTCCTGTGTTCTGTCCTCCCTCAGCCAATCTCTCTGTCTCGCTGCATCCCATTGACCGTTCTGCAACAAGCCACTGCCCCTTCCCCACGCCAGTGTTTTATCACTGTCGTACTTTCCGGGGATGCCCGGCTGTATCTCTCCCTCCACCCTTCGCCACACTTGTCTATGAATGACGATATGTTATTCGTTTTCAACCATTTTCTTTTCAGTATAGAAGAGTAGTGTGTGGTCATGATCTAACTCAAGGGTTCACGAAAAGACGACTTAAGCATGATCTAAAATTAACAATTTCCACCTTAAGCTCTTAACGTGTAGCAGGTTATTACAAAGTTGAAATCCCTGCTAAACTTCAGATTCGTCATGAGTGCTTTCAGTTACTGTACGTCTTCCAGAATTCTCATTGTTTCTCAGAGATCCCACCGTTGAAGAAATGTGGATAAACAAAACTGCCACACTGGTGTGTGAAGTGATCGCTACAACTCCAGCTGAGGTTTCCATCTCTTGGACAGTGGATGGAAAGGAAAGGGCTGATGGCGTTCAAACAGAACAAGCAGCAAAGATCGGGAGTCAGTAAGTGACAGTCGGCCGTTTGACCAGCAGCGTGGCCGAGTGGGACAGCGGGGTAGAATACTCCTGCTCGGTGTAGGACAATCAATCAGCTGCTCCCCTATCAAAAAGGACACGAAACGCAAAAGATGGGTGCAATAGCAGCAATCGAAATGCAAAGCAGTGTAGATGCAGAAAGAGGAACAGAAACTGCTGGATGCCAGGCAGCAGTACTCAGAGGAAAATAGGCATGGTGGTGAACGGGTTGCCCTCTGCTAGAGTCATAATGCATTATCTTATTCAAGGGAAGACAGGTTTTCTGATGAATGGTGCACTGATAGCGTTCCACCCAAGATTTCGTCGACTGAAATGTTGAAGTCAGAGGACCCGACAGCATTGGAACAGACCCTTCGGTCGACAGAAACCAAGCCCGCTTCAGCACTCATTCAGCGAATTCCACTTTGATCTGTTTTATTGTTTCGTAGCTTCAACAACTCTTCGAAGATTCTACTCTACATTAAGAGTAAGTTATGGTAGTCGACGTGGCTAGTACTGGCATGTTGTTCGATATGGAAATCGGAGAACCTAAAATAGAACGCGCACGGCCACACGACAACCGTATAAACTCCAGTAGAGCAGATCAAGACCGAAATCAATGTTTCTGGATACTTGCAGCAGGCATTCGAATAGTTGTATCGTTGTACTACCCCTCTAAAAAGTTGTAGTCATAAAATACTGCACAGAATCAGTTGGCTCTCTGACCCCAATGTTCAAAGATGTTTCACATCTAGCTCAATCCAATTTTCAGCAACAGAGAAAAAATAAACCTTTCAATGTCTTTCCTATTTCAGTGATCGACTAAATGTCAGCCAAATGCAGTGACTTAAGGTACTCTCTATAGCTCCTTCCACTTAACTTTAGTACATACTGTCTTTGGATTTCATAGTCTACACATACAAATGCTTTTGTCTACTTAGCCTACCAGTGTCACTGATAATTCTGCGTGGTGTTATCGGGTCACTACTCAGTTTCTTTCACTTCAGCAAAAAACAAGCCCAGCGATTCTAATTATTCCCCATAAATGATGTTCTCCAATCCATTTAATATACAGTTGAATCTCTTATGAACTCTTTCCCGCGCAATGCCATTCACCTTACAACGAGGTGACTACAGTGCAAAATCTAGTGCACCAGTGTTTAATAAAGTTGAAACAGAGCGTCCTAAATTTCATGTGCTAACCCTGACCTGTGAAAGCAAGTATGCCGTGTTGCTTTGTCAACACACCAACTACCCGTGCTGTCACTTCCGGGGAATTATGGACTTAAACCCCAATGTCTCTCTGTTCATAAATGTTCCTTAATAATGAGCTATTTTCTATTCCTGGCTTATCCCCTTCAGTTTCCAAGCTGCATCGACACACATTTGTCCATCTGCTGCCGCACAATCTAACATTGTATTTGATCAGTATTGCCGCAGCTTTTGACGCCCATCATCGCCATTCAAAACACCACCAAGTTTAGTCTTATGCATTACTCAGAAATGATATTTTCTATATGAACATACAAGTCGTTATATCAGAAACAACAAATCTCTTAGGACCGTGGTACTCCCCTCGTGATACGCTTCGAAACAGAAAGTTATCATCACCATTACCCTTAGCGGCTCACTAACAATTAGACCGCTCGCCACGGAACGTTAAACAACTTGACCAGCGCATAGTTAGGAAACTTGTCAAATGCAAAAAGAGCCACTGTTTCCTTCATCGCAGATACTACAATTCTTGCTGTGTATTTGCACCGTTTCGCTTCAACCACATTTGGGAAAGACAGTTTTTGGAGATTAACACGGGTTGACCTGCTTTTGCAGCCAAAGCACTGGAACCAAGGGTACGTCTCTTTCCCCCCTCTGCAGAGGAGATTCAGACTGCGGGTATCGTTACGCTCACATGCATGATAACGGGATTCTACCCCGATTACATAACCGTTTTGTGGCAGAAGGACGGAGCCGCATTCTACTCGAACGCTACCAGCTTCCCCACTGCACTTCAACAGGACATGACCTTCAACACCAGAAGCCTCCTTTACTTGACTTCAGCCGATTGGAAGAAGGACGCAACATACTCCTGTGTCGTCACGCACCCACCTTCACAATCTACTGTGAAAGCAAACTTCAGCACCCGGAAAAGTAAGCACAATTTGCCAAAAGGCTCACATACATTCCGTGCTTTACTTTCCAGTCAAGAGATAAAAATACAACAAAGATTGGCAATGAGCAGATTGAAGCGATCATTACTGTAGTACTGTATTAGTAATCAGACCTCTCCGACGATCTGATACAATAACATATGTGAGCGTCAACTAAAATTACCGTTATATAATCGGATTTATGTTGAACATGCGGAGACAAACTGAACTATAATGTTAAAATGCCTCACCAATAGGATCTCAATAGGGTAAAGCTGGAAGAACGTGTATAAATATTAATTGATGAAATAAACTATAAAGGGAGCCATTCTTGGCGTTTCTAATTATATTCTAAGATCATAACCCAATCGACCACACTTGTAAACAAACTTATTTAAGGTCTAATGCAATATGATCAATAGATAAGAATTAGTATACTAATAACTCGCAAGTGAGTGGTGCTTTAGTGATGAGTCTCCGACATGACCGGCGTGAATAATTGGGTGAGAAACGTCCTCTGTAAGAAGTTGTACATTCTCCCGTGGAGTACGTGGGTTTCCTCCTGGTACTCCGGTTTCCTTCCACAGCCTAAAGACGTACCGGGTGGTAGGTTTGTTGGTCATTCTGAATTGTCCAGGAATTAGGCCAGGGTTATATCGGGCGTTGCTGGCGGTGCGGCCCGAATGGCCGGAAGGGCCTATTCTGCATATATCCCTAAATAAGTAAGTAAATAAATTGATAGATAGATAGATAGGTAGATAGATAGATAGATACATCTTCGATGGAATAGGAAAATAGATAAGCCTCTCGGTGAGGAGAGTGAATCCACATTTATGGCCATTTTATTTTTATCTCGCGTGGTGTTGATGATGCTCGGCCCTGATCTCACAACAACGCACAATGCCATCCACGAATATCTACAAGGACTGTTCATTCCACGCTGTAGGGAGTTCAGACTATAGCCGTTTTTACGGAAAACTGGAATGTAGTCTACAGGAAGTTGTGTCAGTCATTTGGACAATTAGATCTCATTATACAGCGAAATACGATTCATTTATTTAGCGATACAACGCGGAGTAGGCCGTTCTGGCTATTCCAGGCACGCCGCCCCAGCAGCTGCACAACCCCAATTAACCCTATCCCAATCAAGAGACAATATACAATGACTAATTAACCTACCCGGTCAGTCTCTTGACTGTGTGAGGAAAGCGGAGCATCCGGGAAAACCAACGCATTCCACCGGGAGGACTTACTGACCTCTTGCAGAATGGCACCGGCATTGAGCTCCGAACTCCAGAACGCTCCGACCTGTAATAACGTCGCTCTGCCTCTGCGCTACCTTGGCGTTGTGTTGTCGGTTGGCAATGGTTGGAGTCATAAATTGCACCAAAGGAAATGATGAAAATCATTGTGCAGGCGCAAGAACATCATCGTATTAGCTTCTCAGGGCAGTTCTTAAATACCCTTCAGCAACTTCATGAATGTTAACTCCTTCCCATGATAAGGACAGATGGTTGTTTATGAATGTATATTGCTTAAATCTAATCACAACTCCTCATCAAGTGAACCTATCCACGAATTATTGCGGGAAGATCTATGTGGCAAGTGAAAGTGAAATTTCTACGACATTAGTTCCGGACAATATTTAAAAGAAACTGTAACAACCTGCTCTTGATATTCTATGCTTTACGTAAAAGAACACGCAGACCACTATGAACCCCAACACTATTCAGTCTCCGACTATTCATAGAATACGCTATCGTTCAATTCATTTCTCCTAAGTTGATATCCTCACGTTTTCCACCTTACATTCAATCAGCTAAGTATTAGCAATTTATTTTCTTGTCCACATCCCTCCAAATTTTCCCGGAATCCTTCTCACAGATCATGATGCTGCATAGTTTGTAATCTCAGAAAATAAACATATTATAGTATATCCAACAGTAATATTATTGAAATAGATTAAGAGCTGCTGAGGCCCCAGTAACGATCCCTGCTTTTACGACTATAAACCCTTATTTCATTCGCTTCTGGAACATGGTTGCTGTACGGTTTAACATGCCCACAATGGATTGTTTTTATTCACCTGAGCCACTCTGACAGTATTTCCCAAAAACAAGATGTTGCGATAGCCAGGGGCTTCAAATACACGGGTATTTTTTCTTCTTCAATGCACACCCCATCCTGAGTTGGAAATGCCGTATAGTCCCTTCCCTTCAGTTTCGATGGGTTACATCCTGTAACTCAACTCACTACTCAACAGCAGTGTACATTATGCTTCACCAGAAGAATTAAAACAGTTCAAGAAAGTAGCTCACTTTCTCGAGGCTAAGCACGCATGACAGGTAAATCATGATAGTTAAAGTGCACAGGATCCAAAGCAAACTGGAAAATTGGATCAAACATTGGTTTGAACACAGTAAGTAAAACTTAGTGATGGGTGATGCTTTTCTGATTAGACGTGTGTATACAGTGGTGCATCGCAATGTTCGCTGCTGGGATCATTGCTGACTGTGATATTTATTAATGCCTTGAATTTGAATGTATTAAGTCTTATTAGTAAGTTTGCCGATGACACGAAAATCGCTGGTGCCATAAATGGTGAAAAAGTTTATCAATGGATCCAGCAGGATAAGTGGCAGAGCTGATTAGAACATTGCCAGAAGCAAGCAAGTCCTGCCACAAATGAAGTCATGACTCTTGAAAAGTCAAATACTCAAGATTAGAGCATGCACTGTACGTGATAGGAGACTACGAAATTTTGATGAGCAGAGAGACCCTGATGTATAAGTCAATTGCTCCCTGTAGGTGCCATCACAAGAGGATAGTGCACTATGGAATGCATGTAGAAGCTTTCTTCACCGGACCAATAATATATTAAAATAGCTCGAGTTCCATGTTCACACTTTACGAACTAGTGGCTGGGTCGCAATTGGAGTATTCTGTGCAGTTCTGATCGCCATTCTGTAACATTCACATGATGGCGCTGGACAGAATGTACAGGGCATTCCGCTTGACCGAACCGAAAAACTTTAGCTATCAGAAAAAAATGACAGGCATGGCTTGTTCTTCTGGAGCGAAGGGAGACGAGGGCAGGCCTGAGAGAAGTATAATCACATGAATTATGATTAGTATAGTTGGGGTGGATAGTTACAATTTTTGTAATGTTTCGTTGAATGGAACATGATGCGCAAGCTAACGTGGAAATGAAAACACTTCCTGAGAAAGTGGACGCACGTTAAACAACAAAATATAAGAGTCGTCTGGATAATTACTTGACTAGAAAAGGTGCCGAATGGTGTGCATGAATGCGAGTAATGTGGTATGAGCATAGGTCAGTCTCTCGGAGCGAAGTCGGCTGAAGGGCCCGGCTCTGTGCTCTAAACTCAATCTTTGTTTTCATACCTTTCCTTCCTTCATTTTCTGTTCTTATTGTCTGATCGTGAAGACCACATTATTTCACACCGTCAGAAAAAGTACTCTTATTGCACACGTTGCACTCCATCTTCTCTCGCGCCTGAAAAGTCAAGTTCTCCAGCTTCGTATAGTTCACACTTTCATTTTTCACCAGAAATGACCATTTCTATCAGTAATCCATCTGTGATTTCCTTCAAATTTTCTCTCTCCATTAGTACAGCCTAGCCTGCTGGGCACAATCCACGGCCCCGCTGTTGGCAACGCCTATGAGAAAGTGGCATAATCGGCTTTTAGCTGTCGCATTAACCAATTCGTCACCACCCTGTCCAGACGAGTGGTTTTGGACTCAAAACGTTAGCTTCTTCCCGTTATGCGCCGCTGTGCGTAGCCTGCTCAGCGCGTCCAACATTTCGTGATTTATAACTGAAGAATTTTCATGTGTTCGTTTCCATAGTGATATACTGTGCCATTATAGTCATAGTCATAGTCATAGTCATAGTCATAGTCATACGTTATTGATCCCGGGGGAAATTGGTTTTCGCTACAGTCGAACCATAAATAATTAAATAGAAATAAAATCATAAATAGTTAAATAATAATATGTAAATTATGCCAGGAAATAAGTCCAGGACCAGCCTATTGGCTCTGGGTGTCTGATTCTCCAAGGGAGGAGTTGTAAAGTTTAATGGCCACAGGCAGGAATGACTTCCTATCTCGGTGGAATGAGTCTCTGGCTAAATGTACTCCTGTGCCCAACCAGTACATTACGTCGTGGATGGGAGACATTGTCCAAGATGACATGCAACTTGCACAGCATCCTCTTTTCAGACACCACCGTCAGAGAGTTATGCTTCACTCTTGTCATTATTTAAAATGTGTACTTCTACATTGCAATGCGGATTCCGTTCAGCGTAGCTGCCAGTAATGATGATTCTGTGCGTTTTATCACCGACCCAACATTCCTTTCAATTGTACTCAAGGGAACGGGAACGCGTTTTCCCGTTCGCCGTAATGCTGTCATATTTGGTATTTAGTCCTATTTATTTTGAAGGGAGGTTATTGCCTAAAACTCAGGACATCGTTCATGCAATTTAAATTATCCATCGATCTGTGCAGCTGCGCCTGGCTTAATCACGGAACAATTTACAATGACTAATTTCCATCTGGCATAGTTTGCATATTGCTGTTTGATTGTTTGTGGTTTTTGTATTGCTATACTTATGCTCTATTCTTGGTTGATGCAGCTGTAACGAAACCCAATTTCCCTCGAGATCAATAAAATACGTCTGTCTATCTATCTATCTATCTATTTATCTATCTATTAATCAAGCAACCGGAGTGTGGGTGAAAACCGGAGACACAAGGGAAACCCACGCGGTCAAGGTGGAGAACGTAAAATTTTCTTACAGGATTGCGGCAGAAATTGAACCCTGGTCGCTGGTAGTGTAAAGCGTTGTTTTGACCACTGCCGCCCTTGCTCTATGAGAATTGTATATTGAAACATTCACCAGAAGGCTCAAAAACGGAATACGACCAGATAAGTTAGTCACGATAAAAAAAAAACAAAAAAAAAAGGAAGATACAATATAGAAAAATGAGTGGACCGATCAAACCCCCGAACTGTCATTCATTGAGATCGTAGGTAATCTCATTATCGATTCATTCGGGTTTTCCAGTCTACTTGGTGCAAATACGGGATCTCCAATATACACTATGATCTGCACTCTGTAACATGTCCTCGAACATTTTTTTCAGTCCACGGTTGCTCTTTATTCAGAAAATGTATCCCTTAGCTGCAGATTATAAACACAAGATTCTGCTTATGATGGTATCCAGTGTAACACACAGTAAATGCTAGACAAACTCAGCAGGTCAGGCATTATTTATGGAGAGGAATGTAGAGTCGATGTTCAGGACCGCAGTTATTTATTCCTGTCCAAAGATGCTGTCTAACCTGCTGAGTTCCTACTTCATTTTGTGTGTGTTTCTCTTTGTTGTAGGTCACTCATGCGTGGAAACTTTCACAATATTCATCTTCATCATGCACAATACCATTTTACTTGCTTCAAAACATCAGCGTTCATGATTCTGAACTCCATTATGTGTAATTGCAATCCTTTCAATTCTCGCTCGTGAGGCAAGTTACTCATTCCAATGAAGAAACTACTAAACGTTTGCCGTATTTTCAGTGCAAAAAAAAAAAAGTTGTCCTTCATTATGCAGACTAAAAATGTGGGCATTATTCAAAGAGTGCCTTCGGGCGCACGTTATATTTTTCGACATCTATCTATTGTGTAATGAAGCCGAGTGCTCCATAACACACCTTGATTACTTGCAGCCTTGTTTTGCAATATTCCTCCTTTTAAGTCCAGCGGTGCTGACCAACTGTACAACAGTTCAAAACCTGCCAAGGGAAAATTCATTCTTTGTGCTTAACGCAGATAGTGGTTCTTGCTCACGGAAATAATATGTAAAGCTGTGAACAGTGTATTTTAGAGCGTTAGTTCATTGAGGCGGGTTAAAGAAAATATGAACAGTCACAGACATTACACCACGCGGCACCAGGTGTCAGAATAAATAGCAAATGGTAAAATACACCAACTCCTTCACATTTGACATGTGACGCATCAGTTGTTGAGTGGAAACATAGAGACGAAACGAGCCCATCGAACAATCTTTTTCCTGTAAAAATGCAGCCTCTAGCTGATAATAAATCAAACAATTTACAAGGAAAATAATAAAACATTTTATTTTGTTACTGTACTCTTTCGATCCATTCGGTCGGTTTGACTCTTTGCCTCTCTCGGATGTTCACTGGATTCTCTGTTCGTGTTCTCGCATTACAGGTAAAGTAGAGAATGCTGACGCAGACGCAGATTCAGCTTTTGTTTGCATGGACCCGAAGGCAAATGAAGACATCCAACTAATGGTGTCCGTCCTGATGAAGGTCTCGGGCCGTAAAGTCGATCGTTATTCTGCTCCATAGATGCTGCCTGACCTGCTGAGCTCCTCCAGTATTTTGCATGTTGCTCTGAATTTTCAGTATCTGCAGAATCTCTTCTGTAGATGATAACATCAGACCGCTGCATTTATAATATCTTTGATGCTGTGTGTGTGAATTTATAATTTTGTTTCTCTTTATCCTATCAGTTTAATTCTGATTTCTGCTATGTCAATGACTGGTTTCGGTTGAAATTTCACAGAACAGTTGCAAAGCAATGAAATGCAAAGTGTGTTCCTCTGAATAAAGTAAATAAACTGTGGTGAAATAATTGTCCAGCAGTGAAAGATTGGTATCTACCACAAATGTCAAAGAATTAAATGCACCTTGCAATCAGGTATTCCAATTTCATACTTCAACAAAACTATCAGTTTAGTTTCACCTTACGAGCAGCGCCCTCTCCTACTATCCATATTCACTGACAAAGGAAAACTTAGGAGTTGTTTCGAACTGACTCTTCGTATCTTCTCCATTGCCTGCATTTCAAAATAATGTTTATACTCAAGGTTCTACACTAAGAAATGGCTACTGAATTAAGCAAACTATAATTCTGTGTGTCCTGCAGTTTCGTCAGTTACCCTCCTTTATAAAATAAAACTCATATTGGAGAATGCGTGATTATAACTAGCAAACCACGTGACAATATTATAACGAAATTGCACGAATAACAAAACTTAAAGGAGATCTACTGGATTTTGGAAGTAATTGCATTGTTCCAGTTAAGTGATTCTCTCAGACAGGAATTCTACAAAGGAATATACCGATTACTACTTCTGTTCATGCTTATTGATTCTTTGCCACGAGAGTAGCTATTCCATACGATGCGTGTCTGCAGTTCCGAATAAATTACAGCGCTTTTCTGGCGCTAATAGATGGGATGGTGCCCAATCACATAATGTATATTCAAGACCTCAAATAAAGCAAACAATTACCTGTCAATCAGTCCCCTTTAGTGTTCATCCACCTTCCCTTTCACCCAAGGCATTCTGTCCTCTCCTATCAGATTTCCCCTTCCTCAGCCCTTTATCTCTTTCACCAATCAACTTCCCAGTTCTTTACTAGAAACCTTCCCCGTCCCCGTGTCTCCTATCACCAGCCATCTTGTACTTCTTCTTCCCCTCTTCTCACTCTCTTATTCTAAATTCTCCCCTTCCTTTCCAGTTCTAATAAATGGTCTTTGCCCGAAACATCGAGTGTTTACTTTTGTCCATAGATGTTGCCTGGCCTGCTGAGTTCTGTCAGCATTCTCTGTGCATTGTAACCAAATGAACATGCTGTGCTCCAAAGTAGAACCAGCTTTACTTTTTCCTACAGGATGACTTATTATAGTAATAATATTTATAATACTCTGACATATTATTGTCAGAATGTCAACAACGAGATTTCAGTATAATGCTAATGGACTGCTTTTTTAACCATTGAAAATTCCGGTCTAAAATTCATATGCCTACAAATACTTTTCTTTTTTTTAATACTGTATCTATTTCAATGCTACACTGACTATTGATAAAACCGAACCACAATGCTAATTAAATCCGCATGATGAGTAAAGGAAATAGGTTAAGATTGAACTCAGACAAGCAACGTCTTTTGAGGCAGAGGATCAATCAAATAACCTTCTGGAGATTTTGCCGTGTTACAAAAAAACGGAAATTATTAAACCAGTGTAATTAATTTTAATTACGACTATTACAAATTAATTAAAGTTTCGACCTTAATCGTCCGTTAATAAATTTAATCAAGTTGTTTGCTTATCGTTGTCGATTAAATGTAATCAGTAACTTTCCAAACAGATGCTTTATGTGTATCCAGAAAATTTAAATAAATTTTAACCATATTTGAATTAAAGTGAACGAGTGGCACTTGTAAATTGGTATCGCAATGCGCTTTGTAATATACTATTTGATATTTGGATACATTCACCAAAATGATTGTTTTTTAATTGAAACTATAATCAAATATTGTCGTATGAAAGTCAGGGTTAAAATAATTTGTGTCACGAAATCATAACATGAGCGAATGAAGTGCAGTTTAAAAAGTTCGTGCAATGGTTCATTCGTTCGGTCAGAACAGGATCCGGTGGAATTTTTGTTACGAAACCTTGCTGGCTTTATGACGGGGAAATCGCGCCTCACGAGCGTGTTTGAAGGTTATGACAAAAATGATGAAGATAGAGACGTGCATGTGTTGTATATGGATTTTAGAATTTGACAAGATTCCTCGAGGCAGGCTTTTTCCAGACAGACGTGAGACGTGGGATCCAGGGAAGCTTAGCTGCACGGAATAGATTTGGCTTTCCGGTAGAAGTCAGAGCGAGGTGGAACATAGACGGTATTCTTCCTGGAGGTTGGTGACGGTGGTTTTCCGCAGGGATTGTCTGTGACACCTACAGTTTGTGTTTTTTTTAATATAGGTGAAGAAGTGGAAGAGCGAGTTAGTACATTTGCAAAGGAGATGGGTGTGGAGGAGGAACGGTGAGTTAGTATGTTTGCAAAGGAGACGGGTGAGGAAGTGGAAGGGTGCGTTAGTAAGTTTGCAGATGACACAAACACTGGCGGTATTGTGATTAGTGCAAAAGGTTCTTGTAGGCAACAACGAGATATAGGCAGAATGCAGAGCTGGGTGGAAAAATGGCAGATGGACGTTGGACTGAGGATTTTTTTCAGGAGCTGTGAGGTAATCACAGCTGTGTTGGATCGCTAGAAAACTCTGGTTACTCCACATTTAAAGCTTCCACGACTTTTCTATAATAAAGCAAGTTTAGTTCTGCTCACTTCAGTATAGGAAGGATGTGGAAGCTTTGGAGAGGGTGCAGAGGAAATTTAACAGAACCCAGCCTGGATTGGAGAGCATGCATGTGCGATATAGGGCTTTCCTCTTTGGAGCGAAGGTGGATGAGAGGCGTTTCCGGTTACGAGAAGCATAGACCGCCCATTTCTCAGTGAGGCTATGGGCAGTACGAGAGGACATACGTTGAAGCAGAGTAGAGTAAAGATTCGGAGAGATGCCAGAGATTGTTTTTATGTTTTCTTTGAGAGTGATGGGTGCCTAGAAAGCTCTTCCTGCGATGATGGTCAAGAGGAACATTTAGAGACTCCCAGATAGGCACATACGGTGGATTGTGGTGAAAAGGGCCATTGCTTAATTGGGGCAGCAGCTTATTTGGGACAATTCTGAAGGAACAAAAGCTGTTCGAAAACATCAGCCGGGTTTCACTTCATTTATTTAGCACTCTATCCAAGTTCACTGAGACAAGAGATTGTTGTCAAAGTTTCTAACTAGGGTCAGTCGCGTTCACTTGTGTGGCGAACATTGTGCTTAGACCGAGCAGTTTTTATTAGCGTCTGTTTTGTGTGTTTGTGTCCATGAAGTACTGTTTTATTGTCGCTGTTAGCTGGTCAGAAGTAAGCAGGAAAACAATTCGGAAATGCATTCCTCGCTGCGGTTTCAAATATTCAGCAGTGGAGACGGCCGGGAGTAAAAATGAAACAATTTGACTACTTCAACAATCAGAAAATACGAAGAATTTGAAGGTTTCGACAATTATCTTGAATGTTTCGAGTGCATTGTATTAAGGCAGTCCATTATCTACACAACGTGCCTGCGCTGATGTGTTCACAGTCAATCAAAAGAACAGGGCAGCAAACAGTGTGGATTAATTCCTACCATTATAATTCCTACGAACTAAAATTTTATAGTACGGTAGTAGTATTATTAGTGCTCTAATTTGTTATGTATTTCATTTGAATAATTTGTTGCTCATTTAAAACGTAGTTTGTCTTTTTTATATGTTTTAAAATATTTCCATGAAACTTCCCCTAATTGGGACAGCCACTCAATTGGGCCAAACTGTACTGGTCCCGATGTGTCCTAATTAAGCGGAATCTACTGTCCACTGAAGTAAATGAAGGGTTATGGATCGATCGTGCAGTAGATTTATATAGATCGGTACAACATTTGGGCCAAGGGCTGCTCAGTTCTGTGTCCATGTTCTACGCTCAGTGTGCTACTCAGAATCGTAGTCAATTCATACTGAATCATTAGAAGATATTTACACAAGCTAGAGCAATGGAGTAGTTTTTTTTTTAAGATAGCGGCCATGTTAAGAAAGCGCAACGTTCACTGAAGGAATCAGACGGCCTCGACATTTAAAAGATAATTGTAACATGACAAAGTATGGGATGATCAGTGGGAGGTGATCGCGGAACTGAACGTGGTTTGGAGATTGACAGAGTCAGAGTTCACAGAGATCGGAAGGATAAGATCGGAAAGAAAGTTGAGAAGAGAGACAAGAATTTTAAAACTGTCTGACTGGGTTTCAAGGATAGGACGAGTGATGTGGTATGTATTCTGGACTGGGTCAGATGAGCTAAAGGGGGATGCGCGGCGGAAATTGGTGTTTTCGCGGTTGTAGAAGGCAGATGAAGGAACTTAAACGTAATGTTTGTTTTTCAACAGTGCCGCCATCAGGCACAAACCCATGGTTCGTTCTTTCAAGGTCGTGCTTGGTGACAATGTGGGAAGCAATGTTACAGGGCCATGCTAACCAGTGAGTACTTGTCCGTATTAATCCCATCTTCCAGCACTCGGCTCAAAGCCCCAAAGATCGTTCCTGCGCTCCTCCAGATACATTTTAAATGCTGTCAACGACTCTGATTCATCGCTCCCTTTGGACACCGAATTCTAGGCAATCGACATTCCCTTAGAGATAAAATCAATCTAGATCCCCTGAAATCTTTTCACCCTTTTACTTCCTTTATCTTAAAAGTGTGTTTTTACTTTTATATGTCTCCAATAGAGAGACAATTTAACCATTAACCAATGCCAACAGCCCCGTTACCAGCACAACCACACCCCCCGCCACACACACACACACACACACACACACACACACAACCACTATAAGCAAACAAATCGTAGTCACAGACTTCATTCACGTTTTTTTGAAGACAATTATGCCCAATCAGAAGCCCTGTATAAACCATGAGGTCCGCAATCTGCTGAGGGCCGGATCAGTGGCATTCAGCTCTAGCGACCAAATAAGATATAAAAGGTTCACCTACAATCTCCGGAAAGCCATTTCACGGCAAAACGTGGCAATTTCGGACCAAATTTGAACCACGGAAGGATGCTCGACCACTGTGGCAAGGATTTAATGTCATTTCCTCTTACAAAGAGAAAACACGGCGACATTTGTGATAACAGCACTGTCAGGACTCTGAAGCAGTGATTCAATCGCAGACCCAGTACTGTGCACATAGTACTGTTAATTGAGTAACAAATCCTGCGGTGCAAAAGGTGCGTCAAAGTTCAGGAAGAGATCAAAAAATCCAAAGAAATCCAACAACCAGAATCGGGGAAACAGGCAGAGTCGATATTCAGACGGACAGAGTTCAGATACGAATGCTGGAAAGGCTCAGGAAAATTCACTGCCACAGTCTGGCAACAATCAGGTGAAAACACAGGACTGAAATACACTGAGCAATAAACAGAGAATCACATGATAGGTGGAGCACAACGCGACAGAAGTGGCAGCAAAAATAGATAATAGAGTGAAACAGGTGAGAGGTGGAGTACTCAGTAATACAGGGGCCGGAGTAGAGCAGGAGCTGGGACAGGAGCACATGGAGCATGAAAACAAACAAGAGCACATGGCAATACAAAACCACAGACTGACGGCTAGGGGAAAAACGCACAATAAGACAAAGTTCAACTGGAGGTGCTGACAAAAGCTTAGTACCGGGATGGGCTCAGTGTATTCTATGTTCACTTTGACCATCAAAACATGGATGATCCTTTACGAACTCACACAGACCACAGATGGGTCACTTGGCTGAGTGTTAAAAACCTGTGATGATCAACTGGCTGAGATGTTCACCAATAATTTTAAATTCTCACTTCGGCAGTCTGAGGTGCCTCCACTTTTTTTTTTAGAAGTTTGAGAAGATTCGGCATGTCATCTAAAACTTTGACAAACTTCTGTAGCTCTGTGGTGGAAAATACATTGACTGGTTGCATCACGACTTGGTACAGAAACAGCAACGTCCTTTAACGGTAAGCCTTAAGAAAAGTAATGGATATGACCCAGTCTATCAAGGGTAAAGCGCTCCCCACGATTCAGCACATCTACCTGGAGAGCTGTCGCTGGAAGGCAGCATCCATCATCAAGGACCCCCACCCTCCCAGACCATGCTCTCGTCTCGCTGCTGTCATCAGGAAGGAGGTGCAGGAGCCTCGGGATACACGCCAAAAGGTTCACGAACAGTTATTATCCCTCAACCATCAGGCTGTTGAACCAATTGGTATAGCTTCATTCAACTTCACTCATCCCATCACCGAACCGTTCCCACAACTCAATGATTCACTTTCAATGACTCTTATCATGATAATTTCTTTATTTTTCCCTTTTGTATTTGCATAGTTTGGTCCATTTTGAACATTGGTTAGTTGTCCATCCTGTTGGGTGCAATCTTTTATTGATTCTGTTTTTTCTTGGATTTACTGAGAATGCCCACAAAGAAACAAATCTCAGAGTTCTATATGCCGATATGTTTTTTTTATAATAAATTTACTTTGAAACTTGAACTTTGTAATTTAACACTAACTCCTAATGCACAGTCATGCCATATTGAAACACAAAGGATCCCAGTACTAGTCCCCGTGGAACACTAGTTAACACTGTTACATACCTTAAAGAGATCTGTGATTTTTTTTTGTGAGAATGATGTAATGGTCTTTTGGAGGTCACCTGATGTAGTTTTCCAGCCGATGTGAGCTCACGTGATGACATGTGCACCACGGGTATATCAGGGAAGACCCCAGATGACGCAGCTAGTTTTTTAGGTTTTAGTTTTCCAGCTAGAACGTGCGTTTGCGTCTCCGTTTCTGTTGCGTGTTTATTGTATGACGCAGTTTCTTTTTTTTTAAAACGGAGTGTAACGTTCTGTTGCAAGGTACAATAGTGCTGGATTGGCAATTTTTGCTAGATGTGTTGATGTACCTTTTTCCAACAGTAGTACGGGAGAGCGAAGACTTTATCGAAGTACGGGACCCGAAGGATTGAAAGGATTCGGTATCGTTCGGCAATTTAACAAAGGATCGACCTTATTGAGTCTTCGTTGAAGGAGTAGCGTCCTGCATCGATATAACTCTTGCCAAAAGATAATGTAGTGCATGCAAAGGTTTTCTCTCCAGAATTTAAGGTCAGTTGTTTTAAACTGTTCGTTTCCTGCATCGTGAATCATTTGAACAGAACCAACAGGAAAATCGCGTCTCTGAAGAAATCCTTCTCTAGACAAGTCTCTCCCAATTGCACGTATAAATCTGTTGGGCTTTCGAATTTACCATTTTAAGAACTATATCTGACTTTACCGCTTTAAAAACTGTTTGCGCATTTAACGCTTTAAGAACCAGTGCCGAGTGACGATTTGTTAAATGGCTGCATAGCGGTTAACTTCCGGTTAAGGTGTTCGTTTGTATTTTTTATTGTTTATCTGTGTTCAATAAATGTTTAGTTGTTTTTATATTACCTGTCTCGACTGATATTCGTTGTTGCCGGTTACGTAACAGCACCTTCTAACAATCACAGAAAAACCCTTCTGAGGTCACCAGAAACCCTCATTTTAACATCATTCCCTGAATCAAATAGGTCTTAACATCTTAGATTACATTTCTAAATTAGACCTATTGCTGGCCTCACTGACGTCAATGTCAACCATATTTATTATGGTACCTCACAAATTGGAGCTAGAGTTAGATGTAATCAGGGCCATTCTGGAGGCTGAAGATATTACAGACGAGACTTTTGAAGAGGTGGTCATACCCAGTGTATAGCCTTTGGACAGTAGACTTGTGGCCACCAGGAGAGGTAGTGGAATATGAAGTCAGTGCAGGGTTCTCCTGTGGCCACTCTCCTGAGCAACAAGTATGCTCCTTTGTATACTGCTGGGGGTAGGTGAACATCAGATCACGGCAGCAGCAGACAGACTGCTGACACTGTGGCCGGCTCTAAGGCTTGACAGGGCAGGATGAATTCAGGCAATGCAGTTATAATCGGGACTTTATAGTTAGGGAGACAGAAAAGATATTCTGTAGCCACAAAACAAGGCACTAGGATGGTGTGTTTCCTCCTAATTGCTGGGATCCATGATGCATTGGAGCGGCTGCAAGATATTGTCAAGGACAAGAGGGAACAGCTAGAACTCCTGGTGCATATTGACAACAATGACATCGAAATGGGATGGTAGCACGGATGAGTGAGTGGCTGCAGAGATGGTGTAAAGGACAGGAGTTCCAGTTCTTGGATCATTGGAATCTTTTCTGAGAAAGGGGTGACCTGTACAAGACGGAGCTACGATGTTGAAGCCATTACTGAAACTTGGCTGAGAGGGGAGCAGGATTGTGTGCTTAATGTACCAGGTTTTCGAAGTTTTGGAAAATATAGAGGAGGAGGTAAAAGAGCGAGTGGAGTTGCACTGCTAATCAGGGACAATATCACAGCGGCACTCAGAGGAGTCAGACACTAAATCCATTTAGGTGGAATTCGGGAATAGGAGGGGTGCAATCACACTAATGGGATTGTACTGCAGATCCCCGATTAGGCACCGGGATATTGAGGAAGAGATATGCAACCAGATTAAGGAAATGTGTGAAAATAATAGGGTTGCCGTCATGGGAAATTTCAACGTCCCTAGTGTAAACTTAGACCTTCTTATTGTGAGGGATTCAGAAGGGGCTCAATTTGTTAAATGTATCCAGGAAGGTTTCTTAGATCAAAATGTGGACGGTCCAATCAGGACAGTGGCTGTACTGGACCTCACGTCGGGAATCAGTCTGGCCAGGTGACTGACCTTTGAGATTAAAGGGCCATTAACCAGTGTCTTTATGTCCTCTCTAGCCACAGGGAAGGCTCCAGAGGACTGAAGAGTGGCTAATGCTGTACCTCTTTTTAAAGAATGAACAAGGAAAGTCCCAAGAACTATAGATTGGTGAGTCCCACGTCAGTTGTAGGGTAATTGCTGGAGAAAATTCTTAGAGATAGGATATATCAGTTTCGGTTAACCCATGATCTAACTAGGGAGAGCCAGCATAGCTTTGCTTGTGGCAGGTCGTACCTTATTATCTTGATTGAGTTTTTTTGACACGCTGATGAGAGAGATTGCTGAGGGTAGGGCAGTGGTTGTTGTATACATGTTTTTTAGTACAGCATTTGACAAAGTCCCTCATGGGAAGGGAGACTAATCCAGAAGATTAGATGCATGGTTTGTGCAGTGAATTGGCTGTTTGGATTCAGCACAGGCTTGCACATAGAAGAGAGAGGGAAGTGGTCAAAGGGGCTTATTCGAGCTGGAGGTCTGTAATTATGGAATTCCGCAGGGATCCGTGCTGGGACCTCAGATGTTTGTTATATATACAAATGACCTAGATGAAAATGTAGATGGGTGGGTTAGTAAATTTGTGGATGATACCAAGACTGGTGCAGTTGTGGGTAGTGTAAAAGACTGGAAAAGAATACAGCATGATATGGATTAGTTGCAGACATGGGCTAAGAAATGGCAGATGTACTTTAACCCAGGTAGGGCAAATGCAAGGCTCTCAACAGTGTCGCTGAGCAGAGAGATTTCAGGATCCAAGTTCATATCTCTTTGAAAGTGGCTCCACAGTTGAAAAGGCAATTAAGAAGGCATGTACTATACTTGCTTTAATTAGTCATCACATTGAGTTCAAAAGTCAGGATATTAAATTGCAACTTTATAAAACTCTGTTTAGGCCACATTTGAAGTGTTGTGTGTAGTTCTGGTCACCTGCCATAAGAAGGACGTTGAGGCTTTGGAGAGGGTGCAGAAGAGATTTGCGGGACAGTGCCCGGTTTAGAGCTATCACAAGAGGCCGGATAAACTTGGCTGTTTTCTCTGAAATGTCAGAACCTGAGAGGATTATGAGAGGCATAAATAGAGTAAACAGAGAGTCAGTTCCCCAGGGTTGAAACGTCCAACACCCGAGGGCAAGCACTGAAGGTGAGAGGGGCAAGGTTCAAGGGGAATGTGAGAGGTAAGTTGTTTACTCAGAGAGTCGTGGATGCCTCGAATGCGCCGCCTGGTATGGTGGTGGAGGGAAATACACTAGAGGCTTTTTAGAGATGTTTGGATCGGCACATGGATGAAAGGAAGATGGAGGGATATGGACATAGTGTAGGTAGGAGGGATGAGCGTTCGGGTGTTTTTGATTTGCTCTGTAGCTGGCTCGACACAATATTGCGGGTTGAATGATTTGTTCCTGTGGTACTCTTCTAAGTTCTATGTCCTATGTTCTAATACACAATTTCCTTCTTTAAAATAAATACAGATTCGTCACTGAGATCTGCCCTTGACATACCCGGTACCCCTGGCTGATCCGGCAATCCCAACTACTCCATCCCCACACATACTATTTCCAAATTTATCAATCCAAGATTTACGAAACTGAAATACCACCTCCTCTTTCGTATTTCCTCTTGTTTTAACTGAAAAGAAATCCATACTCTGTTGCCAGATTATCTAATTTTCAATCGTGTGATAATAAAGGAAACAAAATCTTAATCAAAATCAAAGTTTGAATTAAAGTGTTGACTTCAACTACCTTACTTCTGGTATGGGAAGGAGCTCGACCATCCGACTCCAACTTCCCTGGGCGTGACACTGGATAGGACGCTCTCATTTGCCACCCACATCCAAAAACTCCAAGGGAAATTTGTCTCTCACAATTCTCTCTTGAAAAAAATTAGCAGGCACAAAATGGAGAGCTAATGCTCACACACTCAGATCAACTGCTCTAACAATCTGCTATGCACCTGCAGAATACTTACCACCTGTGTGGGGCAGATCAGCCCATTCAAAGAAAATAGACCCTTTCCTTAACGAAGTCTGCCGAATAATTACGGGCACACTGCGCCCCACACCCATTAACATCATTTACAGACTTGCAGGCATTGCTCCCCGAGAGATCCGAAGACATACTACAACAAAAATTGAAAAAGGTAAACAGAACTCGGATCCACAGCACCCACTACATCATCATGTGCCATTTTCCAACGCCTAAAATCGAGGAAAAGCTTTGCTACAGTGGAGGAACTACCGCACGGAACATTCCCCCTAACATACAGGATTGACCTCTGGCAACAAACAGAAGCCAGATCCAGAACCAAACAATACAGTGCAAGACCGCACAGAAATGTTACCAGACGGGGCACTGCTTGGCAGTCGGAAGTGGTGCACACTGAACAGAGCTAAGCGGGAGTAGGATGGGAGACAATATGGTGAAGTGGGGTTTAAAGACCAACGAATCCTGTGAGCGTGGCGAAAGGGTGCAGAACATTGAACAAGTTCTGCGCAACTGCCCACTGTCACCTGATTTAGCAGACACTGACCTGCTCAACATGACCAAACAACACTAGAGTGGCTGGCTGTCTGGTGTGACAAGCTATGATGATGACCTCACTAATTAGATTCCTTGCATTCAAATAGAAGAAAATTAGCTTTGCATTCTTTCTCCTCTTCATTTATCCACCACCTCTGCCAACAGGTGTACTGCACTTCTTCACCTTCCGGTGCATCTGCACATCCACCCATTTCTCTGCGATTATCCTCACTAGATGGTTGCAAGTTCATCCACGATTTACATGATGATTTTGAACTTTTAAGATCAGCCTCAATTTGTCAAGATGAAAATAGAAGATGCTCGGCAATATCCTGGTAACAGAATTGAGACAGCAGGATGTGATACAGTTGGGCAATATTAGCATGTATAATTTCATAGAAAACGACAACAGGGAACCGAGAGGAAAATATGCTTGCTGGAAATGACGGTGAGTTTCATGGGGTTGTAATTCTGGAACGTTAGATTCCCCTCCCCCCCCCCCCCGCCCCCCAATGAGTTAAAGACAAGTGGCACTGACATCAAATTAGACGTTCTTGTCCTCTTGAGACAAAGAAAGTCCATGGCAATCGCACACATTGTATGGGCGCAGTGCATGGAAACGAGAATAGGAAAGGCGCTTCACCAGAAAAAGGAAAAAGTATAGATACTGTTTATTTCCCTTCAATAGATGCTACATAGCATACTGAGTTCCTTCTTCATTCAATGCGTGTTGCTGGGATAATGCTTGGGCATGTTGCTGTGGAATTAGGTGAATGAAAAAAATAATAAAACAGCTTTGATAGCATGGAAAGCGTTAATTTCAAAACATATTTGCCACTGCATTAATAGCCAGCGACAGGAGTTGGAATCCAACCATGGCAACCCGAGAAATTCAGATAATCATCTCATTAACAATAAATGTCCTTATTTTAAAGTTAGCTTCAGCAGATCACAAGACATGAGCAAAAAATACGGAACAAATGCACAATTGGTTTGCTCGTGTCCTTTTGGAAAGAATATCTGCTCTCCTTTCCTAATTGGTGCCGGTGCCATAAACTCAACTTCTTCATCCTGACCAGGAAATATTTATACTCCTTGTCTTTAGAAGATATTAATCCATATTCATTGGATCCAAGCAGAAAAAAAAAATCTGAAACCATAATAATTCTAATTTGGGATCTCCAGTTCTGATTTATTGACTGGAAGATATTTCATTTCAGGGACCCGTTACTGCCATCCACTGATCATTGCTGGCATAGCAAGGCGAGGATTTCAGCATTTTTGTCTGTCTGTGTTCTCTTTCCATTCATCCGCATTACCTCATGAACGCCAACACTCTCATCTAACAAATTAAAACCAATTGGCCTCAGTCCACCCAAAATTCACTGGTAACATTTAGGCAATGTTTGTTTTAACTTGTGAGGGAAAGAAATAGAAAATTGTCTCCTAATTTTACTCATATCACTTTATAGAAAATCTTATTCGTCTCAACTGTAGAGAAGACAACGGATTTGACAGTTTTATACACAATTAGCCACTGATATTATTCCACCAATTAAACATTGAACTCCCCTAGGATAAATATACCCATAAATATAACAAAAGCATAGCTCGGATAAACGATCGTTCACAATACATCTTCTTTGCGCCTCGTACAGAAGCAGAGCGATCTGACACGGTTTGATTTGTTAGTTTCCAAAGAATTACCAGAATCTGTGAATTTCAGCATTTGCCAATACATAATTGCTACATTAAATCCTAGCCAACAATAAACTTTCCTACAGTTAGGTTCGAAAGAATATGATGCGACTGAACACAAAAGTAAAAAAAAAAACGCTTTTGCATATGTGGAGAAAGATTCAATGTTGACGTTTTAATTTGATTTCCAATGGAAGGAATTTCTTAGCACGTCAGTCAGGTTTGTCTGGTGAATACTGCAAAGGAAAGCGAAGACTCGGTCGAGGTTTCGCTAGCTGGGTCCGGGTGCGGTCCGGACCCAGAACAAGCAATTCTGGCGCGGTGATCTCCAGCTGGATCAGTAGCTTCACCAGGGTGTTGTTGATCCTGCTAGATGTAGCAGATTGGGGGTTTAAAGGAGTTTTTCTGGTATAGAATAGTGTAGAGGGCAGTTTGCTCGGGAGAGCACGCGCAGAGTCGCCAGATACCGACTCAGCTAACGGACTTGTTTCAGCCAGGAGTCCGGCCTTCCGGGATTAAGTGTTGGCTTTGGGGCCCGACTCAATCGACAGCCCGGGCTCCTGGCAGCTGGAAGTGGCAGCGGAGCCTCCCCCATCTCTCGGCCCCACCCGGAGCGTCAGACGACGCCACCCGCCGATCGATACCCGCGGGACGCGTCCACCAACGTCAAAGAGCTGCCGATAACGCACTGCATCAATGGAAACTTGGAAGGATGCTCTATTTACAGAAGAAGCGTGGGAAAAGAGCTGGGCTGCGGGTCAGATTGAAGCTGAGGGGCTTCAAGTCCTTCGAACCACCAGCCAACTAGGTAATCTGCAAGCCATTGAGAACAAGATGGATGATCTTAAAGGGAGACACACTTACTGCAGAGAGATGCAGAACTGCTGCGTATTCTGTTTCACTGAGACCTGGCTCTCCCCGGCACACCAGACTGTGCCATCCGACCGGAGAGATTTTCGATCCATCAGATGGACCGCATTGCATCTTTGGGCAAGACGAGGGGAGGTGGTGTCTGCCCACTGATCAACACTGCGTGGTGCCCGGACACAGTGGCACTGGCAAGCTCCTGCAGCCCGGACCTGGAACACCTGTCGGTGAAGTGTCGTCCCTACTATCTGACACGGGAATTCACCTCGTTCATACTGACAGCGGTCTACATTCTCCTCCCCAAGCCGCCCCCCAAGGCGGACGTGGAGTGTGCTCTGAACAGACTGTATGTCAACATCAGTGAACTTCAGACGAGGTATCCGGAGGCTTTGCTCATTACAGCCGGGGTCTTTAACCAGGCCAACCTCAGAAAGGCGCTGCCAAAGTTATACCAACATGTCTCCTGGCCCGAATATACTTGACCACTACTACAAAGCAGTCAAGGATGCCTACTGTTCCATCCTACGACCTCACTTCGAAAATCAGACCATCAGGCCGCACTCCTCCTCCCGGCTTACAAACAGAAACTGAAGCGGAAGGGCACGGTATCAAAAGCGGTGCCGCGTTGGACGGAGGAAAAGGATGAGGTGCTGCGTGACTGCTTTGATGGTTCGTATTCCAGGACATGGCAGCTAACCTCGATAAGTATGCCTCAGCTGTCATGGACTTTATCTGGAAATGCACAGAGGACTGCGTGTCTCTCAAGACGATCCGGGTATTCCCTAACTGGAAACCTTGGATGAATTATGAGGTCAAGTCCCTTTTAAAGGCTAGAGCTGCGGCTTTTAGGTCCGGGGATACCAGTCACTACACGGAAGCCAGGCGTGAACTCCGGAAAGCCATTAAGGGCGCCAAGAGGCAACATCGAGCAAAGTTGGAAGACCAGGCTAACCAGAGGGATGCCGGTAGATTATGGTAGGGTCTAAGTGAGATCACTGGGCGAAAATAAAAGGCTGGGAATATCAACAACTGTGGCTCTTCTCTTCCTGACGAACTTAATGTATTCTACGCAAGATTCGAACAGAAGAGGAGCGTCCCGCCCCCTCCGGATGAACCGGACCTGGTGGCATCGAGATTCATCGTTACCGAGGAGGACGTCAGAAGGGCCTTCCTGAAGATAAATCCAAGGAAGGCGACGGGCCCAGATGGCGTCCCGGGACGGATTCTCCAGGCCTGTGCAAGCGAGCTCGCTGGAGTGTTTGCTGACATCTTCAACTGCTCCTTGCTTCAGTCTAAGATCCTCTCGTGTTTTAAGAAGGCGACGATAATCCCGATGCCAAAGAAGTGCAAGGTAGCATGCCTGAATGACTATGGACCTGTGGCTCTGATATCAATTGCTATGAAGTGCTTCGAGCGATTGGTTATGGCACACATCAGCCTCAGCCTACCGGTCAACCTCGACGCTTTACAGTTCGCCTGCCGGAGCAACACAGCGGCAGATGCCATCTCTCTGGCCCTGCATTCCTCCTTAGAACACCTGGAGAATAAAGACGCATACGTAAGGCTCCTTTTGATTGACTACAGCTCTGCCTTTAATACCATCGTTCCAAATAAACTGATTCCTAAGCTCCGGAACCTGGGCCTTAGCACTCAGATCTGCAGCTGGATCTTCAACTTCCTCACAGACAGGACACGGGCTGCAAAAATAGGGCACAAGCTCTCCTCTAGAATCACTCGGAGCACCAGTGTCCCACAAGGCTGTGTACACAGCCCCCTGCTGTACTCACTGTACACCCATGATTGTGTAGCTAAGTTTCCATCGCACTCAATATATAAGTTTGCTGATGACACCACAACTGTAGGCCGTATCTTGGGTAATGATGAGTTTGAGTACGGAGATAAATTAAGAATCTGGTGGCATGGTGCGAAGACAATAATCTATCACTCAACGTTAGCAAGACGAAGGAATTGCTTGTTAACTTCAGAAGGAGTAGTGGACCGTACGACCCCATTAACATCAGTGGTGCGCAAGTGGAACAGGTCAAAAGGTTTAAGTTTCTAATATCACAAATGACCTGACTTGGTCCAACCAAGCAGAGTTCACTGCCAAGAAGGCCCACCAGCGCTTTTACTTCCTGAGAAAACTAAAGAAATGTGGCCTGCCCCATAAAACCCTCACTAATTTTTATAGATACACCGTAGAAAGCATTCTTCTAGGGTGCATCACAAGCTGGCATGGAAGTTGTCCTGTCCAAGACCGGAGGAAACTGCAGAAGATCATTAACACAGCCCAACATATCACACAAAGCAATCTTCCGTCCTTGGATTCACTTTACACCGCACGCTGTCGGAGCTGTGCTGCTGGGATAATCAAGGGCACGACCCACCCAGCCAACACACAATTTCGTCCCTCTTCCCTCCTGGAGGAGGCTCAAGAGCCTGAAGACTCGTACGGCCAGATGTGTGAACAGCTCCTTTCCAACTGTGATGAGACAGCTGAACAGATCCTGACCCGGATCTGGGCCGTACCCTCCAAATATCCGGACCTGCCTCTTGTTTTTTTTTTGTTGTTTGTTTTTGTTTTTGTTTTTTTTTGAATACCTTACTTTCCCTTTTCTATTTTCTATTTATGATTTATAATTTATTTTTTTAAATTTTTACTGTTTACTATCGATTTGTTCTCCAGGGAGTGCAAAGCGCAGAATCAAATATCGCTGTGATGATTGTACGCTCTAGTATCAATTGTTTGGCGACAATAAAGTAAAGTAAAGGAAAGAGATTCCCCGCATGGCCTGCCGAATTCGTTATCAGAACATGTATCTGTATGGTCGTGCATGTGTGCAGGACTGGGTTTATGCTCATGAGAGAGAGAGGCTGAAAGAGAGATCCTAAATTAAGGGTGAAGGAAGAAGACAGACAGGAAAAGTAAACCTTTTATATTTAAATTTGTATCACACCAAATACAGGAGGAAGCCATGATTATGAAAAGGTAGGAGCACTTCTCATTTGAGGAGTTGATAAGAAAACAAAAAAAAATCAAACAGCGCACACAGAATGCTGAAGGAACTCAGCAGGTCAGGTATCATTTCTGATGACGAATAACTATTGAAGTTTCAGACCGACGGGGTAAGAAGCCAGAATAAGGAGGCGAGGGAAAGGGAAGTACACCCTGGCAGGTAATACAAGAAAACAGATGAGGGTTATGTTAGATGGGGAGGTGGAAAGGGATGAAGTTAGGAGATGATAGATGAAGGAGATAGAAGGATGAAGTCTTCTCTAGCAAGTTACCTGAAGAAGAAGTCTCCATCTGACTCCCTCATCCACTCGTCCCTCCCCGCTAATCATCTTTCTGGCTCTTATCTCCGCAAGAGGTACTCCCGACAAATGCTACTCCAGCCTCCTCGCCAGCAATCACTGCTCTAAAACAGTCCTACCAGGTGAGGTGACACTTCACCTACGAGGTGGTCTGGGCCTTCTACTATATCTGGTACTCAACTTGCCGCCTTTTCACATCAGTGAGAATCGACGTAGGTTATGGAACTGTTTCGCACCATCACTCTGTCTGCCAGAAAAGGCGGTGTTCTCCGGTGTTTACCATTTCAATTTGAATTCTCATTCCAACATGTCTGCCCATGGCCCCCACTACTGCCACAATGAGGGGACAGTTGGTTAGGAGACACAACGCCTCCTTCTAGGTAACCACCACTCTGATGTCAGGAACATCGATTTCTCTAACTTTTGGTAATTTCTCCCCCACCCACCTCCCCTTATGTTTTTTTTTGCTTCCCCATTCTGTATCCCCTCTCATGCTTTCTCTTTGCCGTACCAACCCCTCCCTTCTTCCATCGCTCTCTTCCGTGGCCCAACGTCCGCTTCTATCAGACTCCTTCCTCTTCAGTCCTTTACCTCTTCCAAACTTCTCACCATCACCCCTTCCCCTCTCTCCCAACTGCCTCTTCATCTGGTCTTACCTACCACTTGCCAGCTTGTACTCATTCCACTGCCCTCTCCCCATATTGTTATTCTGGTTACTTCCCCCTTCGTTTCGAGTCCTGATGAACGCTCTCGGCCAGAAACATAGAGTGCTTATTCCTCTCCATAGATGTTGCCTGAGCTGCAGAGTTCCTCCAGCATTTTTTGTATGTTGCGTAGGCTAGAAGGTACAGGGGATTGAATACCTGCAATCTTCTTTTTAAGAACAGCTCCTTCCCCTCCACATTCAGATTTCTGAATGACAACGCAACTGTTAGGATAATTTCAAAACACAGTCAAGCTCTGTATTTAGTCACGTGAATGATAGCACTTGCTTACTATAGGAACGTGTGAAGCGGTGCACAGTATAATCCAGAGTATTAAATTGGTAAAATGGTAAAATGGTTTACTATTGCCACATGTACTGAGGCACAGTAGAAACCTTCTTTTGCATACCGTCCATACAGATTAAGTCAATGCAGCAGTATGTTGAGCTAATATAAGATAAAGCATAACAGGGTGCAGAATAAAGTGCTGCAGGGCACAGAAAGTGTAGCGCTAATACTAAATAAGATTAAACGGCACAAAGAGGTAGACTGTGAAATCAAAAGTCCACCATATTATACCAGCGAAACATTCAGTTATCTGGTAACAATGATATAGAAGTTCTTCTCGAATCTGGTATCTTCTGCCCAGTGGAAGAACGGAGATGAAAGCATGACTGGGTTGAACGGGCTGTTTGATTATGCTGGTGGCTTTACTGAGGCAGTGAGATGTACAGACAGAGTATATAGAGGGGAAGGTGATTCACGTGATGTGCTCAGCTGTGTCCAGGATTCTCTGCAGTTTTTTGAGGTCACACGCAGGGCGTCGCCATACTAAGCCGTTTTACATCCAATCAGCATGCCTTCTATGGTGCTTCGATAAAAGTTCGCAAGATGGATGGGAATATGCTAAAATCTAGAACTATCCTGAGGAAGTAGAGGCATTGCTGAGCTCTCTTAGTCTGATGTTGTTCTCATGATTCCATGCCACTAAGCTCTCGATCTCCCTTACGTTCCAGGGCGTCAGCATCTCAGAGCACAGCTTCAAGTTCCTGGGCGTCAACATCACCGACTATCTATTCCGTGCTTAACATATTAATGCAATCACGAAGAATGCACGCCAGCGGCCATACTTCATTAGGAGTTTCAGGAGATTTGGAATGTTGCCAAAGACTTGAACAAATTTCTACATACGTACTGTGGAGAGCATTAGGACTGGTTGCATCACCAGCTGGTATGAAGGCTCCAATGCACAAGATCGAAAGACGCTGCAGATGTTTGCAGATGCAGCCAGCTCTGCCGTGGGCAAAAGCTTCCTTGCCATTGAGAACATCTTCAAACGACTTTATCTCCAAAAGACTCCATCCATCAACCCTCATCGTCCAGACATGACTTCTTCTTATTAATAACATCAGGGTGAAGGTACACAAGCCTTAACGTTCATAAGTAACGTTTGAGGAACAGGTTTGTCCACTCCTCCACCTGATTTCTGAATGGTCCATTAACTTATAAACACTACCTTACTATGCTTCTTTTGCACTATTTATTCATCCCATTTTTATCCTAACTTTTAGTTTCTTGTATGTCTTGTACAATTCTGTTGCCACAAAACAACACATTTCATGATATATGGTAGTGATAATTCTGAATTTGATTCAGGTTCCTGAGCTCCAATTCATCGTTATTTGAGATGCGACCCACCTCGGTGGTATTATCTGCAAACTTGTAGATGCAGTTCGAACATAATCTGGCTACGCAGTCACAGGGAATACAGCAAGCGGCTGAGGACACAACCTCGTTGACCACCAGTGTTTAGAATAATCATGGTGGAGATCTTGCCACCTATCCCTACAGCTGTGGTCTGTTGGTTAAGATGCCAAGGACCCATTCTCAGAAGACTGAAAGGGAAGCTCTGACTCTCAGGGTCAAGAGTTTTGTGTTGAATTTCTTTGGAATAATAGCACTGAAGGCAAGCTGTACTCAATAAACATAGCCTGATGTAGATATGTGCATTTTACAGATGCTCCAGGGATGAGTGTAGGCCCAGGGATTTGGAATTTGTTGTAGACCTGTTTCAGCCGTAGACAAATTACAGTGAGTCAAGGTTGACAGGCAAATTCGGAGACGTTGTGTGCCTTGACCAACCACTCGAAGCACATCATGCTGGTAGATGTCAGACCGTGTGGGCAACAGTTGTCAAGGTCCGATATCTTGATACTTTTTTGGGGGGAGGTTTATTTGCAGAGGGGGGTTACTGGGATGATAGTGTCTTCTTAAAACAGGAGGGGACCACAGCCTGGAGCAGGGAGAGGTTTAAAAAGTTTGAAAGTATGCCAACCAGTTGATCCTCACAAGAACTCGGGACACGGTCAGGGACAATACCAGGCAGACTGATCTTACCTCCGTCTTGATGCTGTATATTCAGATGCACTGGGGATTGTCAGGGTTGATAGTGACAGACCGGTTCCCTTCTGTTCAGAACATGTATGGAAGTTGATAAGCTCACTCCAGGTTAAGTGTAACCTGAATATGATTGAATGGAAATGATATGAAAAGACAGTACAACTCCAGGTTAACATTACATCAAGTGACACGACATTCAGATGCACTGATAAGTACACCAGCTCCTTTATATCTGAGATATAATTATCAGATACTGATTGGAAACGTACAAAAAATGAGCATATTTATAATTCATATCCCTGTATTATTGCTATTACATATGTATGTAATAGTTCGTCTATTGTGCATACCACAGAAATGCCTGCAACTGAGAAAGGTCCTAATGATTTACAAACGAAAATAATGTGTTAATGCACGCTTTTGACCATTCCGTCTGGTTTTCTCTTTACCACAATCTCTAATTCACAGGTGGTGTTCTGTCATTACAGGTGAACTAGTTGATGCTGAACAGCTGCAACATCGCCCCGGCAAATCTATAACAACTTTGGTTCACTTTCTCCCAACCTTTTGATTCCACATTGTCAATTGCTATTGGATTGACTTTTACAAAAGCAGTGCTAAGTCAATGACAGCAAAATATGTCCTTTATAATAAGAAAAGGTAAGGGCAAATTTTCATGCAACAGATTGGAAACTGATTCTGTTGTGAAACAATTTGATGACCCTTTCAGTATAGCATTGTAATTTCACACTCTGAAAGAAAGCCCATGTTTAAAAGGCTGCCTCTCTTAATATTCAAGTGTGGGCATGTGGCCAAGTGGTTAAGGCTTTGGACTGGCGACCTGAAGGTCATGAGTTCGAGCCCCAGCCGAAGTAATATCACACATTGCTCTGCGACGACACTGGTGCCAAGCTGTATGGGTCCTAATGCCCTTCACTTGGACAACACTGGTACCGTGGAGAGGGGAGACTTGCAACATGGGCAACTGCTGGTCTTCCATACAACCTTGCCCAGGCCTGCGCCCTGGATAGTGAAGACTTTCCAGGTGCAGATTCATGGTCTCGCAAGACTAACGGATGTCTTTCTTAATATTCAAAAACGTCAAGCAAGTAATCCTTAGGAATTACAAGACGTCGAGTTTTAATGTGCTCCTCCGTTAGCTGGATTTATTTTTCCATTTGTAATTACTTTTCAAAATAGCGTTTGATTCATGAAGGTAATTATCTGGAATGTTCGGTTTTCCTGTAAAGTAACCATGTTGTCCCATTTAAGTCCTTCTTTCAGGGTAGTGTCTTAGAAACGAATATATTAATTCTTCCTTTTATTTCTTCTTATCCACAATCTGTCAGGGAATCTGTATTCCATTGGACACTTCCCAAAATATTTCTTGCACTCATGCAGGAGTTATTGCAGAATCATATCATTTCTAATAATCATCTTGAGTAACACATCTCAGTTCCAATTTCCATTCTCCACTTGAGAACATGTTTATTTTCTACGTTGAGAACTAAATGTTTCACTGAATTATGAAGAAGTTGGTCATTATAGAATAAGTTCTATTTTAAAATAATTCCAACGTAAAATCTATGCAGATAAATTATAGAATTAATAGACGATATCTACAGATGCCTTAGCAGGCCATAAGCAGTTTAGGACAACAGGAATAGCAACAGATATGGTATATAATGTACATATGACAATGTGGTACAATGCATAATGTGAACCTTACGAAAACTTATCACGATGTTACTGAAAGTAGCACTGGAAACAGTCCTACCATGCTTATCAGATGTCCTGGAATCGAAAGCTTTGAGCTTCACTCTGGATATTGGTTACAGTCAGGATTCACATGATGGGCATAGGCAGTGATATTCAATATGAACAAAATAGAAGCATTACCGAAACTCCAAAATTACATGAATGCACACATTGAAAACAAAATCTAGCGGTAAGAAGGTGGCTAACACGAGGCGGCATAGTTTTAAGATGCTTGGAAATGGTACAGTGGGGATGTCAGGAGTAGGTTTTTCCACAAAGACAATGGGAGGCATGTGGAATGCTCTGCTTGTGGCGGTGGTAGAAGTGGATACAATAGGGTCTTTTAAAAAGCCTCTCAGATAGGTAAATGAGCTTAGAAAAATAGAGGGCTATGCGCTCGGGAAAACCTAGGCAGTGTCTAGAGTAGTTTACATGGTCAGCTCAACATTGTGGGTCGAAGAGTCTGTAATCTGCCGTAAGTTTCTATGTTCTATGTTTCTCTGTTCTTTGCTTACACTTTGAATTTCCACAATTAGTAACTGGAGAACGGATGTCCTGCAGATGCGTTTGGGCCGTTCGAATAAGTCGTACTCAGTGGAGTGCACATCCCGTCAGTGCAGTAACATGAGTAAAATCTACATCCATTCAAGTCAGAATCAATGCCTTACAACCCTGAAAGAACACAGGACAATCAATATCAGAACCTGAATGACATAAGTTCCTGCGATTATAGTCAGGTTGTTGTTCTGATCCGGCTTCTCCCTGTGCAGCCTGGGTTTTGATACCATCAATAATAATATTGCAAATGATTTGAAGTTATGAAGTTACGTTACTGTGATATTGACACATCAGGTACAATTCGGTCATTGCCAATTACATTCGGACTATGTGTTTCTGCATCAATTCAATTCCTTCACCTTAATTCCATATATCCTAATATCTCTTACCATCAAGGCAGAACTTCCGTTAATTCTCCCGAGGACCTAAAGTCAAGGGAAATAATAAATGCTCTCTTCAACAGATTATATCCTTATCGCTGTTCTGAACGATATCATTTTCCTCACTTGTAGAAAATTCCAGCTAGAATGTCAACAAAGAGAATGCAATAAAAGTGTTCAATGCCGATTGATTTCGTTTTAAAGTAAATTCTGGTTTAAATCTCACACGTCTCCGCAAGCATTTTACTTTGCTCCACTGGACATTAATCAAACTTTCCACAGTAACACTTAAAGCTGCATGTTGTGTGAAAAAAAAATCAAGGCGGTAATTCAATCGATGTATGCAACTGTGAAACTATGATCCTTAAGACTAAGAGTCAATCAAATCGTCTTGCTAAGAACTGGGCCTGTTGCCGAAGTAACCCGAAGTTTTACATCGTTGAAATTAATTTGAATGAAGGTTATTACAAAACGATTGCAAATACTCTGCTTTCGCAATAAAGTTAATTAGTTTTATTAATTTATTCATTCCTTATTAACAAAGAAACATAATCGGCAAATGTCCGCACAGCTAACGTGAAATAACATTTCACTTTATGTTATTTGAAGTGAATAGGTAGAGTTGTGAGCCAAATTGTGTAAATTGCTGATTGTGTCGTGCTTCCTGGTTTAGAACCGCGCAATTAACGCTAACAATTCCTCTGCCTCGCGAGTTAGACTTGTTGAGTTCAAACAGAAGCACCTTTAGCTTAGCATTCCAGCCATCTACATTTATCTACCTGCTCTGCCTGCTGTAAAGTCTCACATTTTCTCCTTTAGGTAGGTGACTGTACGTTCCTATCTGACATCCGCCCTGAGCCTAATTGTCCCTTTGGCTTCAATAAAAATTGCAAAAGTTGAAATTACATTATTTATAATCTATATATACATTATACGCACTTGAGATTCGTCGCTTAAAAGGCAGCCACGAAACAAAGAAAGGTAAACAATCAAACACCCAATGTGCAGAGAGAGAGAGAGAGAGTGATAAATCAGGAAAGCATTCAAATCATTGCTCGTGTGGATAGTCAGAGGCTTTTGCCCAGGGCTGAAATGGTTGCCACAAGAGGGCACAGGTTTGAGGTGCCGGGGAGTAGATACAGAGGAAATGTCAGGGATAGGTGTTTTGCGCAGAGAATGGTGAGTGCGTGGAATCAGCTGCCGGCAACGGTGGTGGAGGCGAATACGATAGGGTCTTTTAAGAGACTTTTGGATAGGTACATGGAGCTTAGAAAAATAGAGGGCTATGGGTAAGCCTGGTAATTTCTAAGGTAGGGACATGTTCAGCACAACTTTGTGGGCTGAAGGGCCTGTATTGTGCTGTAGGTTTCCTATGTTTCTATGAAAACAATGAACGCAAACGAATTGCATTCTGAACTGAAGTTCACAAAGACAGTCCTGTCCACAGACCATTAAACTGATTTATACATGTGCATACGGGCTACGCAGTAGCTTACGCCAGTCAGCACAGAGCGGAACAGCGAGCTGAACCGGCCCGACCCTTGCCTCAGACCCCAACACCCTGGCATTTTCAATCTGTCCCGGTGCTTAAATCGTGCAAACAATGGGTTTAGTCGCTTCGGCCCTTTCTGGGACCTGAACCCCGCCGCTTCGATTTGGACCGTACCCGACCTTTCAGATCCGGCCCGGCGCTTAAGTCGATCGAAACTCGGGTCTTCCTTGGTCTCGGTGATGGGCCCGCTGCCTTGTATCGTCTCGGTTCCAACACATCGAATTGCCGCCGTCCATAATTTAACTCGAAAAATAAGCTTTTGAACTGTTCGAAAGATAGATGGCGCTCAGAAGTTTGGTTCTCTGAGGATTGAGAGAGTAAAATATGATTCACCTTGAGCAACGTTAAGATGGTTGTTCATGTGCGAAGACAACGGAGAACCGAAAGACAAACTGCGAGTGCAGGAAATGAGGATGCGTTCTGTAGCATTGTGGTTCTCCAACCTTAGAAAGACTTTTGTCCCTCAATGGGTGAGAAGGAAAAAGTAGAGACAAATAAATAGACGTTCTTATTCTCAGTGAGGAACGATTCTGTGGTGATGTCACACATTTTATAGACGGTATGGATGGAAGAGGGATTGAAAAAAGATTTTAGGGAGAAGAGGTGCAGCAGCTATACAGTAAAGTGTGCCGGGATAGGACCTAGGGATATTAAGGTGGTTGCAAGGGTGAGTGAAAAATAATGAGTGAGCTTTGATAGCATAGACAGAGTTAATTTCATGGTAGTTAAGTTACTGGACTAACAGACACCAACATGAGCTGCATTCTAACAGTGGCGATTGAGGAATATAAAATCATTATTCGTATTGGTATTGGATTATTCTGGTCATACGTACCCACATACAATGAAAGGCCAGTACGGTTTATACGGATGAGGACACTGCATAGTGAATTGAGCTAGAATCAGGTAAATCAATAATAATGTAGAATAAAGTGTGAAAGTTGACGAAAAAGCGCCTGTAGACGATGAAGTGAATGATCATAACAAGGTAGAATACAAGTCTCAGCCTCCATCAGGTCTGTTGAAGAGTCTGATAACAGTGGGATAGAAGTTGTCCTTAGTCTGGTGTTACGTGCTTTCAAGCTGTTGCATCTTCTGCCCCATGGCAGTGGGGAGAAAAGATAATTCCCGGGTGGGTGAGGTCTTTGATTATGCAGGCTGCTTTACTAAAGAAGTGAGAAGTATGGACATAGAGGGGACCTTGGTTTTTGTGACGGCCTGACTGACTGTGGTCTTTCTAGAGTAATTTGCAGAGCAGTTGTCAGACCAGACATAAAATCATAGAACACTACAGCAGAGAAACAGGCCATTTGGTCCAACTATTCTGTACCAATCTGTTAAACACCCTAATCCCATTGATCTATACCCCATAGTCCTGCATACCCCTATAGTCATCCATGTACTATCAAGATTTCCCCTAAGTAGTGAAATGGTTTGCACTGGCACCACGCTCTGAGTGAAGACATTCCTCGTCATTTTCCCCTTAAAATTTCGCCTCTCACCCTCAACTCATTAGTTCTAGTCTCACCGATATGTAGTTGAGAAAGTGTGATTGCATTTATCCTATCTATACCCTCACAATGTGATATACCTTCATCAAATCCCGCCTCCTGCTCCTGTGCTCTAGTAAATAAAGTCCTAACCTATTTAACCTTTCCTCATAACTGAGGTCCTCAAGTTCCAGCAATATCCTTGTCATTTTTTCTGCAATATTTCAAACTTATTGACATATTTCTTTTAGATAGGTGACCAAACCTGTACACAATACTCCTCACCAATACCTTATAGAACTTTAACATAACATCCCAACTCCTATACTCAGTACATTGATTTATGAAAGTCTATGTGCCAAAAGCTCTACTGATGGCCCCATCTACCTGTGACCACCTTCAAGGAATTATTGATCCGTATTCCCAGACACTCTGCTCTACCAACACCACAATGCCCTACAATGGTGCAAGTGCTACGCTGTTTTGGTGCTCCCAAAGTGCAATACCTCACATTTGTCTGCATTGAGTGTCATTTGCCATTTTTAGCTCACTTATCAATCTGGTCCAGATGCCACTGCAAGCTTTGATAGCTTTCCTCGTGTCCACTACACCCCCAATCGCGGTGTCTGCCACAATTTTTGCTCATCCAGTTCACCACATTATCATCCACATCATTATATACAGTAGATGATAAAGAACAGCAGACCCAGCGCCAATCCCTGGAACAAACCACAAGTCACAGGCAACCATCTTCTTAGCCACCACCCATTCAAGATCTCATCAAAAGCCTTACTAAAATCTATGTAGACGTTATCTACTGCCTTACCTTAATCAACTTTGCTGGTATTTTCCTCGATAGCCTCTATCAAATTGGCTAGTCTGTCCCTGTCTAGCCAAATACTTACATCTATACACCTGTTCATGAATGCAAATATCTATGCAGCGAGTTATGTGGCAGCAACTCAATGGATGAAACAAGCAGACAAACTATCAAACCATCATGACGAAATGTGCTGTAATTGATTTTGACTGTGGAATGATTAGTGGTGCCATGCATGGTGGTTTAAGTATCTCAGGTACCACGGATCCCTGGAATTTTCATGCAGAATGTTATTTACAGTTTACAGAGAATGGAGGGAAAACAAACAAAAAATTCCCGTGAGTGGCACTTCTGTGGTTGAAAGCGCCTTGCTGCTAAGTGAGGTCAGGAGAGAATGGTCAGACTGATTCAAGCTGATAGGAACGCGACTGTGATTCAACAGTGAAGTGCAGAAGACCATCTCTGAACACACAACACATCGAACATTGTAGTTGTCAGACTGCCGCAACATTGTTTGGTATATGAGGAAACAGAATGCTTTCTATGGTAACTAAATATACTAAATCCTCCCAGAATTTTAATTTAATGATAGCTTCAGCACACTGCAAGACAATACCACATTAATATATAAACTCATTTGGTTCGCTCATGCCCTTCGGGAGAGAAAATCTGCAATCCAAACCCAAACTATTTCATCGGTATTGCTAATTGAACTTCCCGGCCACAATCAGGAAATTAATATAATCCATGTCTTTAGAAAGATAATAATTTACATTAATTGGATCCCAGCAGAAAAGCATGAACACCATCGTAATTTAATCTGAAATCTTCAGCCCCTGATTTATTGGCTGGAAATAAAATATTAAATGTTACCCCAATACCCCATCTAGTAATCACTCTTGGTAGAGCAACGCAGAATTTGAGCATTCACGAAGATCGCTTTTTTTTTGTTTTCTAAGTCTATTTATCCAATTTATCTCAGAGCTTCTGATAAATCATGCAAATTCTGAATTTCATGAATTCAAGCCTGAATTTCATCTTTTCCTTCATCCGCTTACCATTGGACAATACCTTTGATATTGTGTGAATGGAAAGAAATAGAAACCTGTTTCACATTTTCACGCAGGTCATCTTATCGAATCCCACACCAGCGTGAGTTTATTCCATTCTGATCTATCAAGTTCCAACATTTTAGAACTTCATTGCAATCAGTCTTATTCCTCTCAACTTCAGAAATAGCAGACCTCTCACATTCTACACAATTCAAAAGCTGATATCATTCCACTAGTTCTGCACAGCCTTCCCGATGATAACATACCCCTAAATGAAATAAAAATGCGGATATGATAAACAACCATCCACCATGAAGATTCTTTGTGCCTCTTGAAGAGGCAGATTGGCTTGACAACGTTTTGTGTTAATGCTATACAAAAGATTTTGAGTATACTTTGAAATCAGCAGTAGTCAATACATATTTGCTGAGATGAGCTATAATATTCTGTGTTCTATGTGTTGGACAGAAGTAAACTGTACTGTAGATGAGTTCTAAACAGACCTGGTACAGCTGAACTCAAAAGCATAATGTGTGGCAAATAATCCACAGCTCACAATATTTGCAGAGAGAGAATCCATGTTAACTTCTCAGTTTATTAACCTTACACCACAAGTTTCCTAAAACTGTTTAGAACTGTGGTATTTGATGCCTGAATCATTGAATCTGTACCTGGCCTCCAAACCTGTAGTATGTGTGTACGTTTGTGTGTGTGTGTGTGTGTGTGTGTGTGTGTGTGTGTGTGTGTGTGTGTGTGTGTGTGAGAGAGAGAGAGAGAGAGAGAGAGAGAGTGAGAGTGTTTGCGTATGTATGTGTGAAGGAGAGAGGGAGAGAGAGAGAGAATCAGTCAGTTAGACAAACAATAACAAAGATTGACGAACAAAGGTTCATTACTGCCAAGAAATGGCAACACTGGGTTTTAAAATAATGATCACTAGTTTGAGACCATAGGACCATAAGACATAGCAGCAGAATGGAGTCATTTGGCCTAGTCTGCTCCTCCATTTCATCGTGGTAATACATTTCCCTCTCAACCACGTTCTCCTGCCTTCTCCCTTTAACCTTTCATACTTTCACTAATCAATAACCTATCAACCACCGTCTGAAATACAACCAAAGACTTGGGTCCACAGCCGCCTGTGGCAATCAATTCCATCGATTCACCATCATCTGGCTAAAGCAATTCCTCCTCATCCCCATTCGAAATGGACGTCCCTTTATTCTGAGTCTGTGCCCTCTGGTCCTAGACCCTCCCACCATAAGGAACATCCTCTCCACAACCACTTTATCTAAAGCTTTCAACATTCGATAGGTTTCAATGCAATCTCCTCTCATTCTTCTAAATTCCAGCAAATCCCAGAACCACCAGTCACTCCTCGTATGATAAGCTTTTCATTTCTGGAAGCATTCTCGTCAACTTCCTCTGAACCCTTTCCAAACTCAGCACACCTTTCCTGAAATAAAGGGCCCAAATCTGCTCACAACATTCCAAGTGAGGCCTCATCACAAAGCCTCATCATTATATCCTTACTTTTATATTATACTGCTCTCAAAATAAATGTTAGCATTATATTTACCTTCCCCACCGCTGACTCAACCTGCAAATTAACATTTAGGGAATCCTGAACAAGGACTCCTTTGCACCTCGGATATTTTGAATTTTCTCCCCGTTTAGAAAATAGCCTATACTTCTATAGCTACTGCCAACGTGCATGACTATACACTTCTTGACACTCTCTTCTATTTGCTTCTTCTTTGCACATTCTCTGAATCTATCAAAGTCCCTCTGCAGCCTCCTTGCTTCAACCCTACGCGTGCATCCACCTAGCTTCGTATCATCCAAAGACTTAGCCATGAAGCCATAATTCCATTATCCCCAAATTATTGACATACCATGTAAAATGAAGTGGTCCCAACACTGACCCTTGCACAATACCACTAGTCACTAGCAGACAACCAGAAAAGGCTCCCTTTATTCACATGCTTTGCCTCCTGCCCATCAGCCAAATCTCTCGCTGGTATCTTTCCTGAAAATCCATGGGCCCTTATCTTAAGCAGCATCATGTGCAGAACATTGCTAAAGGCCTTCTGAATATCCAGGTACACAACATCCACCAATTCTCCTTTGACTATCCTGCTTGTTATTACCTCAAACAGATTTGTCAGGTATGATTTTCCCTTAATGAAACCATATTGATTGTGCCCTATTTTACTATGTCCCTCCAAGTAACACAAAGTACATCCTTAACAATCAATTACAACATTTCTCCAACCACTGAAGTCCACTAACTTGCCTACAATTTCTTTTCTTCTGTCTTCCCCAGTTCTGGAAGGGTAGAGTGACATATGCAAATTTCAACCATTCCAGAATCGAGTGATTCTTGAAAGATCATTGCTAATGCCGCCATAATCTCTTCAGCTACCTGTTTTCAGAACTCTGGGGTGTATTCCATTTAGTCCAAGTGACCTATCTACTTTCAGACCTTTCAGCTTCCCAAACACTTTCTCTCCAGTAATAGAATCTGCATGCATTTTTGCCCCGACGCCTCAAATTTCCAGCATACTGCTTGGGCAATCCAAACTGAAGACTGATGCAAAATATTTATTTAGTCCACTATTTCCTTATCCCCAATCACTACATTTTAGATAGAACCATGAAGAGATTCTAGTCTGTCCTCATCCAGGCACCAAAGAAACCTCTGAATCTTACATTTTACAATGGTTCCTCTGCTACCCTTCTGAAGTCCAGTGGATACAAGTCTCACCTGTTCAACCTTTCGTCATAAGGCAAACCTCACAACTCTTCTATTCCATTTATCAGTCAGTGACCTTTCAAATCCAAAGAATTAACATTTTCCCACAAGACTGCAATACTGTATACAGGTCTATAAGTATTATCTCGCTGATGTTTGAATGATCCATGGACTTCTGACCCTACCTCATTATTTCAATGTTTGCACTATTTACAGATTTTTATGTCTTTGCACTGTACTGCAGCTGCATAACAACAAATTTCACCTCTCTTTCTCAGTGATGATAAAGCTGGTTGGAGTTGGAGTTGTGATGAGGAGACATTAGGATAACTGAGCAATTACACCACAAAATTATAGACAATAGGAATTAATACCTTTCAAATGCACAAAATCATGCGGAACTACTCAGAATAAATCAGGCATGACGGTCCTTCTTGCAAAACCAGTATTCGTAGCCACATAAGTGCCGTTTAGGATAAGATGTGTAGAAATATCTTCAGCATAATGGTAGGAATACAAGAGGTTGAAGAGCCATGAAGAGGGCTGATATGTTGGGAATATTAAAGACAGAATTCCGATAGACATTTGAGATCTCAATGGAATCAGGAATATGAGTTTAGGAAAAGAGAGTGGTACCAAGGTAAAAGGCCATCCATGGTTTTGTTGAATGAACAAGAATACTCTTGCTTCACCTACTTGCATCTTTCCCTGCAAAGGAGGGGAAACATACTGTGTAAAAAATGGAAAGGAAGCGGAAGGACGGAGAGGCGGACGCTGAAATGGCCCTGAAAGGTGGCATCAGGTGGACAGTAAAGCTGAGGTGGACGGAGGTAGAAATCAATGACACAAGAGAAAAGAAGGATAAAGTAAGGGGCAAAAGCTGAAAAGTAGAAATGTGACCTTCAGACCGAAATTGAATCTGAAATTGCTTAACTCAGGGTCATTTCTGAGTTCGAGCTACTAGGTTTCAAAATTATTAAACTGTATCGGCGGGGGACCTAAATAGGAGCGATATGGGCAGTTAAATTGACAGACGACTGATAAATCCAAACAGCTCCGGCGGATTAACAGCAGGGTTTCTGCCGAATAGTGACCCAATTACCCTTTGGCTTCCGGAATCTGTACGATGGACATCGATTGTATTATGCGAATTTGGAAGTTAAATAGTGCAATTGTACATTCACCTGATATTTAATGCAACTTCCCCTTTGTACATCTGCGCTTCCTCGTTTTGTTCGCAACATTCATATTTGACTTTTGAATTCGCAGGAATCACAAATGACCAGTCATTCTGCTCAATATATTTTGAAACCTCACACTGTTATCCTGATTATGATCCCGTTCTTATAAAGGAAAGATTCGGGTCTTTTACCTGTTTCGCGAAAACCCCAAGATGGCACAGCGAAATCCAGCTCATAGGAATAACACTAGGTATTTATTTTCTCCATAGCCAAGACTTTTATTTTGCTATCGGAATGAAAGAGCAAAACACAGTACAGGGCACTCCAAAAACGTCTCCGTTGAATGTTAATCCAACGCCTGTTTCTCGGATGTTCTTTCCGTGCGTCGCCCCAAAATGTTGGCAAATTCTTATTTGCCTACGTTTCCTGGCCGTGTTCCTTGACTGAACAACTAGCTCTCCATGGAGAAACTTGTGCAACCTCAATAGGTTTCCTTCCGATTGTTACAGTTGAAAACAAACAGTCATGAATGATTACTGGTCACTCCATCCTTGGCGTCTCGTGGCTCTCCCTCTCGAATTATTCAGCTCCGTTCCTGAATGTAACCTTTACGGGAGGTCACAGCTCAAGAATCAGTGAGGTTAGCTTTACGCTGCTCATATGTCAATGTAAATAACTGAAAATCGGAGTTGGAATATCCATTGATAGTTCCGCCTGTTTAAAGTTTATTTGAATTAATCGAACGTCCACCAGACATCACCGATTTCCCCAACCAATATTCTTAATGGAAAAAAAATGCACCTGAACGAAAAACACATAAATTAGAGGTTTAAAAATCACAACTGCAGATCGTAATCCAAGTGTCAGTGGGCAATTCTTCTCTCCATAACAAAGAGGCAATATATTGCATAAGCCTAAAAGAATGGTAAATTGATGCTAGCCTAACCGGCCACGCCTTTAGTAGAACGCACAGAATCAAGTTTGTTGCCATATACACACAAACATGTGTGCACAGGTTCAATGGAAAATACTTGCAGCAGCATCATTGGCACGCGGTATTGTATAAACATTCGCAAGCAGCATAAAATTAAACATAAACTATACACAAACACGAGAAAGTCTGCAGATGCTGGAAATCCATTGCAACATACACAAAACGCTGGAGAAACTCAGGAGGTATTGCGGCATCGAAGGAACAGAATAAATAGTCGACGTTATGGGCCGAGACCTTTTTCAGAACTAAGAAAGAAGGGGGAAAAATTAAAAGGTGGGAGGGGAACGAGGCTGGCTGGAAGGTGATAAGTGAAGCCAGGTGCATGAAAAAGCTCAACGACTGGAGAATGAAGGAGCTGATAGGAGATAAGAATGGACCACAGGGGAAAGGGAAGTAGGAGGGGACCCAGGGCGAAGTAATAGGCAGATGAGAAGTAAAAGATCAGCGTGTGGAAAAGATGAATTATAGCTTGGTTCCTTTCGGACGTATCAATACATGGCCTCCTCTTGTGACCAGATAAGGCCACCCTCAGGGTGGAGGAACAACAGCTCGTATTCCGACTGGGTACCTCCAACCTGACGGCATGAATATCCATTTCTCGCTTCGGTAAACAAATCCCCACCATTCCCCATTCCACTGTTCCGTACTCTGACCGTTTACTTCTTCTCACCTGCCTATAACTTCACTGTCTCCCCTCCTCCTTCCTTTTTTTCCCGTCTGGTCCACTATCCTCTCGTATCAGATTCTTTCTTCTCCAGCCCTTGACCTTTCCTACTCACCTGGCTTCATCCATCACTTTCCACCTAGCATATATTCACCTCCCCCGCCCTCCACCAACTTTTTTTATTCTGGCAAGTTCCCCCTTTCTTTTCAGTGCTGGTGAACGGACTTGGCCCGAAACTTCGACTCTTTATTCTTTTCCATAGATGTTGCTGACATTCTGAGTTCGTTCAGAGTGTGTGTTGCTTTAATAGTTGCTTTTGGTTGATAAATCTGTTTTGAGATTATCTTGACAGCAAGACTTTGCAGCCATGTTACTGAACATCAATATACAACCCCGTGAGCTTTCCAACTACAACACCAATTCATGATCAAGAACAGGCGAAAATCTGCAGATGTTGGGAATCAAAGTAACTCGTGATATCAGGTTCGGGCTATTTCCTAGACAATATCGCTGTGTTCAATTTCTGTAACAAGGTTCGGAAGACAAGTAATGAAATCTGAAACAAAAGCTGCATGAACGCAAGAAATTCGACTCAAAATCCTTAGCATTAATTATATATCACCACTGTGACATCACAATTACCCTGAAGTCATATACAAGTTGCGATTTCCAATCAAAGTTCAAAGTACTTTTATTATCAATCTTTTTGTTGGTTGGACACACTTTGTCCTTTTTACAGTACAATGCACTACTATGTACGAAGTAGTGATAGAGTTTACGATCACACTTCCTGAACACGGGTCTGTATTGAGGTGACGAATCTCGACGACACTGGAAGCCAAATGTTGAAGAAATTGAGGGTTTCGATTTTCCAACAGAGCAACAGAGTTCTGCAAAGGTTTCGACCATCTTTTTAGGGCGAAGATGAAAATATATCTACCATACTACCACCGGATTATTATGAAATGATACAGGAATTCTTGGGGCCGAAGTCCATACTGCAGTTGCAACGAATTTAGATAGAGTGGTAAAGCATGCTTGCCTCGTCGTTAGGGGTCTTGATTGTAAGAGTTAGGAAATCGAGATGCAGATGTATAAAATTTTGGTTACAATATTTTCTGTAGGTCTGTGGCTCTGTTATAAAAATAATGTGAAGGCTCTGTTGAGGATGTAAAAGGGGGGGGGGTTATAAGGATTCTGCTTGGATCAGAGGACATTAGTTACAAGGAGTTGATGCATAAATTTGCAGTGTTTTCTCTGGAGCATAGTAGGCTAAGGGACGACCGGTAGCTTATAAGTTCAGAAGAGGCATGACAGCCAGAATCAATGTCTCTGGGGAGATAGGTCGAATACAAGAGAGAATGACTTTAAAGCGAGGGGTGGGATTGGGCAATGTACAGGGCTATTTCTTTTTAAGATAGTGTATGGTAGGTTGCTGAAACGCACTGCCGGGGTAGTGATGGAGACATGATAGTAGCCTTCAAAAGGCTTTTAGACAGGCACACGCATATGCAGTTAGCGGACTGTTATGAATCATATTCCCGTACTGTAACATCCTATGTTCGACGTTCGTGGGACACTGAGACAAAATGATTTTCCGTCATTGGATACTGTAAAAACATTTCGTGGCAATCTGTAGGTAGACCTGGATTAGTTCATGGTATTCCATGATTTGATGCAAAATCTGAGACAGCGGGAAATCAGTTTTGTGTGGAAAGAACATTATAGTTAAGAGAATATATCAAAGTCGAATTATCTGGACTAAGTTGTTCATACTGGATTATTCGCGGGTCATTTATGAATGGATGTGGCAGGACAGGAAAGAATCGATTGCTCATTGAGTTTAAGTCATTCAGTATATGGTTCTGGTCACCACGCTGCAGGAAGGATCAGGCAGTACAAGAGAGCAGAAGAGATTCAGCGGGATGTTACCTGAAATTGAGGACTCCAGTCACAAGCAGAGATTGGGTAGGGTGCGATTGTTCCCAATGAAACGCCGGAGGCATGGGCATGCCTCTGAAGTTATGAGAGGAAGGAAGGGCGGTTTTTCTAAAGAAAATCAAGTATAGAATTAGAAAACACAGATTCAAGGTGAGAGAGAGGAAATTTTAATGAGATCTGAAGGGTAACGGTTCTCACACAGAGGGTGATTGTTATCTGGAACAAGCTGCTAGAAATGGTAGTAGAAGTGGACAGAACTACACCGTTTAAAAGACAATTGTACAGATGCCTATATAGGAAGAGATGAAATCCAGCCTCACACAGGGAAGTATGATTGTTGTTAAGGAACAGGTGGACCGTTAGTGGCCGTTTCTGTGTTGTAGATGGTAAGATTTATTTCCCCAATCTTATCTTTTTCTATGGGTGCAAGGGGCTCTGGATAGAGGTAGTACCTTTGATGTCTGGCAGCTGCACTCTACCTAGTCGGGTGGACGGGCATCACTGTTCCTCATCCATCTCCTAAATCTCTCACGTTGCCTCCAAGAGGCACACAGAAGATTAGAATGAAAGTCAACTTGGAAACACAGAAGGACCACTCCATCGCCAAATTCTTCAAAGCTGCAGCTGGCGGAAAATTTGCACCACAGCTGACACTTGATGAAGATGTTCAAATGTTGACAGCTATGTTCAATGAAGTGATGACAGAAACAGCGAATGAGATACTTGGAAAACACGGCCAGAAATCCCAACCCTAGGTAATAGAGAAGATCCTGGAAGTGTGTGACACTGTAAGAGACCTAAAGAAATTTAAGAACACAACAACAGGAGCAGTGGCATGCAGAGAGGTAAGCACGATCAGGAAAAAAAAAACATGATTAAAGCCAAGGAAGAATGTACTGAGAGACAGAGTACAGAGTTAGAAGATAGGCTGAACAAGAACAACAGGCGAGCATTTCACATTGTGAGGGACCTGACGAATCAAAGACAGACACGAGTCTGTAACTCCAAATTAAAAAAGAAACTGTCTCACAGAAGATGAATGCATTCTCATCAGATGGACTGAGCATTGTTCAGACCTATACAACCATGAGATCCAATAAGACCCCAGCATACTCACAAGCCAGGACTTGTCAAACGACGATGACTTCCAATTCTGCGGGAAGAAGTAGAAGCAGCCATGATATCGCTGAAGAATGGGAAAGATGCAGGAAGAAACAACATCCCAGCCAAGCTGATAAAACATGGAGGAGAGGCAGTGATATTCTTCACCAATATCTGCAACAAAATCTGGCAGACCGAGAAATGGCCAACACTCTGGACAAAACCACACATCATCACTCTTCCCAAGAGAGGCCACTTACAGCAGTGTCAGAATTATAGAACTGTAAGTCTTATCGGCCATGTAAGTGAAGTGATGTTGAAAGTCATCTTAAACAAACTGAAACCACAGGCAAAATCGCCGAAGAACAGGCTGGAATCAGAATTGGAAGTAATACAACCGAGCAGATATTCAACCTCCGAGTACTGAGCAAGAAATACAAACAACATCATCAGTATATATGCTTCGTATTCATAGACTTCAAGAAGGTATCCAATAGGGTGTAGCATAATGCACTCTAGGCCACAATGAAGTGGTAGAACATGGGCCAGAAGCTGATCCAAACCATCAAGCAGCTCTACACCAAAGGTAGCACTGCGGTATTTGTCCAAGGCACAGTAAGAGAGTGGTTCCACACACCAGCTGAAGTACGACAAGGCCGCCTCCTTCCACCCACAACATTTTCCTGCAGCAAATAATGACAGATGCCCCGGAAGACCACATTGGTACAGTCAGCATCGCAAGACAGAACATAACCAACCTCAGGTTCACCAATGGCATTGATGGATTGGCAGGAAGTAAGGGTGAATTGGCCGCTTTGTGAAACATCTGGACAGTACATCTACTAGATATGGCATGGAGATCAGCATAGAGAACACCAAGCTCATGAGGAACAGTGAGAAATCAATCGCATCAAAAATCACAGCGAGTGGACAAGAACTAGAGATTGTCAAACGGTCCAAGTACCTTGGCGCCATCATCACCCAACAAGAATCAAAGCCTAAAGTCCTTCCAAGAACAGACCAAACAACAGCAATGTTGGCTAAACTAAAACCACTCTTGAGAGACAATAACATCGCTCTCGGAAACTACTTCATGCACTTGTGCTCTCTACCTTCTTGTATGCATGCGAATTGTAAACTTTGATAGCACAACTTCAAAAGAAGATCCAGGCAGTAGCAATGAGATGCTTCAGAAGGCTCCTTGGCATCCCTTGTACAGACAGACCATGCCTCAAAAGACGAAGTACGAAGAGCCATTACCCAGCACATGAGAGATTATGAAGAACTACTGCCCACAGTAAACAAGGGTTAACTGAGATGGTATGGCCACATTACAAGATCAGGTGGACTCTCAAAGCACATTCTTCAGGGGTGCAGGGGAAAAGAAAAAGGGGCAGAAAGAGGAAATGTCCAGATAACATTGCGGTGTGGGCCGGAGAGAGCTTTGCCGAAACCCAGGCACTCGCCCGTAACTATGAGAGATGGAGCTACTGATGCAGCGCTCATCTGTACAGCCCCTGACAGCACAAGCGGTTGCAGGATCCATAACCGTAACCATTTTCTTGAAATCAACGACATCTCAGAATGTAAAGTTGTTCCCTTACCCTGTCGTCCCCAACAGAGGAAAGAGCTACATTCTGTATGCGTCCTATCTTTGAAAACTCCTGAACTTGCCAATGTGTTGAAGGCCGAATGCCTAAGTTTTCTTTGGAACAATGCACCGTCTGTCAGCTCACTTCGGGCTTCTGCACTCGGCTGCTCTGTAAAAAAACTGTAGATACTGAAAGTTGGGTCCACATAATCCATTCATAGGGCAATATCATATAATGTCGTGATTTCAAAGACAAAATTTGAAGCATAACATTGACAGACCAATGAGCCAAAGACCCATTTCTGTGCTGATAACTCCGTGATCCTTCGTCACTCCACAACTTTACGGGGATGAGTGTGGAACAAAGAGCCCGTGTTTTATAATGCAACTCTGGTAGGTCCGGTAGGACAGCAACGAGTAGAGTTTATGACTGAACATGTTGTCAAGTAAAATGCATGTTTCTATCTTTTAATAGAGATCTGGGCGTGTGGGACATTGAATGAATCAAGTTTTGCGGAGAAGGGCGAAAATGAGATGGGTTGGGCTATGGTAGATGGCAATGGGGTATTAAAGACAGACAGTATTCACCTGGGGAATGATGCGGAGGAATACATGCTGCGCTGTGGATGAAAATTAGTACAGACTTTCGAAATGCAATCGCCTCTTTTCGACATGGATAACATAATTCAATTTCCGGACATTCCTGTAGTTTCCGCATGCTGACAGTGATTCACGACTTTTCTGTCGGTTTCCTACTTCATTATGCAGCGAGTAAACACTGGAAACATTCTTGAGATTATCAGTAACAGACACATTTCCTTCAACTTGGTTTGGCAGTTTTACCAAATCTTCTCAGCATTGAAAAGGAAGCAATGAATAATTCGCTGCAGTTCCCTGACATTTAACGGTGTAAGTGTTTGTTATTTCTTTTTTGAAAAGAAAGGAAATGTCAGAAACGGTTCAGCAGCTCGAAATGAGAAGTGCAGACGATATCAATGAATTCATTATATGTCCCGTCTCCATTTCAAATCTCAGAGGAATATAATCCTGGAAGCTTAAATAAACTACTGTTTCCGGAGACCCGATGTGGTACGGTTCGTGTTTTATCATCAACCGTTCACTCGTAGCTGATGGAAATGCCCTACCATTGATAGATAAGTCCTATGCTGGTTTGACTTTCCAAAATCCATCACCTCACACTTAGCAGTATTGAATCTCATTGGTCCACTTCCCTAATTGATCAAGAATTTGGTACTTGAAGGCACATGATAAATCAGGCCTTTTCAGCATGGTATAGTGCAGGGAAAATCTTACCTCACATATCTGCCAGAGTTCTTTTTGGAAATATCAGGCAAGATAGACTGAAAAGAGTCGGTGGATGCTGTTTACTTGGATTTTCTGAAGGTCTTTGACAAGATGCTGTAGATGAAGCTGCTAAACAAAATTATAGGACACGGTCCTACAGGAAAAATACCAGCACTGATAGATTGGATGACTGACAGAAGGCAAAATAAAGGAGGCCTTTTCTGGTTTTCTGCTAGTGGCTAGCAATGTTCCATAGGGGTAGGTGTTGGGACTGCTTCTTTTCAGGTTATATGTCGATGATTTGGATGATGAAATTAATGCCATAGTAGGTGGAGGGCAGGTAGTGTTTCGTATCGTGAGGGACGCTAGGACCAGTGAGCAGAGACTCAGAATAGAAAGACATTCCTTTACACCAGTTTAATTTCTGAGAAACAACCTTCAGCTGCCACTCTGCTTCCTACCTCCCAGCCAGTTTTGAATCTGTCTAACTGCCTTTGTCTGGATTCCTGGCCTTCCAGACCAGCCTACCATGTGGGATATAATCAAAGGTCCAGTTCTACCCTCAACTACCATTTTGTTTACCTCTTCAAAAACTCTAGAATATTCATCAAGCATGGCTTCCCACAAATAAAGCCACACTAACTCCTCCAGTTCCTGTCGCTCAGAATTCCCTCGAGTGAATTCCCTACCAGTGATATCAGCCTGGGTGACCTGTAGTTCCCTGGCTTGTCATTGTTCAAAGTTCTTTGACAATGTAACCGGTGGTATAAAAGGGTGCAACACACACACACACACACACACACACACACAAGGGAAGCTATTGTTCTGATACACTTACGATTCTATAAAGCTTCGATGCTAAAGTCTGTTGCATCATGTAGATGATTGCTAGAAAGACACAAAGATCTGCAATAATGTATGGACAGGTTTGATAAGTTAGCAAAAAGGCAGCTGGAGTAAACATACAAGAGTTTCTGCAGCTGCTGGAAATCCCATGTAAAATTCTGGAGGAACTCTGCAAGTCAGGCAATACTGTATCAATGGAGGCAATATACAGTCGATGTTTGAGGCTGAGACCTTTCAACAGTACTGGAAAGGAAGGAAGAACAAGCTAGAATAAGAAGGTGGGGAGAGGGAAAGAGTACCAGCTTGTGAAGACAGATGAGGAGAAAGATAATTTAGTGAGGGAGGGAGAATGAAGTGAAAGGCATGGAGGTGACTATTGGACAGTATAGTCATGGCAATGTAAAGCTGTTGGTTTAGGAAAGATGGTTGGACAGCAACTATATGAACAACATTAAATGACAATAACCACTCATATTCCATGAAGGGGGGCTTCCAGAAAACAGCTAATAGAACTGATAGCTCACAGCTGTACCAACTTAGAACCTTGCATGGACATGCATAGGCCAGCTTGGGGCTTTCTGGGTCACACCAAATCCCTCCCACTGTTCAGCAAATTCATATGCCATCGATCTTCCCTGAGTTGAGTGCATGATAAGCTACTCTACATCACATATTAATGTTTTCTGACTGCAAATTGCCTGTGAAAATTAAAAACATCGTAATCCAAGCCTGAATCTAATTTGAAAATCAAGACTCGCGTGAAGCATTTTATTTGAATTGATGTCTTGAGGAAGCACACTAGGATTTCCAAAGGTGCTCTTTAGAACATAGAACAGTACAGCACAGTACGGGCCCTTCGGCACACAATGTTGTGCCGACCCTTAATCCCTGCCTCCCATATAACCCCCACCTTAAATTCCTCCATATACCTGTCTTGCTCTTAAATTTCACGAGTTTATCTGTCTCCACCACTAACTCAGGCAGTGCATTCCACGCACAAACCACTCCCTGAATGAAAAATCTTCCTCTAATATCCCCCTTGAACTTCCCATCCCTTACCTTAAAACCATGTCCTCTTCTATTGAGCAGTGGTGCTCTGGCGAAGATCCATTCCTCTGAATATCTTCTATACCTCTATCATGTCTCCTCTCATCCTCCTTCTTTCCAAAGAGTAAAGCCCTAGCTCCCTTAATCTCCAATCATAATGCATACTCCCACAGGCAGCATCCTGGTAAATCTCCTCTGTACCCTTTCTAATGCTTCCACATCCCTCCTATCCTGAGGCGACCAGAAATGGACACAGTACTCCAAGTGTAGCCTAACCAGAGTTTTATAGAGCTGCATCATTACCTCGCGACTCTTAAGTTCTCTCCCTCGACTTATGAAAGCTAGCACCCCATAATCTTTCTTAACTACCCTATCTACCTGTGAGGCAACTTTCAGGGATCTGTGGACATGTACCCCCAGATCACTCTGCTCCCCCACACTACCAAGTATCCTGCCATTCACTTTCTACTCTGCCTTGGAGTTCGTTGTTCAAAAGTGTACCACCTCACACTTCTCTGGGTTGAACTCCATCTGCCACTTCTCAGCCCACTCCTGCATCCTATCAATGTCCCTCTGCAATCTTTGACATCCTCTACACTATCTATAACACCACCAACCTTTGTGTCATCTGCAAACTTGCCAACCCACCCTTCTACCCCCACTTCCAGGTCGTTAATAAAAATCGCGAAAAGTAGAGGTCCCAGAACAGATCCTTGTGGGACACCACTAGTCACAACCTTCCAATCCGAATGTACTCCCTCCACCATGACCCTCTGCTTTCTGAATCCACCTGGCCAAATCTCTCTGGATCCCATGCCTTCCTACATTCTGAATAAACCTACCATGTAGAACCTTGTCAAATGCCTTCCTAAAATCCATGTAGATCACATCAACTGAACTACCCTCATCTATATAGCCGGTCTCCTCCTCAAAGAACTCTGTCAGGCTTGTTAGACATGATCTGCCCTTCACAAAGCCATGCTGACTGTCCCTAATAGGACCATGATTCTCTAAATGCCCACAGATCCTACCTCTGAGAATCTTTTCCAACAACTTTCCCACCACAGACGTAAGGCTCACTGCTCTATAATTAACCGGACTATCCCTACTACCTTTTTTGAACCAGGGTACAACATTCGCCTCCCTCCAATCCTCCGGTACCAATCCTGTGGACGATGAGGACATAAAGATACTAGCCAGAGGCTCAGCAATCTCTTCCTTCGCCTCGTGGAGTAGCCTGGGGAATACTCCGTCAGGCCCCGGGGACTTATCCATCCTAATGTATTTAAGCAACTCCAACACCTCCTCTCCCTAAAATCAACATGCTCCAGAACATCAAACTCACTCATATTGTCCTCAGCGTCATCAAGTTCTTTCTCATCGGTGAATACCGAAGAGAAGTATTCATTGAGGACCTCGCTCACTTCCACAGCCTCCAGGCACATCTTCCCACCTTTATCTCTAATCAGTCCTGCGTTCACTCCTGTCATCCTTTTGTTCTTTACATAATTGAAGAATGCCTTAGGGTTTTCCTTTACGCTACTCGCCAAGGCCTTCTCATGCCCCCTTCTTACGCTTCTCAGCCCCTTCTTAAGCTTTTTTCTTTCTACCCTATATTCCTTAACAGACCCATCCGATCCTTGCTTCCTAAATCTCATGTATGCTGCCTTCTTCCACCTGACTAGATTTTCCACCTCACTTGTCACCCATGGTTCCTTCACCCAACCATTCTTTATCTTCCTCACTGGGACAAATTTATGCCTAACACCCTGCAAAAGATCCCTAAACATTGACCACATGTCCATAGTACATTTCCCTGCAAAAACATCATCTGAATTCACACCCGCATTCTAGCCTAATAGCCTCATAATTTACCCTTCCCCAATTAAACAAAAATTCTGTTCTCTCTGATTCTCTCCTTTTCCATGATAATGCTAGAGGGCAGGGAGCGGTGATCACTGTCCCCCAGATGCTCACCCACTGAGAGATCTCTGACCTGACCTGGTTCGTTACCTAATACTAAATCTAGTATGGCATTCCTCCAGCCGGCCTGTCAATGTCCTGAACACACTTAACAAACTCTGGTCTGTCTAAACCATTGGAACTCATCAGGTGCCAATCAATATTAGGGAAGTTAAAGTCATGTTAACAACCCTGTTATTTTTGCACCTTCCCAAAATCTGCCTCCCAATCTGCTCCTCGGTATCTCTGCTGCTACCAGGAGGCCTATAGAATACTCCCAATAGAGTAACTGCTCCCTTCTTGTTCCTGACTTCCACCCATACTGACTCAAAGTAGGATCCTGCTACATTACCCACCCTTTCTGTAGCTGTAATAGTATCGCTGACCATTAATGCCATCCCTCCTCCCCTTTTCCCCCTTCTCTATCCCTTTTAAAGCACTGAAATCCAGGATTATTGGCAATTGATTCCTGCCCTGGTGCCAGCCAAGTTTCTGTAATGGCCACTATATCATAATTCCATGTATGTATCCAAGCTCTCAGTTCATCACCTTTGTTCCTGATGCTTTTTGCATTGAAGTGCACGCACTTTAGCCCTTCTACCTTTACACCGTTTATTCTGCTTTTCTTTCCTCAAAGCCTCTTTATATGTTAGATCTGCCTTTACTCCATGCACGTGTTCCACTGCTCTATTGCTCTGGGTCGAATCCCTGTTGCAAATTAGATTAAAACCCCCCCTGAACCATGCTCGCAAACTTACCTGCAAGGATATTGCTCCCTCTCGAGATCAGGTGCAACTCATCCAATCTGTACAGGTCCCACCTTCCCCAGAAGAGATCTCAATGATCCAAAAATCTAAGACCCTGCCCCCTGCACCAACTCCTCAGCTACACATTCAACTGCCATCTCCTCCAATTCTTACCATCACTATCACGTAGCACTGGCAGCAATCCTGAGAACGCCACCCTTGAGGTCCTGTTCTTCAGCCTTTTGCCTAGTTCCGAAACTCACACTTCAGGACTTCATCCCTCTTCCTGCCTATGTCGTTGGTGCCAACATGTATCATGACTTCTTGTTGCTTTCCCTCTCGTACCAGGATGTTGTGCACCCAGTCAGAGACATCCAGGACCCTGGCACCCAGGAGGCAACAAACCATGCGGGTGTCCTTCTCACATCCACAAAATTTCCTGTCTGCTCCCCTAACTATAGAGTCCCCAATGACGACAGCTCTCCTCTTCTCTGTCCCACCCTTCTGCACCACAGGGTCAGACTCAGTGCCAGAGGCCCTGCCACTGAGGCTCACCCCTAGAGCAGTTCATGATTTCACAGAACGAAACATTTCCTGCTGTCTCTTTCAATCATTCTCACCTTGGTAAGTTTAGCTAATCAGGGACGAGCACAGTGGTTGTTATGGGGTAAAGAAATAATCCTTCCTTCAAGGCATGAGTTGTGGACAAAGATGTGTGAGTTTTATTTACACATAATTATGAAAAAAAGTTATTAAAAGTTGAAACTCATGGAACTGAAATGAATTATTTTCATATGGTTTGGAAATTAGTTGATCAGCTGTGTAGCAACTGATAGAGTAGTACTAAATTGATGGGCACAAATTTACAGAATGTGAACTAAAGGACGTGCGAAGGACTCTGCAGAGAGTCAATCCCCATATAGTGACAGCACCAGCCAATATCCTTGACCGAGTACTCAGGGAGTGAGCACACCTACTCACTGACGACTTCATAAACATCTTCCATAATTCAGTCATCCAGGCTACTGTGCCAGAAGTTAAAATCAGCCACCATCATCCCTGTAACAAAGAACGCTACACCTTCAGAAATAAATGACTACTGGCCGATGGCATTGATACAAATCATTCTGAAGTACTTTGAGGGGCTGGAATCATATCAAAAACGATTTTTTCCACATTGAACACTCACTAATATGCTTACCAACAGAACCGTTCTGTGATAGATGCCACAGCATCAGTCATGCTTCTGGGCCTGACACACGTAGGAAACAAAAAAAAATGATGTTTCTGGATTTATTTTAGCAATTGAACATTATTATTCCAAAGATCTTAGAGTCATAAAAAAGTACAGCACAGATACAACCCATTTAGTCCATGGAAAATCCATTTAAATTTCCTACTCCCGTGGACCAGCACCAGGACCATAGCCATCCATATCCCTACTATCCATTGTGACGGGATCCTGAATTACCCCTATGAACTCTGCTTTTGAAAAGAGAGAGAGAGAGAGAGAGAGAGAGAGAGAGAGAGAGAGTGAGAGACAGTTATTTAACACCGACATGTTGTTTGTAAAACAGACAGAGAGACAAAGACTAACTGTTGGACTGTCACTTTAAAGCACTGGAAGTATCTTTGGATTTCCACTGAGTTGGAGTTGGAGACAGCACTGAGCAGCTTGTAAGTTGCTATGGTGACCGAAGGTGGTGTTATTTAATGGACATTCGTTGTTATGATTTTCCACAGGTTGTTGACACTTCTCAAGGACTGATTGCCTGCTTGTGCATTACTTCACAGAGAGAGAAAGGAGAGTTGTTTGAATGACAGTTGATGCTCAGCACGGGAGGATAAAATAGGAGGTCAGATGATAGACCTGAGACACACGTTCTGGACACTGAATGAGCATTGTTGTGCCCACGGGAAAAATGTATTTTGGGGGATCGATCAGGTGGATCGATCCGTCGCTCTTGCAGTGGAAAGGAGGAAAAGAGTTGACTGGTGGGGAGCTGTCTATGTGTCCACCCTCGCCTGGGGGATAGCTCCACCACAGAAAACCGGTCCCCTTTGTTAAAGTCACAGTCGGTGACTTTTAAAGGAGTTTGAAGGTCAAACAGAAGATCGACGCGTCAGCTAACCTGAAGACTCAAATCTCTCCCTCTCTCTCTCTCTATCACTAATCAACTCAATACCACGAATTGAACTGAATTGAAATTTACTCATCATCGTAAGACTGTATCTTTTTACCCCAGACTTAAAGAAGCTTGGTTTTTCATACATATATTTCCACACTTACTGATATACATATATATACATATATATATATATATATATATATATATATATACACACACACATACATACATACATATATATATAAAATCATTGCTAACCTGCTTGATTTATACATTTATATTACTGTATTGCGTAGTTACTAATAAACATTACTAGTTTATAGCAATACTGGACTCCAAAGTGTTTTCTATTTCTGCTGGTTCTTTATTCCCGTCACAGGGTTCGTGACAAAACTGAGGCTTGCGTCCGCGAAATGACCAAATTGGTTGGGAGGCTTGTTTGAATTGATTGGGAAAAATCCCTTTTGATCTGCTTGTGTGGAAATACAGCAGAAATGGACGTTAGTGTTGAGGAGTTGATATTGGAACCATCCCCGGAAGCGTTGGATGATGCTAAGAGGGTTGTGCTGTTGGGAATTGCTGAAAAGTTAGTACTAAAGGTGACCTCTAAAATGGGGAAAGCTCAGATGCAGACGATACTAGCCCAGCAATATATAGATAAGGGAACATTTGATGAGGAGGCATTGGAGTTGTTCATGGAAGGTAAACCTATTGAGGATGAGCTTCAGCTTCGGTTGGAAAAATTAAGAATGGAGCATGAATTAAAATTAAAACAGCTCAAGAGAGAGGCTAGAAAGGCATAAAAACAAAGAGAAGAGACAGAAAGACAGATACATTTTGAGAGGGAGAAATGGTAATGTAAAGATCACGTGGCAGACAAGCGGATGCGTTTTGAACTGGAAAAGATAGAGAGTTTGCAGCAAAGAGGTTTAGTGTTGGACCCTGATGATTTTTGCAGCTTGGAATGGCTTGTTATGTGTGATGAATTTTAAAGTTGTGTTCTTAATGATGTAAAGACATACCCAGATGCAGAGGATGCCGCTACCCTGCAGGGGTTTGATAAGGAAGCAGACGAAGAAGTTTTAACCTACGAGGTTGTGTTTATTCCAGGAAAGCGTTTGCCAGAGAATAGCTGGGAGGTTCGGAGCGACCTTGAATTTAAAACTGGGACAAGTGATGACAGCCCAGAAGAGGCAACTGTTCCGATTGAATGTGTTCAGTTTGTGGAAGAACCTGTGAATTCACAGGATTCTAAACCTTCTATTAAAGCTCAATTGAAGTCTGAAGTGTCTGACTAGGTTGGAAAGGAATGCAGTTTTTGTGTGTCAGATGATCTTGATTCTGTGAATAAGGGGTGAACCTCCTTGGTACCAGTGGTATGTGAGAATTCTCAGTCACTTGTATTAAGTAGTATTTTAAAAGTTGTTGAAGAGGTGGAAATTAGTGAGTTCAGCGTTGCTGAAAATAATGGGAAAATGCTGTTCCTGGACTTTTGGAGAAAGTGCTGAAAAAGTTTGAATTGGTTGTGCGACCTTTGACCCTGCTTGCAGGACAAAGGCCTGCTGAGAAAGGATGTGCTACTCTGTGGAATTTTGTTTGGATATTGGAAGTAAGCACCTGCAAGGTCATGCTGTTATTCAGTGTAATGTTATGGAGATAAGTCGGAGAGAAAATCGGAGGAGTTTGATGAACGGATTGTTTGTTCTCTTCCTTAATGTAAACATGATTCTCATAAGCCTGATGATGGTACTGAGTTTCGTAAACAATGGAGGCATGTTGACCCCTCTCCAAGGTAAGGTTGATATAGCTGTTCAGCTCATGAGTAAGCAGCTTGTTGAGTCCTATGATTGCAAAACCAGAGGCTTAAATTATAATGATGTGTCACAGTGTTTTCTACCTTCCAGATTTCAGCAGGACTTAGAGGGTGGTAAGGCTGTGAAGAATAAGGTGTATGAGAAAGGTTTGTTCTTATTGAGGACGGAATTTATAGAGGAACAGAAGCGAGATTCTGGAATGGTGGCTTTAAAAGAGATAGCTTTCACAGGAAAGGAGGTTCAGAGAGAGTCAGGAGGATACTACTTTAAAGATGGGGTGTTGATGAGGAGGTGGAGATCAGCCACAGCTCCTGCAAGTCACATGGAAGTTATGAAAGTTTACATGGCTGAAATTTTAAACATGGCTCACAGTATGTCTGTAGGTGGACCTCATGGAGTGAGAAAGACAGTGAACAGGATTATGAAGGAATTTTACTGGCCTAGTTTAAGGAAGGATGCTGTGATTTTTTTTTTTTTTTTTACAGGATTTTCCAGACCTATCAAGTTGAGGGGAAAGCTTATCAGGTTGTTCGGGTATCACTGGTTAAACCGATATCTGCTTTTAGTGAACTTTTCCCTTGGGTCATAGTGGATTGTGTCGGCCCATTGCAAAAGACTGCAGTTGGTTATCAGTATGTGTTAACAATTATGTTTGCTGTGTCTAGGTCCCATGAAGCAGTGTCTTTTGAAAACATCGAGACCAAGACTGTGGTAACAACATTCAGTAAGTTTTTCACACTGGTATGTCTGCTCAAAGAAATTCAGTTTGACTAGGGCCGTAACTTTACTTCCAGAACATTCCAGGGGATAGTTAGAGAAGTGAAAGCTAAGCACATGGTGTCATCCACATATCACACAGAGTCCAAGGGAGCCTTGGAATGGCACAACCCAACTCTAAAGACCATGATTAATGCACATTGTGTGAAGAATAGGAAAAATTGGGATGAGGGTGGTTCCCCTCTTCCTATTTGTTTTTGGGGATTTGATTCTGAAGACATTGAAGGTTAGATTGTTTGAACGTGTGTTCAGTTACAGGCCAAAAGGAACTTTGACCCTACTCAGAGAAACATGGTCTGATTTAGAAATATGTGTCAGTGTGCTTAATTATGTTTTCAAACCCTGGAAGAGATTTAGTAAGCTTTGTGTCCTTGCAAAGGAAAGTTTACAAGATGGTGGAGTCAAAATAAGACACTTGTTTGCTAGCATTGCAGCTGAGAGAATGGAGGGGAAAAACATGTTTACCCATTAAATCTAGTCTCACTAAAATGTCAGAATTCCATTGTTTTGGAAAGCATTGCTGATAAGGTCCATCAGCTGGACACAAAACTGCAGAAACAAGTAAAAGGACTAATTGGCATTTCGAAATGGTCCGCAGGTGCAGTGTATCACGTCATTATAAATTCAGCCCAGCCTATGAAACGGTATCTTCATAGGGAGAACTTTGAGAAAAGTAAAATGGTTGAAGAAGAAATTGGAAACAGGAAAGAACAAGGAAAGAGACTGTATTGGTCGAGTGGGGAAAGCTAAATACCTTATAAAGATTGACTTGGTAAGAGGATAATGGGTTGTTCCTTTAATAGAGAGGGCTAAAGAGATATCAGCATATGTGACACCGTCTAGACTATATGAATACAAAGTTTTACACTTCGGGATGAAGAATGCACCAGAGACATTTCAAAGAATGATCAATTCTGTGATTGGAGGGTTGGAAAGCACAGAGGTTTATATCAATTACTTAGTGGTCTGGAATAACACGTGGGAAGAGCATATTGCAGTGGTACAAAAACTGTTTGACAGACTTTCTAAGGCCAATCTTACTGTGAACCTCACTAAAAGTGAGTTTGGCCGTGTCACAGTTACATATTTTGGTTGTGTGGTGGGCCAAGGCCAACTGGCTCTTGTACAGTCCAAGGTTCAAGCTATTGCTGAAGTTCCTGTCTGACTGGCAAAGAAACTTTGAGAAGGTTTTTAGGAATGGTTGGGTATTATTGTAAGTTATGTAAGAACTTTGCTGACATCGCTCTTCCCCTAATAAAACTCCGAGGGAAGAGTGAAAGATTTGTATGGAATGACCTTTGCCGGGAGGCATTTGAATGTCTGAAAACCATCCTGTGTTATCATCCTATGCTAAAAGCACCTCATTTGTCAAAGCCATTTTCTATAGCAACAGAGGCTAGTGATGAAACTGGTGAGGCAGAACTGTTACAGGAAAGAGTGAATGACATTGAACATCCAGTAGCTTATTTCTCAAAAAACATTAATGTACACCAGAAAAAATATATAACTGTTGAAAATAAATTGCTAGTACTTATTCTGACTTCACAATATTTTGAGGTCTATGTGCAGAGGCCTCAAAATCTTTCTGTTGCCCAGAGACAATTTGTGGTCGACATGGGTTATAATCCATTGATATTTTAAACTAAAATGAAGGATAAGAATAGAAGGTTGTTAAATTGGAGTCTGATATTGCAATAATGTGACTTAAAAAGGAAACATGTGAAAGGTACTGACAATATTACAGCTGATTAGTTATCCAGATATTAAGTTGCAAATTGTACACATTTTTGCTCAGTCATCCGATGATTTTACTTGTATTATTTTAAACTCCGCAATTTACATTTAGACAAAAAATCATCTTTCTCATTTTTTTTTCTCCAAGGAAAGGGAGTGTGACGGGATCCTGAATTACCCCTATGAATTGTGCTTTTGAAAAGAGAGAGAGGGAGAGTTATTTAACACCGGCATGTTGTTTGTAAAAGAGAGAGAGAGAGACGAAGACTAACTGTTGGACTGTCACTTTAAGGCACTAGAAGTAACGTTGGATTTCTACTGAGTTGGAGTTGGAGACAGCACTGAGCAGCTCATAAGCTGCTGTGGTGACTGAAGGTGGTGTTATTTAATGGACATTCGATGTTATAATTTTCGGCAGATTGTTGACACTTCTCAGGGACAGTTCACCTGTTAGTGCATTTCTTCACAGAGAGAGGAGGGAGGAGTTACTTGAATGACAGTTGATGCTCAGCACGGGAAGAATAAATAGGAGGTCAGATGATAGACCTGAGACACATGTTCTGGACGCTAAATGAGCATTGTTGTGTCCGCAGGGAAAGTGGGTTTTGGAGGATCGATCAGGCAAATCGATCCATCGCTCTTGCAGTGGAAAAGAGGGAAAGGGTTGACTGATGGGGAGTTGTCCATTTGACCACCCTCGCCTGGGTAATAAATCCACCACAGAAAACCGGTATATATATAAAATCACTGCTCACCTGTTTGAGTTATCTACATTTATATTACTGTATTGCGTAGTTACTAGTAAATATTATTGGTTTATAGCAATACTGGACTCCAAAGTATTTTCTATTTTTTCTGGTTCTTTATTCCCGTCATGGGGTTCATGACAAAATGTACCTATCCAAACTTCTCTTAAACATCAACATCGAGCTCGCATGCACCACTTGCGCTGGCATTTCATTCCACGCTCTCACAATTCTCTGAGTGAAGAGGTTTCCTCTGATGTTCTCTTAAACTTCTCGCCTTTCACATGGAATCCCATGACTTCTGGTTTTAGTCCTACTCAAACTCTGAGGAAAAAGCCTGTTTGAATTTACCCTATCTATAGCCTTCATAATATTTATACCTCTATCAATTATCCATCAGTCTTCTACGTTGTAAAGAATACAGTTCTAACTAATCAATCTTTCCTTATAACTCAGGTCGTCCAGACCGGGTAATATTCTTGTAAATTTTCTCTGCACTCCTTCAACCTTGTTTATATCTTTCATGCAGGTAGATGACCAAAACTGCAATAATACAACAAATTAGTCTTCACCAACATCTTACACAACTTCAACAGAACATCTCATCTCCTGAACTCATTACATTGATTTATGAAGACCAAAGTACCAAAAGCTTTCTTTCTGACTCTATCTACCTGTGATACCACTTTCAACGAATTATCACTATACACGATCTCTCATTGGGACCTCTACAGACTGATGAAAGAAACTTTCCTGAACACATTTGATAAACTCTATAGCATCTCGTCCTTTTATACTATGGGATTCCCAGTTCATGTAGAAAGTTAAGATCATCTACTATAACACCCTTATGTTTCTTATAACAGTCTGTGATCTAAAAGTAGAGGGAATGTTCTTGGGAAACTGGAAGGTCTGAAGGTAGACAGGTCACCTGGACCAGATGCTGTACACACCAGAGTCTGAGTGAGGTCGCTGAAGAGATCGAAGAGGCATTAGTATTGATCTTTCAAGGAGTACTAGATTCTGGAATTCCAGATGACTGCAAAATTGCAAGTGTCACTCCACTCTTCAGGAAGTGAGAGAGGCAGAAGAATGGAAACTATAAGCCAGTTAGTCTGACCTCAGTGGTAGGGGAGAAGTTGGCATCAGTTATGAAGGCTGAGGTTTTAAGGTACTTGGAGGCACATGATAAAGTAGGCCATAGTCAACATGGATTTCTCAAGGGAAAACCTTGCGTGGAAAATCTGTTGGAACTCTTTGAAGAAATAACAAGCACAGTAGACAATGGAGAATTGGCTAATGTAGTGTACTTGGATTTTCATAAGGCCTTTGAAAGGTGCCACACATGATGCTTCTCAACAGGTTATGAGTCCTTGGTATTACAGTAAATATGCTAACATGACTAAAGCAGTTGCTGAATTGCAGGAAGCAAAGAATGGGAATAAAGAAACCCTCTTCTGGCTGACGGCTGGTGTCCAGTGTTCCACAGGTTCTGTGTTGGATCCAATTCCTTTTCCATTATAGTCAATGATATGGATGATGAAATTGATAGCTTTGCTGCAAAGTTTGCAGACAATATAAAATGGAGGGGCAGGTAATGCTGAGGAATTAAGAGAGCTTCAGAGTGACTTGGATAGATTAGGTGAATGAGCAAAGGAGTGGCAGATGTTGGGAAATGTATGGTCATGTACTTTGTTAGAAGAAATGAAAGGGTTGACTATTTTCTAAATGGGGAGAAAATACAAAAAACTGATGTGCAAAGGGACTTGGGAGTCCTTTGGCAGGGTGTCCTTAAGGTTAACTTGTAGGTTGAGTCTGTGGGAAGGAAGGCAACTGCAATGTTAGAATTCATTTCAAGAGGACTAGAATGTAAAAGCAAGGATGTAATGTTGAGACTATATAAACCACTGTTGAGCAAATTGGAGCATCTTGAACAGTTTTGTACCCCTTATCTTAAAAAGGATGTGCTGAAACAAAGAGAGTTCACAGAAGCTTAACAAAAATGATTCCAGGATTGAATGGTTTGTGATATGAAGAGTGTTCGATGGCTCTGTGCCTGCATTCACTGGAATTCAGAAGAGTGAGGGGTGATCTTGTTGAAACCTATCAAATAGTGAAAGGCTTTGATTGAGTGGATGTGGCGAGACTGCTTCCTATGATGGGATAGTCTAAGACCAGAGGACACAGATTCAAAATAGAGGCTGTCCTTTTAGAACAGAGATGAGGAAGAATTTCTTTAGCCAGAGAATGGAGAATCTGTGGAATGCTTTGCCACAGGCAGCTGTAGAAGCCAAGCCTATATGTATATTTAAGCCAAAGATTGATAGATTCTTGATTGGTCAGGGAATGAAGACATACCGGAAGAAGGCTTGAGAAGAAGGTTGAGGAAAATTGGATCAGACATGATGAAATGGCACAGCAGACTCGATGGTCCAATAACCTAATTCTACTCCTATTAACTTATGGTCTTATTTCTTTAAAAATTTGTTCCTCCAAATCCCAAGAACTGTTGCATGCTCTGTAACATAGCCCCATTAACATGGTTATACATTTCCTTTTTTCTCAGCTCCACCTTTATTACCTCACTAGTCGAATTCCCCTGAAGAGTAACACACCCCTCCTCCTTCAATCCCTCCAACTCTGTCACAGCTAAAGCATCAGAACTCCAGAATTTTGAGCTGCCAATCGTGGCTACTCCAACAACCAATTCCCACTAATGAATGCAACATCATAATTCCAGGTGTTAATCCATGCCCTGAGCTCAACCTCTTTCCTACAATACTTCTTGCATTTAAATACATGCATCTCAGGACACATGCTGCACCATGATCAGTTTTTGATTCCTAAATTTATCTGATGTCTGGCCAACATCTGCCTCCACAACCTCTTCAACAACCCTTTTGGCCTTCTGGTTCCCATCACCCTACAACTCTAGTTTACCTACCACCCTGCAGAATTAACAAACCTTCCCACTAGGATATTAGTTCCCCATCAGTTCAAGTTCAAACTGTCCCTACTATACTGATCCCACCTTCCTTGGAAGAGAGCCCAATGATCCAAAAATCTTATGCTACCTCCTTTACGAACTCTTTCACCATGTGTTAAACAACATAATCTTTCTAGTTATGGCCTGACTAGCACATGGCATGAACAGCAATCCTGAGATCACAACCCTGGAGATCCTGCTCTTTTGCTTAGCACCTAACTCCCGATGCAGAACCTCATCACCAGTCCTACCCATGTCATTGGTACTACATGGACCAGAACCTCTGGCTGTTCACCCTCCCACTTGAAAATACTGGGGACTATCACGGATAGGTATCACAGACCATGGCACCTGGAAGGCAACATACCACCCAGGAATCTCATTCTCGTCCATAGAACCTCCTGTCCATTCCCCTAACAAATCCCCTAAAACCGCTGTATGCCACTTCTCCCCACTTCCCTTCTGAGTCACAGAGCAATACTCAGTGCCGGAGATCCTCCACTGTGACATTCCTCTGTCAGATCACACCCATCCCCAACAGTATCCAAAGTGATATACCTGTTTTTGAGGGAGATGACGACAGGGGCACTGTGCATCTCCTTCACTCCTTCCCCTTCCCGATCATCACCCAGTTTCCTGTGTCCTGCACCTTAGGTCTAACTACCTCTCTATAAATCATATCTATCACCCCTTCAACCTCATGGATGATCTGGAGTTCATCTTGTTCCAGCTCCAACTCACTGATGTGGATTGTTAGAAGCTGCAGCCCAATGCACTCCCACAGTTATTGTTATCAGGGACACTGGAGGTCTCCCTGCCTTCTCTCATTCCACGAGGAGCATTCAACTACCCTGCCTGCTATTTCTATTTCCTAACTGAGCAGGTATAGAGAAGGTAAGGAAAAAAATGTAACACAGAACTTTTCTTTTCTTTGATTTCTCTGAACGAGGCCTCTCTTCACTGAAGCCTCGAAAACCAAAAGCCTCATGATCACTACTCTGACTCTGTCTGCTCAGATGGTGACCCCTGCACTTGGCCCTGCCTTCCTTTAATTTGCTCTTGCTCATCAATCCCAAATGCGGATTGGTCGCCGGTCAAAGATCAATTATGCTGCCGCAATCCACTGCAGCCTTTTGCTCAACTGACGATCTCAGTGAAATCTCCTCCTCTCAAAGTTCTGATGTCTGCATTGGTCACTGGTCAAAGCTCAATTACCATGGTGAACAAACTCCTACCCCTCGGTATAAATACATCACTGTGCAAGTGGGTATTGTATGTCCTAGCCAACAGACCTCAGGTAGTCATGATGCACAACTGATCCTTCCTCCCTATCATCCTCAATATGAGTGCACCCCAAGGCTGTGTGCTGAGCCTATTGCTGTACAATCTGCTCACACATGACTGCATAGCTAAACACCCGAGTAATAATATTGCTGTGTGGTGAAGCTCATCACCAACAATGAAGAGACGGCCTATAGAAAGAAGCTGGAAGAGCTCGAGGACTGGTGCCGGGGATAAAAAGATAATATAAAATTGATATGGAGTGCACAGTTAAGGAATATCCCAAGGGATTATTCAGAGATATTAAGAAATAAAGGGGGATAACTGTGGAGATAAAGATAGTATAGTGGTCTACATGTAGAGGTACAAGAGATGAGTGAGATTATTAATGAATATAGTGCAAAAGCAAAGAAAAAATGAGTTCAGTCACTTTGTCTGCCCATGAAGTTGCATTCAACGAGCAATGCAATTGTACTGCTTGGATCCTCTATTCATTATACACCCTTCTGCCTAACCATTAATAATATATATCCTAGACTGGCTTAACTTTCCATAATCACCAATACTGTATTGAAGTCAGTTTACCACTCACCAGCTCACCTCCCTAATTGATGAAGATCTTCCTATATAGTTCACTATCAACACCACCTCCTAATTAGGTGCCACAGCAGTGTAGCAGTTAGCGCAAGGCTATTACTACTTGGAGCATCAGAGTTTGGATTTCAAATCTGAAGTCAGCTTCAAGGTGTCTGTACATCCTCCCCATGGCAAGCATGGGTTTTCTGTGTGTGCTCAGTTTTCCTTCCGCAGTCCAAAGATGGACTGGTTAGTTGGTCATTGTAAATTGTCCCATGTTTAGGTAGGGGTTAAATCATGGGTGGATGGGTGGCACAGCTCCAAGCATTTTCCCAATTACAGATATTAAATTAACTGACCTATAGTTACCTGCCTTTTGCCTACATCATTTTCTGCACAGTGGTGTAACATTCTCCTTCTTCCAATCCACCAGGACCAGCCCAGAGTCCAGAGAATTTTAGTAAATTATCACCAAAGCCTCTACTATAACTTCTGCTGTTTCTTTCAGTACCCGGGAATGCATTCCATTGGGAACAGGGGACTTATCTATCTTCAGGCTCACAAGTTTGCTCAGCACTACCTCTTCAGTGATAGCTAGTGTATCGAAGTGTTCACCTCCCATGGCATCCATAACATCTGTTTTTGGCATGCTAGTTATGTCTTCCACCATCAAAATAGTCATTTAAAGCCTCTGCAATGTCCTCATTGCCCAATATCAATTCCGCCTTCTTGTCCTCTAAGGGATCGATGTTCACCTTAGCCACCCTTTTCCTCTTTGTATAATTATCAGAAATTTTACTATCCATTTTTATATTTTGTGCTACTTTATTTTCATAATCTAGCTTCTCTTTATTTATTGCTCGCTTAGTGGTTCTTTGTTGCTTTTTATAGTCTTCCCAATCTTCCAGTTTCCCACTGCACTTGATGACTTTGTATGCACAAACTTTTAGTTTGATGCCTTCTTTATTTCCTTAGTTATCCAAGGCTGGCTCTCACCACCCTTACTGCCCTTGGTTTTAATTGGAATACACTTTTGTTGAGGACCATGAAAAATCTCTTTAAAATTCTTCCACTGTTCCTCAACCTTCCCACCATATAGTCTCCATTGTTTCAGCATAACAGACTGGTATTATATTGAACTATGGCACCCTCCATTTGTATGAGAAACTCAATCATACTGTGATTACACTTTCCAAGAGGATCCCTAAATACAAGATTACTAATTTTACCTGTCCCATTGTGTAGGACCAGATCTGAGAGAGCACATTCCCTTGTAGGTTCAGTAACATGCTGTTCAAGAAAGCCATCATGGATGCATTCTATGAAATCCTCCTCAAGACTGCCTGAACAAACTTGATTCACCCACTCTATGTGCAAGTTAAAGTCCCCCCTGATAACTGCTGTTCCATTCTTACATGCCTCTGATATTTCTCTGTTTATTGCCTTGCTACTGTAACATTATTATTCGGTGGCCGATAGACAACTCCAACCAGTGATTTTTTTTTCCCTTTTACTCTTCCTAATCCCTGCCCAGATGGATTCAACATTCTGCTGCTTAGATCTTATATCGTCTCTCACTATCGCCCTGATCTCATCTTTAATTACGAGCGCTTCCCCACCTCCCCAACCTTCTTGCCCAGCTTTCTGTATTACCTGATATCCTTGGATATTTAATTCCCAGTCCTCTCCAGCCTGCAACGACGTCCCTGTAATGGCCACTAAATCATACCCCTTTGCCATGATATATGCAACAAGTTCACTGACCTTGTTTCGAATATGACGGGCATTCAAATTAAGTGTCCTTACACTCACTGTGCTTTTAAAATCTTGTAAACTTTTACTCGTTTGCACTTGACTTATCTTCACTCCACTCTTACTTTTCTCTTTTTAAAAATCTTTTTGCTTTACCTTTATCCATACTTTTATTTTACTTTATCCATACTTCTCCAATCTGTTGAACCCACCCGCTACCATTTAGTTTAAAGCTCCATCCACAGTCCTAGTTATGCGATTTACTAGGATCCAGGTCTCATTATGGTTCAGGTGGAGCCTGTCCTTTGGTACAGCTCTCTCCTTTCCCAATACTGGTACAAATTTCCCATGAACTCAAACCCACTTCTCCCACATCAATCCTTTAGCCACGCATTTAACTCTCTAATTTTCTTGACCCTGTGCCAATTTGCACATGGCATTTTAATTTAGTACCTAGCTGCTCAAAATCCTTCAGCAGAACCTCTTTCCTCAATCTGCCTATGTCATTGGTACCTACATGGATGATGACAACTGGAACTTTCTCCTTCCACTGCAAATTCCTCTGCAGGTCAAATAAGATGTCACAAACCCGGGCACCAGGCGGGCAACACAGTCTTCAGGATGCTCTATCCTCTAACAGAGAACTCTGTCTATTCCCCTGCCTATACTATCATCAATTACCACTACATTTCTCTTCTTCCCTCTCCCCCCCCCACCCCGCAGAATGGCTCCCTGAACTACGGTGCCACAGTTAGGTTGCTCACCCTTCCTACAGCCCCCACTCTCATCCACACAGGGGGCAAAAATCTCAGGCCTGTTGGACAAGCTCAAGGGCTGAGGCTCCTCCAGCACTGTTTCTTGGATCCCACTACCCACTGCACTCGCAGTCACACGCTCTTGTTCCTGACCACAGACCGAATTTGAGGCAGGTAATCTAATTGGTGTGACTTCCCCCTAAAACACAGAATCCAGCTAACTCGCCCCCTCCCAGAAATGCTGCAATATTTGAAGCTGAAATTCCAGGTCAACAACTTTGAGCACCAGTTCCTCAAGCAGCCAACACTTGCTGCAGATGTAATCTCCGGGAACAACTCTGGGGTCAACAGCTCCAGCACACGCAGCTACAGCACATCACCTGATCCTGCATCATCCCTACTTTAGTTAATTAGCTGTAATTTAGTGATTTTTATTCAACCACTACAAAAACCTTGCCAGCTACTTCTCTGTGCCTCCTCGCCAAATCCTCTTGAGCCAAAGCCTCAAGTTTCTGCTCCTAAACTGATCCACTGCTTTACTTTTATTTGCTCCTGCTAATGAATCACAAATTGATTGGTCCACCGCTAATGCACTGAGCCCCACAAAACACTCTTTTTTAAATTCTTCTCCACAACCTGTCTGAAGCTCTCTCACTCGGCGAATCGATTGATCCTCTGCTAATGCAAGGGAAATTGTTCAGTGTGAGAACAAGTTTGTTCAAGTGTCTGAATGCACAGATAGAAAAGAACTGGGTGGGCCTCTGCTCTGGTAGTAAACAGACAGGCCTCAGAAAAACCCATGTATGGGTTGAAAATGTCCAGGAATTCTGTGTCCATGTTAAAGATAAGCCTACAATTAGAAAAAGGTCTAAGTGCCAGAGGGCATTTGATATCATTTGGAAGGAACCAGATCAGAGGTGAAAGGATAGAGTCAAGATAGGAAAAATAAGTTAGGTGTGGCAAGAATATAATGAAACAATGAATCTGTTGCAACAATTCTCCTTGAGGACTTGGGTTGGAAATAAAAGGGTTCTGTGCAGGACTAGGGCACTTCAAGTCTGGAAGCTAAGAAATCAAGATTTCCTAAGGAAATTAGGTCTTTGAATGGGTGATCATAGCTGGATGTTTGATAGTGGGGTTATCATACAGAAGGAAGTACAAACGATATGAAGAAGTGTCTGAGAGCCTTCAGAATGAGGTACCAGATTGTAGAAGTCACTTAGCAGAATTCTGACTCCATTATTCAACTTTCATTCATCTGAATTCCCTTATTATAACAACCATATATAACAATTATAACACAGAAATAGGCCATCTCAGCCCTTCTAATCTGTGCCGATTTGTTACTCTCACCTAGTCCCACCAACCTGCATTCAGCCCATAACCCTCCATTATTCTTTTTCTTATTCCATCCTCGTATTTCAAAATGCAGATTGGCACCAGGAAGTACTGGATTATGCACCTTCCCATGAGGTTAAAGAGAAAACTTAATGCTTGACATTGATAAAGTCTGCCTTCAAGTGTATCTTTTCCCTAATTGGTATAGCCATGTATGGAATGACAGCCTCATGTTCTGGGTTCTGCTAGGCAGAGCAGTTCTAATTGTATATTTGTTTGCTGTGAGCCTCCTATTGAGGTCACACAATCGTCTTAACTGGAAAAGGCAAAGGTAGCGGTGGAGGGGGTGTTATTCTGGCTGGAGATCTGAGAGGTAAGTTTGCAGATAGCTTAAAAAGTGGTGCAATTTCAGATATTGAAGAGGTTGTCAAAGTATTCAGCAGGTTATAGACCAATTACAAATGTGGGCAGAAAAATGGCAAGTGTTTACCTAGAAAAATGTGAGTTGTTGTCATTTCACAAGTGAGAGGAAAGTATATAGCAAATGGCAGGACCCTCAGGAGAATTGAGGTGCAGAGGAATATTGGTCTGCAAGTCTCTAGCTCCATGAAAGTGGCGACGCAAGTAGAATAGATGGTTAATAAAAAATGTCAAATGGCATACTTGCGTTTTGGGTGCTGATTATTAAAGTAGGGAAGTCATGTTGAAGCTAGATAAAACGTTTGCTCGGTCACATTTAGAATATTGCAAATAGTCTGGTTGCCACATTATAAAAAATGTGGAGGCTTTGAAAAGGTTCAGCAAGATATTGTCTGGATTAGAGAGAACTTGGACAACTTGGGATATTTTCTCTGGAGCATCAGAGGTGGAGGGAAGATTTGATGGAAATATAAAATTATTAAAGACATAGATAGGGCAGATAATCAGAGTTTTTCCCATGGTTGAAATGTCAAATACAAGAGAGCATAGCTTTAAGTTGAGATGTGCGAAGTTTAAAAGAGATTTTAATTTTATTACAGTGCTAGCAACTGGGATTCAATTCCATCACTGCATGTAAGGAGTCTGAACATTCTCCATATACCCTGTGGGTTTTCTCCGTTGGTTCGTTTTCTTCTCACATTTAAAAGACCGATGGGTTGGGGTTAATAGGTTTTTGAATTGTGATTTTGACACCAGAAGCACGGTGACACTTTCATCTCCAGCACATGCTTGGAGTATGTTATTGATACAAACAACACATTACACTGCATGTTTCAATATTTTGATGTACATGTGACAAAGCTAGTCTGAAAAGATCTTTATCTTTTGAGATTATTTTCCATTGATGATAGTTGCCTGGAATGCACTGCCAGGGAAGTAGTGGAAGCAGCTACAATTATTAATAACTGAACAACATTCAGACAGGAGCATGAACAGACAGAAATTGAAAAGATAAAGTCCATGCACACACAGAGTCGATTAGTTGAAATTGGCATGATGTGCTGAAGGGCCTGTGTTGTACTGGTCTACGTTCTAAGTGCTTCTTGTGCTCTTGTTGCAGAGCACCATGTGGTGTATGTTTAAGCCAAGGGTGTTGCTTGCAGCAGGTGAGTAAACATCCAGTACCTGATGAAGGACCTCAGCCTGAAATATCCACTGTTTATTCCCCTTTGTACATGCTGCCTCACATGCTGAATTCCTCCACATTGTACGTGTTTTGCTCAGGATTTCCAACACCTCCAGACTCTCTTGCAAACAATCACAGGCAAGATTTTTCTTCATGGTTTCTTCACCAACAGAGCAGTGACTGTGTCAAGATGGCTCAATGGTCCTAGAACCAAAGAAAGGAACTGAGGTGCACGGCCCTATTAAATCACATTTTTTGGATCTGCGTTGGTTACCTGTCACTTCTATTTCCATACCCTGTCAATGAGCTTCAGTTACTGAACAAACTAAAGTTGAGATTAAGTTTTTTTCTTTTTTCAAGTTTGACTGAAATCCTTCTGTTCTGTAGAATTTTAAATTTTCTTGTCTGATAAACAGAGAGAGACAGAATTTACTTGAAAGAATCAGCTCCTAGTCAAAGCAGATTTCTCCACTTGGATCAACAAAACATGTCACAACCCTGGATAATGTTCCAGGCTCTGTACCTGGTAGTGCAATTGCACCCATTTTCCATCTACTGAAAGGAGCTGCATTGGTGCTAATACCCCATCATAACAAAACCAACATTATCTGTCAAAATAACAAGATCACATCACCTGGTGCAGATTGTTAATTTTTACAGATTGTTTACTTAAAATAGTTCATTACAGCAGTGAAACTTGTTTTCCTCCAGTTTAGAAGTTCTCACTTGGATTATATGCTGCGCATATTCTTCTCCTGTTATATTGCAAAATTCCTCAGCCCCTTTCCCCAGTTGTTCAGAAATTAATATTTGACTCTCCCCATGATTATGAAACCTCTTATCGCTCCGGTTTCTATTCTCTCCTCTTATCCCTCAGCACAGCAACCCCCTCACAGACGCAGCTCATCCCACGGCACTCTTTGAGAATATTTTGTTATAAGCCGTACGCAACCATGCCAGCTTGCAGGCTTCAGTCGCTCTAACTCTCCCGAATATGGATAGCTGCCGCAACCCTTTAAGGGTTCAGGACCAACCCGCTAATTGCTGATCATGTTTTTGGTGCCAATAATTGAGTATTTAAATACAGTAGCATCTCTACTGAGCTTCAGTGCTCAAACATAAGCCCTACTAGTGACATTGCTTTGCACTCAGTTCTCAATCCAGTTTGATACTGTGTCTCGAACCTTCCTTTAGAAACTCCAGCATTTGGGTCCAAACCATCCTTGATCAGCACTCTCGTCACATATCCTTGAACTATTTCCTGTTTTCCTGCTAATCTCTTGTAGCAATAAAGTGTGTGTGTGTGTGTGTGTGTGTGTGTGTACACAAGCAGCTTGGCGATCATTAGGGTCCATTCATTGAAGCCGGATTATTGAAAGTAGAGGCTTCCTGCTGGATTTAGCCTGGAAGAGGATGCCATCATTGATTCCGTTACTCTGCAGGTGAAGTTGGGTGATATTCTTGAGGCAGTGCTGGCGATGCCTTAAGTTCATGAGGTGCCAGCTCTCAGTAGATTCAGTCTCACAGTCTCACAGCAATATCAAGATGGCGCTGGTAAATGGCAACTCTGCGTGTCCTCTTCCGAGCGAACTGCCCTCTACACTATCCTATACCCGAGAAACCCTTCTAAACCTCCACTCTGCTACATCTAACAAGATGAACAGCACCCTGGTGAAACTACTGACCCAGCTAGAGATTACCACACCAGAATTGCTCCTTAAACTCCAGATTGCACCTGGGCTTGACCAGCAAGGCCTGGTCCGAGGCCCACCACGTTCCCAGAGACCTGCTCCCTGCTACTGTGCCGGAGCACTAGGAGACGCGGCCCATTCCGACCAGCGCCTCTGCGGAGCAGAGAACCAAACAGAAGAGACGTCGGAGACCTCAAGGTGCCCCAGATGCTTCCCCGAAGCAACCACCGTAAAGCCCCGTTGGTGGCCATCCACAGCTGCCGGAAGTGAGGCCTCCGCCGCCAACCTTGGAAATTGAGCCCGAAGCTCGGCTGGATCGGAGGCCTCTGCAAATGTGACTCAGCTCACGGACTTGCTTCAGCCAGGAGCCCAGCCCTCCGGGATTATATGTCGGTTTTGGGGCCCGACCCAATCGACAGCCCGGGCCCCCAACCAACCCGCGTCCACCAACCCCAAAGAGCTGCCAACACACTGCATCAATGGAAACCTGGTACGATGCACTATTTATGAAGGAATCATGGGAAAAGAGCTGGGCTGCTGATCAGATTGAATCTGAGGGGCTTCGGGGTTCCTGTGCCCACCACCCTACTGGCTAATGTGCAAGCCATAGAGAACAGGGTGGATGATCTTAAAGGGAGACTCACCAACTGCAGGGAGACGCAGAACTGCTGTGTATTGTGTTTCACGGAGACCTGGCTCTCCTCTGCCACCCCCGACTGTGCCATCCAACTGGAGAGGTTTTCGATCCATCGGATAGACTGCACGGCGTCTCCGGGAAAGATGAGGGGAGGTGGAGTCTGCCTGCTGATCAACACTGCGTGGTGCTGGGACGCATTGGCACTGACAAGCTCCTGCAGACCGGACCTTGCACACCTGTTGGTGAAGAGTCATCCCTACTATCTATCACGGGAATTCACCTCGTTCATACTGACAGCTGTCTACATTCCCCGCCCCGCCCCGCCCCACCCCCCAGGTGGACGTGGAGTGTGCTCTGAACATACTGAATGCCAACATCAGTGAACTTGAGACCAGGTATCCGGAGGCTTTACTCATTACAGCCGGGGACTTTAACCAGGCCAACCTCAGAAAAACGCTGCCAAAGTTATACCAAAATCTCTCCTGCCCCACTAGAGGCCTGAATATACTTGACCACTGCTACACAGCAGTCAAGGATGCCTACCGTTCCATCCCACGACCTCACTTCAGAAAATCGGACCAGCAGGCCGTACTCCTCCTGGCTTACAAATAGAAACTGAAGTGGGAGGTCACGGTGTCAAAAGTAGTTTCGCGTTCGGTGGAGGAAACGGATAAGGTCCTCCGTGACTGCTTTGAATCGGTGGACTGGTTAGTATTTAAGGACTCGGCAGCTAAGCTCGATAAGTATGCCTCAACTTTCATGGACTTTATTTGGAAATGTACAGAGGGCTGTGTGTCTCGCAAGATGATCCGGGTATTCCCTAACCGGAAACCTTAGATGAATTGTGAAGTCAAGTTCCTTTTGAAGGCTAGAGCTGCAGCTTTTATGTCCGGGGATACCAGTTGCTACACGGAATCCAAGCGTGAACTCCAGAAAGCCATTAAGGGCGCCAAGAGGCAATATCGAGCCAAGTTGGAAGCCCAAGCTAACCTGAGGGATACCGGTAGACTATGACAAGGTCTAAATGAGATCACTGGGGAAAGGAAAAGCTGGGAATATCAAAAACCGTGACGCTTCTCTTCCTGACGAACTTAATGTATTCTGCGCAAGATTCAAACAGCTCCCTCTGGACAAACCGGACCTGGTGGCTTCGAGATTTATTGTTACCGAGGAGGTCGTTAGAAGGGCCTTCCTGGAGATAAATCCAAGGAAGGCAACGGGCCCAGATGGCGTCCTGGGACGGGTTCTCCGGGGCTGTGCAAGTGAGCTAGCTGGAGTTTTTGCTGACATGTTCAACTGCTCCTAGCTTCAGTCTAAGATCCCCTCGTGTTTTAAGAAGGCAACAATAATCCCAGTGCCGAAGAAGAGGAAGGTGGCATGCCTGAATGACTATTGACCTGTGGCTCCGACATCAATTGCTATGAAGTGCTTCGAGCGGTTGGTTATGGCACACATCAACCACAGCCTACCGGTCAATCTCGACGCTTTGCAACTCGCCTACCGGAGCAACAGGTCAACGGCAGATGCCATCTCTCTGGCCCTACATTCCTCCTCAGAACACCTGGAGAATAAAGACGCACGTAAGGCTCCTTTTCATTGACTACAGCTCTGCCTTTAATACCATCGTTCCAAATAAACTGATTCCTAAGCTCCGGAACCTGGGCCTTAGCACTCAGATCTGCAGCTGGATCTTCAACTTCCTCACAGACAGGACCCAGGCTGCAAAAATAGGGGACAAACTCTCCTCTATAATCACTCTGAGCACCGGTGCCCCACAAGGCTGTGTACTCAGCCCCCTGCTGTACTCACTGTACACCCATGATTGTGTAGCCAAGTTTCCATCAAACTCAATATATAAGTTTGCTGATGACACAACAATTGTAGGCTGTATCTCGAGAAATGATGAGTTTGAGTACAGAGAGGAAAGTAAGAACCTGGTGGCATGGTGCAAAGACAATTACCTATCCCTCAATGTCAGCAAGATGAAAGAATTGGTTGTTGACTTCAGAAGGAGTAGCAGACCGCACGGCCCATTTTACATCAGTGGTGCGCAAGTGGAGCAGGTCAAAAGCTTTAAGTTCCTCGGGGTTAATATCACAAATGACCTCACTTCGTCCAACCAAGTAGAGTCCACTGCCAAGAAGGCCCAACAGTGCCTTTACTTCCTGAGAAAGATGAAGAAATTTGGCCTGTCCCCTAAAACCCTCACTGATTTTTATAGCTGCACTGTAGAAAGCATTCTTCTCGGGTGCATCACAACCTGGTATGGAAGTTGTCCTGTCCAAGACCGGAAGAAGCTGCAGAAGATCGTGAACACAGCGCAGCACTTCACACAAACCAATCTTCCCCCTTGGACTCACTTTACACCGCACGCTGTCAGAGAATTGCTGCCGGGATAATCAAGGACACGACCCACCCAGCCAACACACTTTTCATCCCTCTTCCCTCCGGGAGAAGGTTCAAGAGCTTGAAGACTCGTACGGCCAGATTTGGGAACAGCTTCTTTCCAACTGGGATAAGACTGCTGAAAGGATCCTGACCCGGATCTGGGCCGTACCCTCCAAATATCCGGACCTGTCTCTCGTTTTTTTTTCTTTTGCACTACCTTACTTTCCATGTTCTATTTAAATTTTTAATATTTACTGTCGATTTGTAGTCCAGGGAGCGGGAAGCGCAGAATCAAATATCACTGTGATGATTGTACGCTCTAGAATCAATTGTTTGCCGACAATAAAGTGTAAAAGCTATGGAAAAACAGGGTCCGCTGCTCTCCTGCAGGCCATGAGCTTCAGTGAAGATTCAGTTCTTCTTTTTTCCCTCCCATTTGTTTCAATGGCCAATGACTATTAATTCTAAAGTGATGATTGTTAATTCCTGCTTTTCTCTTCAATGCCCCTCCAAAGAAATGAGATGATTACATTTTCCAGTGATTTTTCATGGAAGTTTATTGTCAGGGACCTGTTGTTAAGCAGTGGATGTACATTAGCAGAAGGTGTCTGTTTTATGGATTGTAAGTATAAGGCCTATTTGTTCTCATACATGCATCATTGAAGACATTGGTGACAGCTTGGAGCTTGTCCTCTTAACATGTGTATATTCAAGTTTCATCTGGATGGTGCAGCATGGATACAGTGATTTTTGTTCTGGTATTGGCTACCAAAGCCAACAGAACACCAATGGTGTTAGTTTTCCCAACTCTTTCCTCATCTTTGTGAAGGCAATGTGACCGAACAGTTTTCTGTTTCCTGTGTAATTAGTTCTAATGCATTTGGACAACTGCTGGCAGCCAGCTGGAGTATTAATGCAAGAAGGATCAAGGAGAGTGTTGTGATGATAATACAGCCTTGTGAAGCAGTTCAGTCTATTGTTGGTTATGATGAGCTCAGTTTGCTTGAGTTCAAATTGCCATCATACAGCAAACGTAGACAAATCAAAGGTTAAACCACATTGTGAGGACGATAGCCTTAAGCTACAGTTGGTTTAGAAAAGATAGTTTGCGATGCAGTGGAACCATGGACGCTTATGTCAAAGATAGAATCGTGCTGATGAGCTATTCAAAATTCATCTTCTGTGTGTAATGACTGCCGTTCATTCCATGCTATTCAGTGTGTTTTGGCTCTCAATGGCATGGATCCTTCTGTTTTTGGACTATCAATGTCTTGACAGTGTTGAGGAATCCATACCATGAGACCATAAGACATAGATGCAGAATTAGCCATTTGCCTGAGTGAGACCCCTCTGCCATTCCAGCATCGTGGATTTATTATCCCAGTCAACCTCATTCCTCTGCCTTCTCTCTATTACCGTTGACACCTTGACTAATCAAGGACCTATTCACCTCCACTTTAACCATAAATAATGATTTGGCCTCCACAATTATATGTGGCAATGAATTCCACAGATTCACCACTCTTTGGCAAAATAAATTCCTTGCTCTCGAGAGATGCCTTTATTTCTGATTTGTGCCCTCTGGTCGGAGATTCCCCTATTACTGGAAACATCCTCTCCACATGAAGTCTGTCTAGGCCTCTCATTATCCAGTATATCTTGAGGTTATTACCAGGTTTTCCTGCTTGCTGTCCAATTGGCCCCTTTTCTTTCAATTTATATTATATGTTGAACCCCCACCTTGTTCCTTATGGAGCTTCCATACTTCCTTCAGCTGCAGTTGGATTTCTAATTTAGGAACCCAATGTTCTTGCAGTTTGTTTGCTCTTGGTCATTCTCTTTAAATGAAAGAGTCTTGATTCAGGTTCTATTTTAATGCGAGGGGTATCATAAATAAAGTGGATGAGCTTAGAGCATGGATCATCACTTAGAGCTATGATGTTGTGGCCATTACAGAGACGGATGGTGCAGGGGCAGGAATGGCTACTTCAAGTGCCAGGCTTTAGAGGTTTCAGAAAGGATAGGGAGGGAGGCAAAAGAGGTGGGGGCATGGCACTGTTGATTAGCGAACGTGTCACAGCTGCAGAAAAGGAAGACGTCATGGAGGGGTTGTCTACGGAGTCTCTGTGAGTGGAAGTTGGGAATAGGAAGGGGTCAATAACTCTATTGGGTGGTTTTTTATAGACCACCTAATAGTAACAGGGACATCGAGAAGCAGAAAGGGAGACAGATTCTGGAAAGGAGTAATAATAGTAGGGTTGTTGTGGTGGGAGATTTTAATTTCCAAAATATTGATTGGCATCTCCCTAGAGTGAGGGGTTTAGATGGGGTAGGGTTCGTTAGGTGTGTTCAGGAAGGTTTCTTGACACAATATGTAGATAAGCCTACAAGAGGAGAGGCTGTACTTGATCTGGTGTTGGGAAATGGACCTGGTCAGGTGTCAGGTCTCTGAGTGGGAGAACATTTTGAAGATAGTGATTACAATTGTATCTCCTTTGCCATAGCATTGGAGAGGGATAGGAACAGACAAGTTAGGAAAATGTTTAAATTGCAGTAAAGGGAAATAAAAGGGTGACAGGCAGAAACTTGGAAGCATAGATTGGAAATAGATGTTCTCATGGAAATGTACGGAAGAAAGTCGCAAATATTCAGGGGATATTTGTGTGGGGTTCTGAGTAGGTACATTCCAATGAGACATGGAAAGAACGGTAGGGTATAAGATTCATGGTGTACAAAGGCTTTTGTAAATCTAGTTAAGTAGAAAAGAAGAGCTTACAAAATGTTCAAAAAACTAGGTAATGATATGAATCTAGAAGATTATAAGGCTAGGAGGAAGGAGCTTAAGAATGAAATTAGGAGAGCCAGAAAGGGACCTTGAGAAGGCCTTGGCGAACAGGATTAAGGAAAACCCCAAGGCATTCTACAAATATGTGAAGAGCAGGAGGATAAGACGTGAGATAATAGGACCAAAGAAGTGGGACAGAGGAAAAGTGTGTATGGAACCGGAGGAAATAGAGGAGGTACTTAATGAATACTTTCCGTCAGTATTCACTACAGAAAAGGATCTTGGTGATTGTAGGGATAACTTGCAGTGGACTGAAGAGCTTGAGAATGTACATATTAAGAAAGGGGATGTGCTGAAGCTTTTGGAAAGCATCAAGTTGTATAAGTCACCGGTACCAGATGGAATGTACCCCAGGCTACTGTGGTAAGCGAGGAAGGAGATTGATGAGCCTTTGGCAAAGATCTTTGCATCATCAATGAGGATGGGATAGGTTCCAAAGGATTGGAGGGTTGCGGATGTTGTTTCCTTATTCAAGAAAGGGGGTAGGGATAGCCCAGGAAATTATAGGCCAGTGAGTCTTACTTCAGTGGTTGCTAAGTCGATGGAGAAGATTCTGCAAGACAGGATTTATGAGCATTTGGAGAGGCATAATATGGTTAGGAATAGTCAACACGTTTTGTCAAAGGCAGATCGTTCCTTACGAGCCAGAATGAATTTTTTGAGGATGTGACTAAACAGATTTTTGAAGGTAGAGCCATAGATGTAGTGTATGTAGATTTCAGCAAGGCATTTGATAAGGTGCACCGTGCAAGGATTATTAAGTAAGGAGGCATGGGATCCAAGGGGACATTGCTTTTTGGATCCAGAACTAGCTTGCCCATAGATGGCAAAGAGTGGTTGTGGACGGGTTATATTCTGCATGGAGGCCAGTGACCAGTGGTGTGCCTCAGGGATCTGTTCTGGAACCACTACTCTTTGTGATTTTTATAAATGACCTGGATGAGGAAGTGGAGGGATGGGTTAGTAAACTTGCTGATGACATAAACGTTGGTGATGTTGTGGATAGCGTGGAGGGCTGCCAGAGCATACAACGGGACATTGATAGGATGCAAAACTGGGCTGAGAAGTTGTAGATGGATTTCAACCCAGATAAGTGTAAGGTGGTTCATTTTTGTAGATCAAATACGATGGCAGAATATAACATTGATGGTACGACTCTTGGCAGTGTGGAGGATCAGAGGGATCTTGGGGTCTGAATCCATAGGATACTCAAAGATGCTGCACAGGTTGACTCTGTGGTTAAGAAGGCATACAGCGCATTGGCCTTCATCAATTGTGGGATTGAGTTGAAGAGCCGAGAGGTAATGTTGCAGCTGTATAGGACCCTGGTCAGACCCCACTTGAAGTACTGTGCCCATTTCTGGTCGCCTCACTACAGGAAGGATGTAGAAACCATAGAAAGGGTGTAGAGGAGATTTATAGTCATAGTCATGGTCATACTTTATTGATCCCTGGGTACTTGGCTACAATGATCTTGCCTGGATTGGGGAGCATGCCTTATGAGAATAATTTGAGTGAACTCGGCCTTTTCTCCTTGGAGAGACGGAGGATGAGAGGTGACCTGATAGAGTGTACAGATAATGAGAGGCATTGATCGTGTCGATAGTCAGAGGCCTTTCCCCAGGGCTGAAATGACTAGTCCGAGAGCGCATAGTTTTAAGGTGCTTGGAAGTAGGTACAGAGCAGATATCAGATATCAGATTTGTTTTTGTTATTTTTTTTTAAACACAGAGTGTGGTGAGTGCGAGGAATGGGCTGCCGGTGGAGGCAGAAGTGACAGGGTCTTTTAAGAAACTCCTGGATTGCTACATGGAGCTTAGAAAAATAGAGGGTTATGGGTAAAGCCCAGGTAGTTGTCAGGTAGAGACACTTTCACCACAGCTTTGTGGGCCAAAGGGCCTGTATTGTGCTGTATGTTTTCTATGTTTTGATATTGGATTTCAGCGAGTGCAGTTAATGTTGAAATTGTTGTAGGGTTATTAAGATTGTGAGGTGGTATCAGAGGTGGTATGTTTGTGGTGCCTTTGAGACCTTCCATATTTATGTATTTGCTTGCAGCAATCTAACAAATGATTGAGGTCATCAGGAAGGTGCAAACTGACCACTCCCAAATGCATATCAATGGCTTCTCCATGGAGAGAGTCAGGAGAACCAGAATGCACTGAAAACATAGTCAATGATGCCTCAACAATATCATCAAACTTCACCAGCAAAGTAAGTGAATCAATATTGGCATCCTCTTCCAGGCCTAATCCAGCACCGAGCCGCTAATTTCCTATTCAATGAATGGACCCTATTCAACGTCAAACCTTGAAGTGGGTGGCTACATCAGCAGAAGACTATGAACATACACTCAGTGTACTCTTTATATTAGGAATGTTCTCTCCTAATAGTGGCTGCTGAGTGCGGAACTTCATTGCTTAGTACAGCCCCTTAGGCACACGATGATGTGCCGATTATTCAACCTTCTCTTAGGTCAATTAACCCTTCCCTTCCTATATTGTCCAATATTTTCTATAATCCATGTGTCTAAGAGTTTCTTAAATGCTCATAATACATCTGGCTCCACCATCACCTCAGGCAAAGGCCACCTTGCACCTATCAATCAGTTTCTCTGTAAAAAAAAAAAACAAATACCAATCATTTTAAAATAATGCTTCCACATAGTAGCCATTTCTGCCTTTATAAGTCAGCTCCACCTATCCACTTGATTTATGCCTCTTACCATCTTGTACAGTTTGGTCGTCACCTCCCATTCTTCTTCTCTCCAAAAGATAGGGATATGGAAGGGAAGGACTTGGAGAGTTATGGAATGAATGCAGACAACTGGGACTAGCAGGGAGTATGATATGGTTGGCATGAACCAAAGAGTCTAATTCCATACAGTATTACTCTATAACTATCTCACTTCCAACAACCTTCCTAATGATCTGGAACTAGTGTACTCAAAGAATGAGAAGCTGTTCAGCCTTCATCCCTTCCACTGTAGAACCAACATTACTCAATCTCAGCCATTAAGTTGCACTATGCAGAAAGTTTGGAAGCCAAGCTCTGCATTATGTTTAACTCAATCAGCAAAGCACAGGAAAGAAAGGGCCTTAGATATGCAATAAACAAAATGCTGTTTATCAAAACGTCCCTGCTGTAAAACACTCTTAATCTGTTTGAATAGTGCTATAACAATAAACACTTGCTCAACATCAGAAAAAACAAAGAGATGATTATTAATTACAGGAGCAAAAAGCCAGAGACCCGTGAGCCAGTGCTCATTAGGTGATCTGAAGTAGCAAGTGTCAGTAACTTTAAATTAATCGGCGCTACCATATCAGAGGATCTGTCCAGAGTCTGGCATTAATGGCATTTTGATGTCAGTGGTGGGTAAATTGATGGAAAGTATTCTTAGAGATGGTATATATAATTATCTATTTGACAAGGTCTGATTAGGAACAGTCAACATGGATTTGTGTGTGGAAGGTCATGTTTGACAAATCTTATTGAATTTTTTGATGAGTTTACTAGGAAAGTTGACAAGGGTAAAGCGGTGGATGTTGTCTATATGAACTTCAGTAAGGCCTTTGACAAGGTTCCACATGGAAGGTTGGTTAGGAAGGCTCAATCGTTAGGCATTAATATGGAAGTAGTAAAATGGATTCAGCAGTGGCTGGATGGGAGACGCCAGAGAGTAGTGGTGGATAACTGTGTGTCCGATTGGAGGACGGTGTGTAGCGGTGTGTCTCAGGGATCTGTACTGGGTCCAATGGTGTTTGTCATATATATTAATGATCTGGATGATGGGGTGGTAAATTGGATTAGTAAGTATGCAGATGATACTAAGATAGGTGGCGTTGTGGATTATGAAGTAGGTTTTCAAAGCTTGCAGAGAGATTTAGGCCAGTTAGAAGGGTGGGCTGAAAGATGGCAGATGGAGTTTAATGCTGAAAAGTATGAGGTGCTACATTTTGGTAGGACTAATCAAAATAGGGCATACATGGTAAATGGTAGGGCATTGAAGAATGCTGTAGAACAGAGGGACCTAGGAATAATGGTACATAGTTCCCTGAAGGTGGAATCTTATGTGGTTAGGGTGGTGAAGAAAGCTTTTGGTATGCTGGCCTTTATTACTCAGAGCATTGACTATAGGAGTTGGGATGTAATGTTGAAATTGTATAATGCATTGGTAAGGCCAAATTTGGAGGACTGTGTACAGTTCTGGTCACCGTTATAGGAAAGATATCAATAAAATTGAGAGAGTACAGAGAAGATTTACTAAAATGTTGTCTGGGTTTCATCTCCTAAGTTGCAAAGAAAGGTTGAACAAGTTAGGTCTTTATTCTTTTGGAGCGTAGAAGGTGGAGGGGGGCTTGATAGTGGTGTTTAAAATTATGAGAGGGATTGATACAGTTGACGAGGATAGGCTTTTTCCATTGAGAGTGGGAGAGATTCAAACAAGAGGACATGAGTTGAGGGTTAAAGGGCAAAGGTTTAGGGGTAACATGAGGGGGAACTTCTTTACTCAGAGAGTGGTGGCTGTGTGGAATGAGCTACCAGCAGAAGTGGTTGAGGCAAGTTCGATGTTGTCGTTTAAAGTTAAATTGGATAGATATATTGACAGGAAGGGAATGGAAGGTTATGGACTGAGTGCAGGTCACCGAGACTAGGTGAGAGTAAAAGTTCAGCATGGACTAGAAGGGCCAAGATGGCCTGTTTCCGTGATATAATTGTAATTGTTATATGGTAAGACTCTTGGCAGTGTGGAGGACCACAAAGAAAGCATTACATTGCCTCTACTTTCTTAGAAGTTTGTGTCAAATCTATGTCATCTAAAACTTTGATAAACTTCTATAGATGCGCAGTGAAGAGTACCCTAACTGGTTACATCATGGCCTGATATAGAAACATCAGTGCCTTTGAATGGAAAGGTGTACAGAAAGTCATGGATACACCCCTATTGATCAGAGACAAAGCCCTCCACACCATTTACAAGGAGAACTGCCACAAGTCTAATGCCTTAGTTCACATTTTTACTGTTATGCTGCAGGTATTTCAGTTAGCAGTTCTGCAAGAGCTGCTGTTCTGCCTTCAACCTGTTTGGGTTATTTTTCAAGATAAGGGATGGTGTGGAATGTGTGCCATCCAACTAGTGGGAGGTTTTCTTGGTGAGAAAGTAAGGTTGGGCTTGAGGTTTTATTTTGTTCGAGAGGAAATGGAGAGAGAAAACACTGGGGAGAACCGGTCGTAGCTTACGATCAGTGGGAGACCCGCTTGTTCGAGATGGACTGCGAGCGACGTTTGGAAGGTGGTGTGTCCTTTCACGTAGACCAAGGGCCCAGTGCATGAGTGACAGAGAAGTTCAAGATGAGTTCCAACCTGTGCACATTTGACTGTTTAATTAGAATGAGCCTTTTTTTTGTTGTTCTTTACTAACCCTTCTGTCAAGATTCATAAATATAATTCCTTTAATCGTATGCAATGTACAGTCTGCTATTTCGTGGCACTAATTTGTAACAGGGTAGCAAATGACACAGCATCCACACAAACCGAGGTTTGGGGTAGGATCAAGCATGCCTACCCCAATCTCACGGGTTTTGCTGGGGCAGTGTCGTCTTCCCTAGTTTTACACAGCCAAGGAAACTGGGATGTTTCACAACAGCATCCACCATCAAGGATCCTCATCATCTAGGCCATGCTGTCTTCTCATAATTACCACTGACAGGAGGTACGGAGCCTTCAGTCCCACTTCAGGAACAGTTATTACCTACAAGAATCAGGCAGCTGAACCAGTGCAGATAACTTCACTCACCTCAGTGGTGGATGAACCCCACAACTTAAAGACTCATTTTCAGGTACTCTACAACTCATGTTCTCTTTTCACGTTTATCTTTTTGCATTTATTATTTGCATGGTTGTCCTCTTTACATGTTGGATGGTTGTCAGTCTTTGTCACGTACAGTTTTTCATAATTCTATTGTATGTCTTTATTTTCCTGTCAATGCCTGAAAGAAAATGAATCTCAAAGTGATAAATTCTTGCTTTACTAATAAATTTCCTCTGCAAGGGACTGGCAGCTGTTGGTGGACCTCGAAGGGCAGCTGAAGTTCCCCAACCATATCGCAGCCACCACCCTGCGACCAGACATTGTCCTAGTGTCTGAGTCTACTAAGAAAGTGCTGCCGCTGGAGCTGACAGTCCCATGGGAAGATAGCTTGGAAGAGGCCTTTGAAAGGAAGCTCTCCAAGTACACAGGACTGGTCAGCAACTGTCAGCAGGCTGGATGGAGAGCAAAGTGTCTCCCAGTGGAGGTTGGTTGTAGGGGATTCGTAGCCCGTTCTTTAGTTAGAGCCTTCAGCATCTTGGGCATCGAGGGAGAGAGGAAGAGGAGAGCCATCCGCAGTACCATCGATGCGGCAGAGAGGGCTTCAAGATGGCTGTGGCTCAAAGGAGCGGAGCCATGGAGTCATAAGTAGTTAGCCATCTGGACACAAGCTGGGGTCTGATCAGCCCCAGCTGGGTCACCTTGAGGAGGTTGTATGATGTTGAAAGACCCGGAACACCCAATAATTCCAGGAACATCACTGAAGATGTGTCCAGAAGCATCAATAGATGTATTACACAACTTTGAACTTTAAATTTCAATATTAAAGCCAGTGCTGAAACATTTTAAAATGAGAATCCTTCCAATACCTCAAGTTAGATAGCTTTGATTAATTGCAGATGTACAAAATGAAATTCACGATCTTCAGTGCATTATTATAGTTGTTGCCTTCCTGAGTAGTCATAGAGCTATATAGCATGGATACAGGCCCTTCAGACCAATTTGTCCATGTTGACCAAGATGTCTTTCTGAGCTAGTCCCAATTAGCTGCCTTTGAGCCATATCCCTTCAAAAGTTTCCTTTCCATGTACCTGTCCAAAAGACTTCTAACCATTGGAATTTTAGCCACCACTGCAGTTTCTCAATTAGCTTGATACATTTACGCAATACACTCTGTGAAAAGTTCGCCTCTCATGTCCCTTTTAAATCCTTCTCCATCAATGTCTGCCATATTCACACTCCCCTACATTTGGGAAAATCACGGACTATTCATCTTGCCTATCCTCCAATGAATTGATATACCAGTCAAAAGTCACTCCTAAGCTCTAGATGGAAAAGTTCCAGCCTATTCAGCCATTTTATTTACAAAATGCAATCCCTTTGTTCTTGGTAACAGCCTTGTCAATCTTTTCTGCAATCTTTCAAGCTTAATGACTACTGCCCATCTTATCATGTACCTCCAAGTACCCAAAAACTACATCCTTTGCAATCAACTACAACGTCTTCCCAATCACTGAGGTCAGATTAACTGGCCTATAATTTCCTTTCTTCTGCCTCTCTCCATTCTTGAAGAGTGGAGGGACATTTGCAATTTTATAGTCCTCAGGAACTAGTGATTCTAGAAAGATCATTACTAATGTCACCACAATCTCTTCAGCCATCTCTTTCAGAACCTTGAGGTGTACAGCAACTGGTCCAGGTGATTCAACTACCTTCAGGCCTTTCAGTTTCCCAAGAACCTTCTTTTTAGTTATGGTGACCACACACTTCATGCTTTCTGACACCTGGAACTTCCACCATACTGTTAGCATCTTTGACAGGGAAAACTGATGCAAAATATTTATTCATTTTCTCTGCATTTCCCTGTCCCACATTACTACCTCTCCAGCATCGTTTTCTAGGGGTTCAGTGTCCAGTCTTGCCTCACTTTTACACTTTATGTATCTGAAGAAACTTTTGGTATCCTCTTTAATATTTTTGGCTAGCTTACTTCTGTATTCCATCTTTGCCTACTTAATGTTGTTTTCAGTTATCTTCTGTTGGTTTTTAAAAGCCTGCCAATCCTGTAGCTTCCCATTCATTTTTGCACTTTTAGGTACCCACTCTTTGTCTTTTATGTTGACTTTGACTTCTCTTGTTAGCCACAGTCATCTTTCCATTAGAATACTTCCCCTTTTGGATGTATATATCCTGTGCCTTCTGAATTGCTTCCAGAAATTCCAGCCATTGCTGCTCTGCCATCATCCCTGACAGTGTCCTTTTCCTATCGTTTCTGGCCAGTTCCTCCCTGGTGCCTCTGTAATTCCCATTACTCCACTGTAACACTGATATGTCTAATTTAGCTTCTCCTCCTCAAATTTCAAGGTGAATTCAATCATATTATGATCAGTTGCCCTGATGGGTTCTTTTAACTTAAGCTAAGGAGTAGTTGTGCAGAATTCCGTGAAGGTTAATTTGCAGCTTAAGTCAGTGGTGCGGAAGACAAATGCAATGTTAGCATTCATTTCAAGAGGCCTAGAATATAAAAGCATGGGTGTAATGTTGAGAATAAAGCACTTGTGAGTCCTGACTTGAAGTATTGTGAGCAGTTTTGGCCCTCTTATCATAGAAAGGATGTGTTCAAACCAGAGATGGTTCAAAAAAAGTTCACAGAAATGATTCCCAGATTGAATAGGTTGTACAGGTCAACCTTCACTAATCCGGCTACCTGTAATCCAGTTCATTCGATAATCCAGCACTGATTGCGTTTATTGTGATCCTTCCGTCATTCGGCATTTTCACTAATTTGGCACTCCTCAGGTCCCAATGGTGCCGGATTAGTGAAGGTCGACCTGTAATAGAAAAAAAAAGTGTTTGATGGCTGTGGGGCCTGTATTCACTAAAATTCAGAATAATAAAAAAGATAAGTGTCATCCTCTTAAATCCTATTGAATGTTGAAAGGTCTCGATAGAGTGGATGTGGAAAGGATATTTCCTATGATGGGACAGTATTGGACCAGAGGACAGTTTCAGAATGGAGTGAAATCCTTTTAGAATAGAGATGGAGGAGGAATTTATTTCACCAGAGAGTAATGAATCTGTGGAATCCATTGGCACGGGTAGCTGTGAAGGCCCAATCATTGGGTATATTTAAGGCAGAGGTTGATAGATTCTTGATTAGTCTGGACATGACAGGTTAGGGGGTGATGGCCAGAGATTGTGGCTGACAGGGAAATGGATCAGCCATGATGATATGAAGGAGCAGACTCAATGGGCCAAATGGGCTAATACTGCTCCTATACCTTATGGTCTTATGGTATTTTGACCCTCTTCCAAAATTATAAGTTTGCAGCATTACATGTCTGATTCTAGCTACTGTCTCTTGATCATATTCAGCTTAACTAGAGTGTAGCAAGAATACAAAGAACATAGCTTTGTTAATTCACTGTTGGTGAGTAATCTACCATTTCCTCTATTAATAAACAGGCTTACGAAGAGAGGTCAACAGGAGACCTTCATTCCTCAAGTGATGTGGGTTTTCACAAAATGTGTTAAAAATGTTGAAAAGCCAATAGATTGCATTTGATATCAATTCTCATTTCAGTTTCTTGATGATTAGAATGTGGAGTTGCACAGGACTTAACAGTCTTCTGAATGCTGTGCTGTCCTTCAAGCAACTGAGTTGGTCTTTTCAACATCATATTAGAGCATATGACCCTTTTCAGCCTAGTATTAGTTACCAAAGGCAGGAACTAACCCTGCCAGGAAGGTAGGCTGGCATCTTGCCATGAATAGCTCAAATGTCTTTCGAACAAAAAGCTGTTCAATGCACAGTGGACATATTAGGGAAAAATCCTGAGCATCAACCTGCAGCAGCTATTAAGACTTGTTTACAAGCAGCAAAGCTGATCTTCAAATCAGCCCTGCTTTCACCGATCCACACAAGTCTGGGACTTGCACAAGATATTGGCCAGACCAAGACCCTTAGAACAATACTACCTTCTAACTATAGTTCAAAACTTGGCCCACTCCCCATATCTTAAGTTTCCTTGGTAAAGAATGACATCAAGAAAAAAAGTGCATTATTTTTGTTAAAGAAAACTAATAAATTGTTCTTTGCAATTACCCCAACTTGCAGAATATCAAGCTGCATTGATGCCCTTCCCTCCAGATGCTTTGAGTACTAAGCCACCTATAGTAGTCCTATCAAATGCCACAATACTGTCTCCACAGGTCGCTTGCTAAACTCTTAGCCACTCCCCAACCACTGAAATCTATGACAGGTAGAGAATCTTAGGATTCTATAAATTAACAGCAAGGTTGTCTAGAAAACAGTAGGTCCCCTTGTGTATCAATGGTTGGTTTAGAGTGTTGTGACTACTGGGATTTTGTTGAAACTGCAACTTTCAGTTTTCAACTTCCCATGATTATAACCTGATCTGGCATGTCTGTGGGAATTTAATCTGGTTCACTGATTCTGTATTCATTTGGCTTGGTACCTGCATGTTGTTAAGTGTTCTTGTCCAACTTCACGAGTACATTCACATATTCATGACCTGCCAGTACTAAAAACTCCCATGGGTCAGACTGCATTAAAAGAAAGGTAACTTAATCTTTGATCAGAGTTTTTCCTGGCAACACACAAAATGCTGGAGGAACTCAGCAGACCAGGCTGCATCCATGGAAAAGAGCACAGCTGACCTTTTGAGCCGAGACCCTTCAAAAGGACTGGAGAGAAGTAAAGAGCTGGGAAATTGATCGGTGAAGGAGATACAGGACTGCTGAAGGGGGGATCTGGGAGGAGAGGACAGAAGGACATGGAAGAAAAAAGTGGAGGAGCACCAGAGTGAGATAAGGAGATAAGGTGATGGAGGGAAATGGAAATGGGAAATGGTGAGGAGGTGGGGGTGGGGGGAGAGTGGTATTACCGGAATACAAGGTGATGCTCCTCCAGACTGGGCGTGGTCTCATCATGACAGTAGGGGAGGACATGGCCTCTCACATCGGAATGGGAATGGGAATGGGAAGTGGAATTCAAATGTGTGGCTACTGGGAGATCCTGCTTTTTCTGGTGACTGGAGCCAAGGTGCTAGGTGAAGCAGTCTGCCAATCTCCGTCGTGTTTCACCAACGTACAGGAGGCCACACTGGGAACCCGGATACAGTAGATGACACCAACGGACTCACAGGTTGAGTGCCGCCTCACCTGGAAGGACTGTTTGGGGTCCTGAGTGGTCGTAAGGATGGAGGTGGAGGGGCAGGTGTGTAATTGTTCTGCTTGCAAGGATAAGTGCCAGGAGGGATATCAGTGGGGTGGAACGAATGGACAAGGACATCACCTACAGACCGATCCCTGTGGAAAGCAGAAATCTGGGGTGAGGGAAAGACATGCTTAGTGGTGGGATCTCATTGGAGATGGCAGAAGTTACGGAGAACTATGTGCAGGGATCAACTGTGGCAAGGGATATGCAAAAGCGTGAGATTAGGGTATTTTGCACATACTCCTGCTCACTGGGTCATGGATGCCTGGGTACTTTTTATTTACTTCCTGTTGCAGATTGTCTTGCAGTTAATTAGTACTTAATTGGAATTAATACAAAGCTCTTTCCATTAATGTTCATTGTCTTATGAATAATCTGTATGCTATATGGTTCTTTGTTGAGCATAAGCACTAACCCATCAGTTAAGGATGCCAAATGATCTGGGTTTGTTCATTTGACCTGTGATCACGAGCCTTAGATACTGAAATTTAAAAAAAATCCTGATTGCTAATTGCCATACTGAAATTAGAACCTGATAGGTCAATCTTGCCAGAAGAACAGCATATCCTCTACATAATTCTGTCTGGTATTAAATATAAAGCTGGATTTGAGTAATTGTTGAGCTCACTTGACAAGTCTACAACAGCACTCCCAGCACTTCAATGCGAACTGGACTACAAGTAATTGCCATGGTAGAATATTGCACTCTTAGAAAAGCTGAATTTGACATATTTTGAATGTATTCCATTCCAACGTGTCAATCCATGGCCTCTTCTTGTGCCAAAATAAGGCTACCCTCAGAATGGAGGAGCAATACCCTATATTCCATCTGGGTACCCACCAACCTGATGGAATGAAAATTGATTTCTCCTTTCAGTAAGCAAATTACACCCCACCCCAACTCTGACCTTTACTACTTCACACCTGTCTATTACTTCCGAGTCCCCTCTTTCTCCTTCTCCTCATAAGGTCCACTCTCCACTACTATCAAATTCTTTCTTTTCCAGCCCTTGATCTTTCCCACCCACTTGGGTTCAACTACCACCTTCCAAATAGCCTCATTTCCCTCCTCTCTCACCTTTTATTCTGGCATCTTTTGCACTTCTTTCCCAGTCCTAAAGAAGGGCCTGAGCCCGAAATGTCGACTTTTTATTCTTTTCCATAGATGCTGCCTGACCTGCTGAGTTTGTGCTGTTTTGAATGTACCATTTAATGTCTTAAAGATCATGGCAAAGTAGATACTTAATTTTTGCTTCAGTTTTCACTGTAATTTTCCTTGCCAGAATCAACTGGAGGATCATTGGGTCAAGCTGTATCATTAGTGCAAATGTTTGCTTCTTCAGTTTAAGATGCAAGCATCTACAGGTTTGTCTCCATTCTACTTCCTTTGGTTAAGCCTATGTGCTCCTTAAGATACTTGCGTACTGATGAGGGATAATAGACCCTCAACCTTTGTCCCAGAATAGTTAATATACTCCAATTGGCAGGTCTTCATACTTTAAGAGGAAATATTCCAGATGGATTATTGAAGTGAGAGGACTATAGAAATTTAGTAGTTGGAAACATGAATGTTGGCATTAAAGGTACCTCAGTGAACAAAGTGATATTGAACTTGACATATCTTCAGCATTCTGTATTGTAGACATTTAAAGGAGCAACCACAATGAAGAATTATTTCGAACAATATTCCCATAAGATCATGTGGCTGTCTCTATTGTTGAATCTTGGATTCAGAATGGCAGATTCGCATTTTTTGCTTCAGATACAAATGAAGAATGTGGTTTTAAGTAGTGTGCATATTCTTCCTCTCCATAAATACAAAGTGAAAGTGCAGAAAGACACTTCTCAATTGATACATCTCAGTGGTAGTGTACATTAACAAACTTCAAAACTATACACAACCGAGTAGGCGAGGACAGCTCATTTGCCAGAAAACATCAGCTACTGAACTAAACTCGCTCCAGGCTCTGGTTCCTGATATGACATCTGACATCTGATCTAACTAGTGCTTACCACTAGACAAAGTAGATGTAGAAAGGATGTTTTCCATGGTGGGAGTGTCTAGGGGAAGATGGCATGGCCTCAGGATAGAGGGGTTTCCTTTCAAAACAGATGTGTAGAAATTTCTTTAGCCAAAGGGTGGTGAATTTGTCGAATTTGTTGCGACATGCAGCTATGGAGGCCAGGGCATTGAATGTATTTAAGGTAGAGATCGATAGGTTCTTGATTGGACACAGCATCAAGACTTACGGGGAAAGGGTCGAGAACTGGGGTTGAGGAGGAGATAGTTAAAAAAAGGATCAGCCATGATTGAATGGCGGAGCGGACTCGATGGGCCAGATGGCCTGATTCTGCTCCTATGTCTCATGGTCTTATATTACCACCGATCCATTATTACTGATAGGACAATCCATAATAACCAATAATAACATAATAAAACAAAATTAGAAAGCAAGAACAACTTACTTAATAGATATGGCCACTCCAAAAATGCATACTTTACGGATATCAATTAGAGAAAAATATCAGAAATATGCTAAATTAGAAGAGGAAATAAAAAGTCTTTAGAACCTGAACAGGGTATACATTGAAGAAGGATCTAGTGCTTTTTGGCGTATACATTGCTATATACACATTATCCCAGTAATAAGACCTACAATTGGTATCATCCCAAAGGCATTATATAATAGCATTAAATAACTAGGATGACACATTAATATCTATGCAATTCTTCAGAAAGCCAAAATACTAAACACCACTGAAAGTTCCTAGCAATTGAGAAATGAGTGTGCTTGGCTGTGCCCGTAATTCAGATTTTACCAGCTTGAGCTGAGAAGTCATCATCATCATCATCAGGTGCCATGCCCAGTTTGAGCTTTGACTGCCAACGCCCATACACTCCTGTTTCGGGTCAAGTGGATCAGTTCATTGGTATTCATTTCCAGTTCTCTGGCTGCTGACTCCATCATCATTTGTCTTTGTCTTCCTTTTGCTTTCTTCCCTTCAATCTTTCCCATAATTACCGTGCATTCCAACTCCTCCTTCCTAATCATATGTCCAATGAAGTTACGTTGCCTTTTCCTGATCTCATACACTATTTCTCTTTTTGTGCTTGCTCTGTTCAAGACATCCTCATTAGATCTACCTTTTGTCCATGATTTTCTTTGCATCCTCCTCAAAAACCACATATCTGCTGCTTCAATTCGTTTCTTCATGTTACTAGATATTGTCAAACATTCTGAGCCATTTAACATAACTGGATAAACGTGACATTTCAATACTGAGGTGGGTTGCCATGCCTAGTTTAGTATTAGTCAGTATACTCTTCATTCTCGTAAAGGTGTCTTTTGTCATCCCTATTCTTCTTTTGATGTCCATGTCGCACCTGCCATCTGAAGTCACCCAGCTTCCTAAGTAGCAAAAGTTCTGTACTTCTTTTATAACGTCCCCTTTTATTCTCAGCCTGTAGATAGGATTCTCCTTCTTTTTGGATATCACCATACATTCTGTCCTTTTGCAATTGATAGATAGACCCATTCTGCACTTTCTTCAACAACCATATCAATTAAGTTTTGTAGTTCTTCCTCCGTACTTACAATTAACAGTGTCATCCGCCTATCTGAAATTATTGATGTTTTCACCGCCAACTTTGATTCCCAAGATGTCTCTTACTTTTTGTAACATTATTTCACTGTACACATTAAATAAATCAGGGGAGAATATACACCCTTGTCCAACGCCTCTCTTGATTTTTGTAAACGACTAACCTCTCCATCTATTCTTACAGCGGCAGTTTGTTCCCAGTACAGATTTCTGATTAGGCGGAGGTCTTTTGACTGTAGATCTAGAGTTTCCTGTAATATTTCAAATAACTTTTTTTGCTTCACTTTATCAAATGCTTTTGTGTAGTCCATAAAACAAACAAATAAATCTTTCTGCTCTTGAATAGCTCATTCTGATAGTATCCTTAACATCAATGTTGCGTTTCTTGCACCTTTGTCTTTCACAAAACCACATTGTTCTTCAGCTATTTCGACTTCTATCTTACTTTTAGCTCTTGTCATCAAAATTCTTAGAAGTATGAGCTGAGAAATAAATAACAATAACCCATGAAGGGTTTTCTGTCCTCCATCAGGCTATCCCCAGGTGGCGTATTGGGAAATGCTCTGCAGATAAGCAGGACAGATTGGTAGTAATATACCACCAACAGACCACAACAGAAACAAATCTGGACAGGTCTGTTCCCAGACTGGGTGCTGCTCTGGTCAGCATCTGTTCTCCATGTCAGGGGCAGCTGAAACGAAAACATGGCTGCAGGTATAGAAAACAATAGCCTTTCACTTTAGAAATGGAGAAATGTCTACAGAGTGATACTGTGGCTGCCGGGGATCACCGGGGCATGCCTGCAGATAGCGCTGGGCATCATGGTAACAAAATACTAGTTGTGCACTGCTAAATAGGTGAGAAGACACTGGGAAACCCAAAAAAGATACATCCAGCATTCAAAGTAGCCCATCAACACCACTGGGTGCAATTACTGAAGGTGTTTCTCAGGAGAGCAGACCACTTACAACTGTGAACACTCAAATAGTTAAGAGAAGAAAGACACACATTAAAGGGTCATAAAAAGGGTCATTAGAAGTAAACACATTCATAATGCGTGTATCTTATCCAGTTACGGAACTTGAGACTGACATGACATCATCAACAGTTTATAACCAAATAGCCCTCCATGCAAGTAAATGAATAGCAGATCAACATTAAAAGCATCTGTTAGTCTTGCAAGACCATGGATCTGCGCCTGGAAAGACTTCACTCTCCAGAGCGCAGGCCTGGGCAAAGTTGTATGGAAGACTGGCAGTTGCCCATGCTGTAAGCATCGCCTCTCCACGAAGGGCATAAGGACCCATACAGCTTGGCACTAGTGTCGTCGCAGAGCAATGTGTGATTAAGTGCCTTGCTCAAAGACAAAACACGTTGCCTCGGCTGGGGCTCGAACTCACGACCTTCAGATCGCTAGTCGAGTGCCTTAACTACTTAGCCACGTGCCCACACAGATCAACATAGAGTAATAGTAAGAAACAATTTTATCCTGATAGACATGTTTAACCAAATTTTAAAAATTAAGAGCTACTTACAAAAATACAATTACTTCAACAGCTTCATAATCCGATGGTAACAGCAGATGTGGAGCCTGCAAAGAATTCTGACGATGAAACTGAGTTTACAGACGAAATAATCCTAACTTTTAGCACCTCATTAACTGAATATATGCGCACTAACCAAACAAAACTACCTTAGTTGCAAAAACAAAATAGTCGTCAAAATTTGCAAAAAATTGTTGACACTTCCAACAATATTATATTACCACAATAATTAGGGAAATTGGAAACATCAGAAGAACTACACAATAACAGCAGTGTAAAGCAATGGCTTCAGAATTGGGGTACTCATTCATAGAAGTCCAAAACTGAGAAATGAAATGAGGACAGTGAAATGGCAGAAGAGATTACAAAACAGAATTGAAACCATAACAGCCCAGGTCTTTTTTTTTTTTCAGTTTAGTTAATTAATTCTGTTTAGATTAGTTTTTTTTGGGGGGGGGGTTCCTTTTTCATGATTCTTGTCTAGTTATTTCTCTTTGTTCTGTATTATTCATTGATATCCTTTATGACTGAGAGTTTTGTCAATCTATTTTTTAGTTCTATAACTACTCATGTTAATTATAACAATGTATTCCCAATAACTTTGTATTACTACTATGTCATGTTTATATTTTGTGAAACTAATAAAAAGATTCAAGAAGAAAAAAAGAAACCATAACAGCAGAAACAGCCCAGCTAATAAAGTACAAAATAGATAACTCAAGCAAGAAATTTAAGAGAAAAGCTAAGGAAATACTAATGAAATATAAGGTGCATACAAGGTATGATCAATGTAACAAAAGCATTACAGACTTTATCGATAGACTAAAACAAAAGCCAGACGAAATAGATACATGAAATGCACCGGACGAAAACAGAATTATCAGTTCAGCAACAAAGAAAAAATGTTTATACAGGACAGACAAAATTTAGTTTCACACCAAAATATTGCCAACACTGTCACAGAATTACCAACAAACACAGATGATGAATTTTTGGTCAAACAGAGTTATGCAATAATTAAGAAGCAAACTGGATTAAAGAGAATAAAAAACAGACACACATCTGAAGACATGCAAGCACCTGAAGTTACAATGAATCTGCTAAAAGCAGGTGTAAAACGTACCCACAATTGGAAAGGTACTGGCAGTGATATATTCAAAACTATTGTTCTAAAAATCTAGTTGCCTTTATCCGTACCTATCAATACATATCATCTATTTTCCTAAAAATCCCGGAAAAGTGCCGAAATTTCTGACAAATTCTCTTAACCAGGGAGAAATTACTAATTACCTATAATTGTTGGTCCTTTTTTGCGCCTTGTGGCATATCCAGCAGTAATTTTGCCATTTCATAACATTAAACTGTTTTTTTTTAAATGAGGCAGGGTTGCTTGTTCAACACTCAACCCATTACAGATGGAAAGCATGCAAGCAGCCGGCCGGATTCAAACTCGGGGCCATTTGCCTCGAAGTAGGGTGTTGATGTCACTACACCACAGGCAATTATTCATCTTGAAGCATCATGCGTCTCACCATTCTAAGTGAGGTCAATATAATTCCTTCCCTTCTTGTTTTACCCCCTTCTCCCATCAACACAACAGTTTTACATATTCTGCAAAGGTGTCTCCGTTTATGCCCATTATCCCACAAGCCTTGCCATTATTCCCTAATTCTTAGCCCCACCAGCACCTTAGCTTTTGATTTCCTAAGGTCCACCCACAGTTATCCCAAAATGATGTAAATCAAATGATTGCTGTATATACTGATAAATGGTTAGTAAGATATTTCTTGATTGCTACCTCTAATTAAGACACAAAAGCAGCCACACCGACATTCCCAGTCAAATGATCTTTTGATCCATCAGTGAAAATGGTTCACATATCACAATAATTCTCCTTAAGGTATTGATGAACCAACAGATTCTCAAGCACATCAGGCCCCTCGGACTTCATTAAAGCATGTAACCTAAAATGAAATAAAGACATTGAAAATAAAACAACGTGGGGTTACCGAGAAAGTTAGTGGGACACATTGCATAATCCAGCAAGCCTTTATTCTTAGCGTGATAAGAAACCATCCACACAAAACTAAAAACACTCTTGTTATGTTCCCAACAGTCTTCCAGCATTTAACAGGGTGATCATTTCTCTGTCCCCTCAAATTAATCCAATATGTTAACATCAACTTCAGCCTCTGCAACTGTAAGGGTAATTGTCCTAATTCAACCAGTAAAGCCGAAACTGGAGATCCTTACTGCACCACAACACAGTATTAAAGCTCGTGCTTGATTCACATCCAAACATTTTAAACTTGAAGATGAAGCTAATCCATAAGTCACACAGCCATAATCAAGTGAGGTCTAATTAAACAAATTAAAATGGTCAACAGAGAATTTTGTGTAGCACTCCAAGAATACCCACCGGAGGACAGTTGATGCTCCTTTACATTTATCAGTTATTTTACTGATATGGCGTTTCCATGTCAACTTATTATCCAGCCACATGCTGAGAAATCTTGCCACTCACAACACAAGAGTTTGACCATAAAATGTCAACTCAATTGCATGCCTGTTAATTGTCTTTGTAAAACACACAACCTGTGATTTAGCTATTGAAAGCTTAAACCCCATTTGCCCACTGATCAACCTTATTAATCACTAATTGCATCCTATGTACAGTTAAATTGGAATTTCTACCTCTAATCCATAAAGTTTCTTCAACTGCAAAAAGTGATTTACCCACTCCAGTCCCAATCTCAGAGAAAGTTGTCACTGTCTCGATCGTTAATTCCCTATTTTCTCCTAATTTCCTTTGATTGTGGCACGGTTCCGACCGTTAATTTCCCATTTGCTCTTAATTCTCTTTGATGACGGCACACCTGGTTTCCATTCAGGACCTGCAGCCTATGAACCTTGGCGTTACAACTACCAGTTGCCAGATCGTTGGTTTTGCCTGTGTAGTAATAAATGTTCCCGGCCACTTATGACTGCATGTTCTAAGTTTTACTCCAGTATCGAGAATTATCTGTGAACTCAGTCTCTTCGTGTCAAGGTCAGCTTTCTAAGTTGAATTCCAGTTCCGAGGTTTACCTGTGAAACCCGGCCTTTCCGCGCCGAGATAAGTCTTCTAAAATTTTAGTTTAGAGTAACTCCGTCTCTCCGTACTAAGAAGAGTTTTGTCCGCCGTTTCCTCTTCTACGCTCCGAGTCAAGATAAATTCTGTCCATCCCCTGCCTACCTGCTCTCCGTCCTGTTTGCTGTTCGCGTCTGCATCCTAACCAAATCTTCATGCCTGTATCCTGCACTTAGGTTCGCCTCATTCGCTCATTCTGGCCAGATCATTCTGTTGCAATAGACCCAGCGGACACGAATACCCCGCAACAAGCCCTCTCCAGCCAGGGCTCCTTATTGGGTCTGCACGACCAACTCCTCCGAGAGGCCATGGAGAGCCTCTGTTCCCTGTTTGCTGACGTAACGAAGTAGACTGTGTATCCACTCGTTTTACTACATCCACTCCTGGAACTCTATCTAACCAGCCCAGAGAGCCTGTAGTGGCAAGCCCCTGTGTTTCAGCAACATCCCGGCCAAGAGAGCCGCAGGTACCTGAACCAGAGCACCAAGCTGGGGATGTTGGGGAACTGCCGGGCCTTCATTCTGCAGTGCTCCTTGGTGCTAGAACAGCAGTCATCCACGCGCTCCACGGATAAGTCAAAGGTTGCTTATATCGTGGGGTTGTTGCTGGAAAGTGACTTAGTGTGGGCTACAGCTGTCTGTGATAATCAACCAGAGATCTGCTCTTCTTTCGTCACCTTTGTCGCGGAAATGAGAAAGAACTTTGACAATCCCGTCCGTGGTAAAGACGCCGCCAAACGTCTACTCAATCTCCACCAGGGCTCACGCAGTGTTGCCGAATATTTTGTGGAGTTCCGGACGTTAGCGGCCGTCTCGGGGAGGAACGATGAGGCACTCCAAGTGGTATTTCGGAATGGTCTCAGCGACATTAAAGACGAATTGACGGCAAGAGACGATACTGACAGCCTGGACTCCTTGATCTCCCTAGCCACCAGGTTGGACAATCGTCTCCGAGTACGCCATAGAGAAAGAACGTGTCGTCCACCACCTTTGGCCACTCCACGGCACTCATTTCCGCCACCCGCCAGAACAAGCTTCCCTCCTCCTGCTCCTAGAGTAGCTCCCAGCCCGGCTGTCCCCACCGCTCTGGGATAGGAACCCATGCAGCTGGGACGGAACCGCCTTTCCCCCACAGAACGACTACAGAGATTGAGAGCGGGTGAGTGTCTATATTGCAGCCAGCCTGGCCATTTCCTGTCCCCTTCGGCCAAAAAGGGAAGGTTCACCCTGGTAGGCCAGACAACATTCATTTCCCTCCTTTTTCCTGGACCATGCCCTCTTTCATGATTTCCATCAAGACAATCCGGACAAGCTTTGTGATTCGCCTGGAGGCTCCGGTTGAGGGGAGATATTGTCACGGTCCAGATCGTTAATTCCCTATTTTCTCCTAATTTCCTTTGATCGTGCCATAGTGCCGACCGTTAATTTCCCATTTCCTGTTAATTCTCTTTGATGACAGCACACCTGGTTTCCATCAGGACCTGCAGCATAAGAACCCCTGCGTTTCAACCACTGGTTGCCAGATTATTGGATTTGCCTGTGTGGTAATTAACGTTTCCCAGCCGCTTAGGACTGTATGATCTAAGTTTTGCTCCAGTCTCTAGAATTACCTGTGAACTCAGTCTCTTTGTGTCAAGACCAGCTTTCTCAGTTCAACTCCAGTTCAGAGGTTTACCTGTGAAACCCAACCGTTCCGCGCTGAGATAAGTCTTCTAAAGTTTTACTTCAGAGTAACTCCTTCTCTCTGGACTAAGAAGAGTTTTGTCCTTCGTTTATTTCTCTACGCTCCAAGTCAAGACAAATTCTGTCTGTCTCCAGCCTATCTGCTCTCCCTTCTGTTTGCCATTCACATCTGCATCCTAACCAAATCTCTGTGCCTGTGTCCTGTACTTCGGTTCACATCATTCGCTTATTGCAACAAAAGTATCATTAATCATAATATTAAACAAAAAAAGACTACAAATACTGCCTTGTACGGTCCATTTGCTATCTCATAGAAGTCCATATATACCTTACCTACCTTTATCTGCATAGGCTACCATAATAAAGGACCTATATAGAATCCTGGTCAAGCCCCACTTGGAGTACCAGAGTACTGTGCTCAGTTCTAGTCGCCTCAGTTGAGGAAGGATGTGGAAACCATAGCAAGGGTGTAGAGGAGATTTACAAGGATGTTGCCTGGTTTGGGGAGCATGCCTTATGAGATTTGTTTGAATGAACTCAGCCTTTTCTCCTTGGAGCGACGGAGGATGAGAGGAGACCTGATAGAGGTGTACAAGATGATGAGAGGCGTTGATTGTGTGGATAATCAGCGACTTTTTCCCAGGGCTGAAATGGCTAGTACGAGAGGGCACAGTTTTAATGTGCTTGGACGTAGGTACAGAGGAGATGTCAGGGGTAATTATTTTTTTTTACACGCAGAAAGTGGTGAGAGCGTGGAATGGGCTGCCGGCGACGGTAGTGGAGGCGGAAGCAATAGGGTCTTTTAAAAGACTCCTGGATAGGTACATGGAGCTTAGACAAATTAAGAGCTATGCGTAACCCTGGGTAATTTCTAAGTTAAAGCTGTGCCGAACATGTCCTTGTGGGACAAAGGGCCTGTATTGTGCTGTAGGTTTTCTATGTTTCTACGTTCTATTAAAAGACAACCAAAAAAAAAATTTAGACGACTTCTCACTCCTAATTTCGATAATTTAATCAAAAGACCTTTCCTCCATAACATTTTTTTTTGTGTGTCATACTCTGCCAGAGCCTCGGGGACCATTTTTTCAAGTGGTGGTCTCGGAAGAAAGATTCTGTGAGTAGTCCCCCACGTCCTTCTCACAGCACAGTTTTTTTTTTCTTACGAGGCCAAGTTGCGAGTTTGACTCTCAACCCGCACGGATGGAAAGCGTTCCTGGGAGCGGCCCGACTGGGTTTCAACTCGGGCAGCTTCGCTCCGGAGTATGGCGCTGATGTCACTGCGCCACCAGCCGGCCATCTCCATAACTTGGGCTTCATCAATCCGGCTTTTTTTTCTGATAGACAAATGATTAGTTGGAGCCTGTTCAATTTGGTCTGCAGCTGGTGGCTTCACAAATTGGTGTGCATAAAATAAAAATTTGAATTCAGACTTTCGTTGTCTGCTTTGACGTGCTCTGACATCAAAGACAAAATGTTTCAGAATCTGTCAGTCTTGCGGACCTAACTTATAAGGAAAGATTGAACAGGTTTGGACTTTATTCTTTAGAACTTAAAATATTGAGAGGAAATTTGATAGAGATATACAATTTATGAGGGGTATAGATAGGGTATTTAGCAAGCAGACCTTATCTCCTGAAGTTGGTTTAAGGGGGAAAGGTGAAATGTTTAAAGGGAACATGAGGGAAAGTTCTTCACTCAGAGAGGCGTGAGAGCATGGAATGTGCTGCCAGCACAAGCGGTACATGTGAGCTAAATTTCAATATTCTAAGCAAACTTTGCATAGGTACATGACTGGTAGGTGTTTATCCCTGGTGCTGGACAGTGGGTGTAGGCAGTTTAAACGGTTTTGGCATGGAGTAGATGGCCCAAATAGCCTGTTTCTATGCTGTACTTTTCTCTGAGACTACGTATTCTGAGTAGAGGATTCCAAACAATAATTACCACCGATGGTTTCATTTAAGTCAAAGAAATCCCATTTGTAAAGACTTCCACACCCACCCCCTCACAGGTTCTAATATGTGTCATCACTTAGATGATAGATGTCCTGATGATGAGTTAAGAGATGGCAAACTTTTGACCCTGTTGCTATTGCAGATGTACCAATTTTGAATCTGGAAAGAGAATGTTGTATGACTAACAAAAAATACTCAGCTAACATAATGAAATATGAAGGAAGCGTTGCCTCAAATATATCCCAACAATGCTGACATTTAAAATTTGTCATTTCTGAGAAAGTGAAGACTGGTTCAATTAAGGCTTTCACAGATACGTTGAGCTACATCCTTGGAACTGAAGAACTGTCAATTCTTGCTGATATCATTGGAATATTTCAAGCTTTTATTGCTGACTGTGAATGTCGATTTAGTCTACGGAATTCAATCAAATGTAAATTCAGAAATTGACTAGAATTGGAACATTTGGATGATCTACGGAGGATAAACCTGTATCTTTCATCTGAATTAGAAGTTAATATGGGCAGTCTTTATAAACGTGTAATAAACTTGTAATAAAGACAGTTGAGAAAGTTTACAAAATGTGAAAGATTTTCTGTTGTACTCCATTATTATTATACTCCAATTAATCAAATGCATGGTATGTAATTTTCATTTTTTATTCTAAATATTCATAATAGGATTAATGGGAAAAAAAATAAAAGTGCTGCACTCTTATGCTTCCTGAGGTGAAAAAAAGGGGAAAGATAAAGAATGAAAGAAAGAAAGAATGGGCAATGGAAAAAGAGAAGGGGAGCCAGGAGAAATTTTTGGAAATCAATGTTTATGCTGCACGTTGGATGCTACCTGGATGGAATATGACGTTTTCCTCCCCCAACCTATGCATGGCATCATTGCGGCAATAGAAGCCTGCATTGTTTGTTCTCCTGTAGCATATCATTGGTCCTGTAATAATGTGAAGCCAAATTTTCCCTCCTCATTCTGACAAGAAGACTGGAAGTAAAGAGTTTTCATGGAAAATTGAGGATGTAGTCAAACAATGTTATTTGAAAACTAGCTTTTCAATTGCTAGGTACTGATTTGCACAAGTTTGATCTTCAGTACAGTGCTAAACAAGACCAACTTTAAAACAGAATGATAACAAAAGCAATTTCAACTTCAGCAAAGTAGAAAGCAGAAACAGATACATGGAGCCATAGGATTAGATCTGAACCAGCTAATTAACAACACCAGAAATTTCATCTTTGGATTAAATTGAAGCTCTATTGACATCATGTTTTATGATAATATGTTCCTGGAAATTAAACCCCATCCCACTGTACCTGCACCAAGCATAGATACAATTAAAATATTGCAAAGTACCAAAGTAAATGGTCAAATTTTATAATCACTATAAGTACAAAGAACTGAACGGGTGGTTAACAATTGTCTAATGATTTACCTTTGCAAAAATTTGAAACGTACTTCTTTCATGATTAGCATACCGATAAGCAGCATAGCTCCACTCAAACTTCTCAGAACTGTCTGTGGTGCACAAAATATTATGATTTCAGAGGTTTTTGGATTTTGGAATTTCACATTGGGGTACTCAACCTGAACCAAGGAGAAAGTGCATGAGAAACTGCAAGGTAGATAAGTCACCTACCAGATGGACATCACCTCAGTGTTCTGAAAGTGGTAGCTGAAGTGATTGTAGAGGCATTAGTAGTGATCATTTAAGAATGAATAGATTCTGGAATTGTTCCAGAGGGCTGGAAAATTGGAACTGTCAATTGCATGAGGTTTTGGGGTACTTGGAAGCATGTTTCAAAGGAGCAAATCTTGTCTGACATACCTGTTGAAATTCTTTTAGGAAAAAAGAACTGGCAGGACAGATAAAGGAGATTAAGTGGATGTTGTTTAAAAGCCTTTGACAAAGTGTTGTGCATGAAACTGCTTAAAAAGGTAAGAGTCAGTGGTATTACAGGAAGGATACCAGCACGGATAGAATATTAGCTGACTATCAGAAGGTAAAGTATAGGAATAATGTGAGGTTTTTCTGGTTGTCTGACAATGACTAATGGTGGTGCACAGGGGTCGCTGTGGCACCGCTTCTTGCACATTATATGTTAGTGATTTAGTTGGCAGAATTGATGGCTTTCGAGCCTAGTTTGCTGACAATAGAAAGATAGGTAGAGGGGCAGGTAGTGTTGAGGAAGAAGGGAGTCTGCAATTGGACTTAGACTGATTAGGAGAATGGACAAAGAAAGGGCAGATAGGGTATATTGTACTAAAGTGAGTTCAGTTCTTTGTCTTGACATCGGTAGAAAAAATAAAGGCACAGACTATTTTCTAAACAATGAGAACAATCATAAATCAAAGTTGAAAAGGGACTTCAGAGTCTTAGTGCAGGATTCCTGAAAGGTTAACTTTCAGTTTGAGTCAGTGGCAAGAAAGCAAAGGAAATGTTAACATTCATTTCAAGACAACAAGAACATAAAAGAATGTAAGGGTTTATAAGCCAATGGTCAGACTGCATTTGGAGTACAGTGCGTGGTTTTTGGCCCCTTATCTAACAAAGGATTTGCTGGTATTGGAGAGGGTCCGGAGGAGGTTCACAAGAATGATTCCGGGAATGAAATGATGAATGAATGGAGAGTAACCCTGTACTCACTAGACTTTGGAAGAAAGAGGGGGAGCTTATAGAATATTGAAAGGACTAGATAAAATGGATGTGGAAAGGACAATTTTCTGTAGTGGCGGAGTCTAGGACTAGAGGGGAGAGCCTCAGAATTGCTCCTCTAGGTTGTGAATGGTCATTTTAAAGACACATTTTTGACCTAATGGTCAGTTCTCAAGGGGTAGTAATTTGTGGAGGGGATTTTAATATTAGATTAAATCCTATATTAGATTTGTGACGAAAGAAGGGTTACAAAGAGTACACATAGACTAAGATGTTAACTGTCCTGTGCTGGCACCAGTGGGATCAGCAGTTGATCTGCCACCTGTCTTCAGGAGAAAGTGAGATAAGGAAGACAATGGAGCAGCATTGGAAACGTTAATGAAGAGACGAGAGAGTTTAACGGAAGGAGACACCGGTCTGAGAACTGTCAAGATCGGCTCCTTTCTGAACCCTGAACTGTTTGAAGTGTGATGGACAGGTGATATCCCAGCAGTGGGATAAAAAGGGACAGGTTCGCTAAGGCAGGACACACACACGACACCACGAGGTAACGAGACCCTGGAAGCGGTGCGCCTCCCACAAGTCGGTAGGAGTTTTGGGGGCTGGTTGCGGGACCAAGCCATAGACGCACAGGGTGGAAATGTACGATCAGCGGGAACTTGGTGTGTGTCGGCCCTTGCCTGGGTGCCAGGTTCACTGCAGAGGAACGATCGTATCTGAAACGGAGGGGTCACAGTTGGTGACCTCAGAAGACATTACAAAGGGCTCGCCCGAAAGCTGACTGTGAGGAATATCGAAGGTCTGTTTGGAATCCGATTTTGAATATTCATTCGCTCTCTCTCTCTCTCTGCCACGGCGACGGCGATTACTGTGAACTGAACTAAACTGAACTCTGTCACTTTGAAATTGGTCATTTACCCCTAGATGACGATAGAGCTTGATTGATCCTATTATCCTAGTTCTGTGTACATGTGTGTTTATTCATTGCTAACCTGCTGCATTTATATCCTTACAATTAGAGTACTGTGTTGTTTATTTCTTTAATAAAACTCTTTTAGTTCCAGTAATCCAGACACCAACTGAATGATCCATTTCTGCTGGTTTGGCAACCCAGTTATGGGGTACGTAACATAAGTGGGGTTCTCGTCCGCGATTTTGAATGCTAAATTTGGGACGGAGTAAATTGATTGGGTTAAAATTCCCGAAGGAAAGAAAAGAAAAACAGCAGAAATGGAGATTGAGGAATTTCTAAAGGCGCCGACCTTGGAGGCATTAGAAGATGCCAGGAAAGTGGAATTGGCAGCTGCGGCCAAACGGTTGAATCTTGTTAAGGGGAAGTCGACAATGAGGAGAGAGGAGATGCACAGAGCTATCGTAGAGCACTATGTATCCAAAGGTGTGTTTCCCCAGTGGGAGCTAGAGGTGATAGCTATTGGAAAACCTAGTGGAGACGCAGTACAGGTGCAGCTTGAAAAACTGAGACTCGAGCTCGAGTTCCGGGTACGGCAGCTAGAACTCGAAGAGAACGAGAAAGAGAGGCAGTTGGAGCGAGAAGACAGACAGTTGGAACGAGAAGAGGGGGACAGACAGTTGGAGCGAAAAGAGAGGCAGAGGGAAAGGGAATTTGAGCTGGAGAAGTTAAAGATGATGGCAGCGCAGGGGACCATGCCGAACCAAGGTGGAGGGTTCAGGGCGACCCAGGAGGTTAGGCTGGTTCCCCCATTTGATGATACCGATGTGGATCGGTACTTTCTCCATTTCAAAAAGGTTGCTACAAGTCAGGACTGGCCGAGGGATAAGTGGGCTGTTTTGCTTCAGAGTGTACTTAAAGCAAAAGCCCAACAAGCTTACTCAGCTTTGTCTGCGGAAGATGCCCAGGGGTATGAGGTGGTGAAAGAGGCCATCCTCAGGATTTATGAGTTGGTCCCGGAGGCATACCGGCAGAGGTTCCGGAATGCGAGGAAGCCGTGGGACCGCACGTATTTAGAGTTTGCCCGTGAGATGCAGACATATTGTGAGCATTGGTGCGCCTTGAAGGGGGTAGATGGGGATTATGACAGACTGCTACAGCTGATCCTGATTGAGCAGTTTAAAGGTTGTGTCCCTGAGGGTATGAGACCCTACCTAGGTGAGAAAGAGGCAGCCACGTTAGCCACAACTGCTAAGTTAGCGGATGAGTACGCGTTGACGCATAGAATGAAGTTTGTCCCGAGTAAAGACCACCAGAAGGGTAGTCAGGACGGCGGGGAGAGTCCGCTAGAAAAGTCAGAAAATAAGCCGGGAACTAGTGAGAAGGATAAGGTAGACCGGGAGCAGTCTGGTAGGAAGTCTCCTGGGGTCGTCTGTTATAATTGTGGGAAAGTCGGACACTTTGCGTCCAGGTGCTTTGCCCCAAAGAAGGAGACGGGAAAAGGAAAATCGGCGATTTTGACTGGCTGTATCGAGCTGGTAAATGAACCGCTAGGAGAGGAAAGGTCTGCCAAAGTTCAGGAAGGGCGCGAGAGGTTTATCTCGGCCGGATTGGTGTCGGTGAAGGAGGGGTTAAACCCAGTTCCAGTGCGGATCTGGAGAGACACGGGAGCATGTCAGTCATTGATATTGAAGAGTGTATTAGAGTTTAGCTCAGAGACCCAGACTGGGGAGGTCAGGGTCAAAGGTATCGGGGAAGGGACAGAGGCAGTCCCTTTGCACCAGATACACCTACAAAGCAACTTGGTCTCTGGACTAGTCATGATCGGGGTGAGGTCCGATTTACCGAGGAAAGGCGTGGAAGTCTTACTCAGTAATGACCTCGCGGGGGGAATTGTGCTCCCAGCCGTGAGATTGACAAATCAGCCTGCCAGCATTGAGGCCTCGCCCATGGACTTGCAGGTTTTTCCCGTTTGCGCAGTAACTCGGCGGATGTCGAGGAGAGTTGCAGAGGCTGATATAAAGTTAGCTGAGATGTTTCTGCCAGCCTTGTACGAGGAGGGGGTAGAAAGTGAAAAGAAGGAATGTAATGAAACAGGAGGAAGTGTGAAATTAAGGTAGATTTATCATTAGAAAAGAAGGACTTTATACAGGCACAGGAGCGAGACGATGAAACAGCTCGCTGTGAAGTAGAGTTAGGAAGAGAGCCAGTAGGCTATGGTGTGAAGGGAGAGGTGCTAAGGAAGGAAGGGAGACCAAGTACCGCAGATGAGGAATGGGGGATGGTGTCAAAAATCTCTGGGGATGAGATTTTTAACCTGGCCCACAAGGTACCCCTCGGTGGACATTTTGAGGTGCTGAAGGAAACAGTCGGCGGAATCATGAAAGAGGTTTACTGGCTGCACAGGAGGAAGGATGTTATTGATTATGGCAGACGTGAACTGAGATGGTCACAGGCTTTCGATATGCTACCAAACCTAGTCGGTGTTAGCGCAGAAATCAATGAAGCTAGAGTCCCCCTGATAAGAAAAAAAACACATTTTAAAAAGATGAGTATGGTATCGACCAGATGGGAGAAGGCTATTGTTTTGGCCAGCTCTGCTGATAAGGTCTCTCCCTTAATCCCCGAACAAAGCGACTCTTTAGGAGAAGTAATTAAACGGCTCACACACGTGTGTTTGATTGTCCCGAGGTGATGCAAAGAACTGGGACGTTGGGTGGTAATTGGCACACTAGGTCTGCCTAGTGAGCAACATCCCTATAGAATAAGTAATTCAGTGACGAAAGGGCTAACGAACACAGAAGTGTATATTGGCGATGTAATACGGCTGTCTGAAGCCAGCTTGATAGTGAACCTTGAAAAAAATGAGTTCGGCCACACGAAGGTCACTTATCTGGGAATTGTGGTAACACAGGGGCAGCTGGCAGCGATGCAAGCTAAGGTGCGGGCTATCTCTGACATCCCAACCCTGACAGACAAGAGGGCCCTCAGAAGGCTCTTGGAGATGGTGGGGTACTGTAGGAAGTTTTGCAATAACTCTGCGGTTACTAGCCCTCCCCCTCCTACTAAGCCCTTGCGAGAGAAAACTCAGTCGGGATGGGACGACCCTTGTTATCGTGGTCCGGGACGAAACCCGATGAGAGGTTACACTGATCGCAATTCATCAGTGTTTTCGGCCACTATGAAGTTTGCTAAATTGGAGCCTGGTTTAGGGGATTATTAATAACACATATAAAAGGAACAGAAAATGTGATTGCTGACTGTCTGTCAGGTGTTGACAACTTAAAATTCTCTGTATTAGCCAAATAGCTAATGAAGATGTATATTTGTGTGTATCTAATAATGTATTCATGTTTGTAATTTTTACCCCGGTAAAAATCCTTAAAGGTGAGGGATGTGACAAAAGAGGGTTACAAAGAGTACACATAGACTAAGATGTTAACTGTCCTGTGCTGGCACCAGTGGGATCAGCAGTTGATCTGCCACCTGTCTTCAGGAGAAAGTGAGATAAGGAAGACAATGGAGCAGGATTTGGAAATGTTAATGAAGAGACGAGAGAGTTTAACGGAAGGAGACACCGGTCTGAGAACTGTCAAGATCGGCTCCTTTCTGAACCCTGAACTGTTTGAAGTGTGATGGACAGGCGATACCCCAGCAGGGGGATAAAAGGGGATAGGTTTGCTAAGGCAGGACACACACACGACACCACGAGGTAACGAGACCCTGGAAGCGGTGCACCTCCCACAAGTTGGTGAGAGTTTTGGGGGGCTGGTTGTGGGACCAAGCCATAGACGCACAGGGTGGAAAGGTACGATCGGCGGGAACCTGGTTTGTGTCCGCCCTTGCCTGGGTGCCAGGTTCACTGCAGAGGAACGATCGTATCTGAAATGGAGGGATCACAGTCAGTGACCTCAGAAGAAATTACAAAGGGCTCGCACGAAAGCTGACTGTGAAGAATATCGAAGGTCTGTTTGGAATCCGATTTTGAATATTCATTCGCTCTCTCTCTCTCTCTCTCTCTCTCCCACGGCGACGGCAATTACTGCGAACTGAACTAAACTGAACTCTGTCACTTTGAAACTGGTCATTTACCCCTAGACAACGATAGAGCTTGATTGATCCTATTATCCTAGTTCTGTGTACATGTATGTTTATTCATTGCTAACCTGCTGCATTTATATCTTTACTATTAGAGTACTGTGTTGCTTATTTCTTTAATAAAACTTTCTTAGTTCCAGTAATCCAGACACCAACTGAGTGATCCATTTCTGCTGGTTTGGCAACCCAGTTACGGGGTACGTAACAGGTTCTTCAAGAATAGTTACTCAGAATAAACCTCTGACTCGGAAAATGAATTTATTGATGGAGGAGTTGGGAATTATAGATGTGTGGAGGGAATTACACCCCACTGGTAAAGATTATACACATTGCTCTTTCCCTCATTCAGCCTTTTTAAGGATAGACTATTTCTTTATCTTCAATACAGATAGACTCAGGATAAAAAACTGTAATATTGCAACAATTGATCTGTCAGATCATAGCCCAGTCTCTATGTCTCTAATCCTGGAAAGGAAAATGAGGAAAACACTATGGAGGCTAAACTCACATATACTCAATAACCCGAAAGTAATGGCGAGATTAAGGGGAGAAATCAAAGAATACCTAGACCTTAATGACACGGGAGAAACATCATCAGTGATCTTATGGGATACATTGAAAGTTGTACTGAGAGGGAAAATTAATTCCATTACTACTCACATGAAAAAAATCAATGCACAAAAATTAGCAGACCTTCAAGGAAAATTAAAACAACTTCAAGTTGTAGATAGCAACAAAAGTAATTCAAATTAAAAATATGAAATTAGGAAATCGCAAAGTGAAATTGACGATATTTATACGTTGGAAACTCAAAGAAATTTTCTTTACCTGAGTCAAAAGAATTATGAAGTAGGAGGTAAATCAGCTAGATTATTAGCATATAAATTATGAAAACAACAAGCAGACAATACAATTCATAAAATAAAGAATCCAAAGACAAAGCTTGTGGAGAGTACAATAGGGAAAATTCAAGAGAGTTTTGAAACATATTATCGAGAGCTGTACTCCCAACCCCAGGCCTCCAATGAGCCCTATATAGACAGTTTATTGAACTCTTTATTAAACTTACAGATTTACAAAATGAAAGTCTATTAGAACCAGTAACTGCCAAAGAGCTGAATGTGGCCATCTCTAGGTTAAAGGCTGGAAAGTCCCTAGGTTCTGATGGGTTTACCTCAGAGTTGTATAAATCCCTGAAGTCACAATTAGCCCCATTACTACTTAACACCTTTAATGGGATCTGGCAGAGAAGAGAAACTTCACCTTCCTGGAGAGAAGCGATTATTTCAGTTATTCCTAAAGAGGGTAAAGATAAACTAGAATGTGGCAATTATCGGCCAATTAGTGTTCTTAATTTAGATTATTAAACTATTTACATCTATATTAGCGTGCAGATTGGAAAAGCTCTTACCTGGCCTAATCCATTTAGACCAGACTGGATTTATTCAAAAAAGACAAACACAGGACAACATAACTCTGCACATATTAGAACAGGTTAATAAGAATGAGACAGAGACAATGGTAGTAGGATTAGACACTGAGAAAGCTCTTGATTTGGTTAGTTGGGCATTCCTATACAGAGTGTTAGGAAGATTTGGCTTTCAAGAAAAGTTTATTAAAGTAATTCAGACTCTGTATGACAGACCTACAGCTCAAATTAAGATAAATGGGGACCTCTCTGACTCCTTTATTTTAGAGAGAGGCACTAGACAGGGATGCCCAATTTCTCCTCTCCTTTTTGCGCTATATATTGAACTGCTTGCCCAACTAATAAGACAGAGCGAAATTGTAAGTGGTATCAAGGTTGCAGGGATTGAACAGAAAGTGGCGTTATTCGCAGATGATGTTTTAGTCTATCTGAGTGAACCAGAAAAATCATTTATAGGATTGTTTACACTGTTGGATGATTTAGGGAAAATATCAGGTTATAAAATAAATGTAAAGAAAACGCAGGTTATGTCCCTAAATTATACACCATCCAAAAAATTGCAGGATACATATGATCTTAAGTGGGAAGCTAAATCATTAAAATATTTAGGAGTAACCTTGCCGAAGGATCTTTCAACGCTGTCACAAGTAAATTATGGTCCATTAATCTCAGAGATAAAAGCAAATATGCATAGATGGAATCTTATCCCCTTTTTAAGTTTAAGTTCAAGGATAAATACTATAAAAATGATAATTCTTCCTCGGCTACTGTATATTTTCCGTACTTTACCTGTGGAGGTGGATGATAATCAATTCAGGGAATGGGACAAATGGATTTCCCACTTCATTTGGCAAGGAAAGAAACCGAGAATTTGATATAACACCTTACAGTTAGGGAAGGAAGGAGGAGGTATGGTTCTTCCTTGCCTGAGAAATTATTTTTATGCCTCACAGATAACCCCTCTGTTACACTGGTGTAATAGGGAATATAAGGCTAGATGGAAGGAAATAGAATTTGGATTGGTTGACAGTTTTCCTCTACAGGCCTCAATAGCTGACAAAGGATTGATGGCCCAATTAGAAAAATTTAAAAACAGTTGGATGAATCTTACATTAAAAGTATGGCAGAAGGTGTTTAATTCATGTGGAATTAATAACATGTTAAAACTCTTCAGATGGTGTGCATATGATACCGAATTCCTTCCCAACAGAGGAGGTAAAAGATTTGAACTGTGGATAATTCAGGGAATGGGATTCTGCACCGCTACATGGATCCTAGTTCAGGAAATCCTCCCAAGGTGGGGAGCCCCAGTTCAGGTGGATTCAGATCAGGGAGCACATTTCACGGAGAAAGTGATCAAGGAAATGTGTCGACTACTAGGGATTGACAACGGTTCCACGTACCCTACCACCCCCAGAATTCAGGGATGGTAGAAAGGATGAACTGAACAATCAAGAACGCGTTAGCCAAAGCCATAGCTGAGACAGGAAAGACGTGTGGATGTATTACCAGGAATCTTGATGAGATTGCGCGCAACCCTGAACCGCACTTTGGGTCTCAGACCCTACGAATTATTGATGGGGCGAGCAATGCGATTCCCTTATGGGGTAATTACAGGTTGCGGGGAGCCTGGACCCTACAGGGATAGAATGACCCAATGTGAAAGACCTTTGTAACCAAGTTAAATTTTAAAAGACTGAGCGAAATAACAACAGCGAATCGCTGATCAGAAAGAGCCAGAGGGAAAGGGGATAGTTCCACCACAGCCCAGCGATCAAGTTATGGTGCAGGTGCTGCCAGAAAGGCCTGGGTTTGTGGGGGCTCATCTGGGACATAAGACATAGGAGCAGAATTAGACCATTTGGACCATTGAGGCTGCTTTGCCATTCAATCATGGCTGATATCTTCTCCCCCTCCCCAGCCGCACTCCCTGGCCTTCTCCCTGTAACCTTTGATGGCATGTCCAATCAAGAACCTATCAGTCTCTGCCTTAAATACACCATCTGACCTGGCATCCACAGCTGCCTGTGGTAACAAATCCCACAAATTCACCCCCCTCTGGCTAAAGCAATTTCACCACATCTCTGTTCAAATAGATGTCCCTCTATTGTGAGGCTCTGCCTTTTGTCTTAGGCTCCCCCACCATGGGAGACATCTTTTCCATATCTATTCTGTCCAGGCCTTTCAACATTCCAAAGGATTAAATGAAATCCCCCCTCATCTTTCTAAATTCCAATGAATACAAATCCAGAGCTCTCAAACGTCCTTCTATGATAACCCTTTCATTTCTGGAATCATCCCCGTGAACCTCATTTAACCATCTCCAATGCCAGCACATCTTTTCTAAGATGGGGAGCCCAAAACATTTCACTATATTCAAGGTGAGGCCTCACCAGTGCCTCATAAAGTCTCAGCATTACATCTCTGTTCTTGTATTCCAGGCTTCTTCAAATGATTGCTAACACTGCATTTGCCTTTCTCACCACTGACTCAATGTACAAGTTAACCTTTAGGGTGTTTTGCACAAGGACTCCCAAGTCTTTTGCATGTGAGATTTTGGATTTTCTTCCCATTTAGAATATATTCTGCACATTTATTTTACTACCAAAGTGCATGATCATGCATTTTCCAACACTGTCCTTCATTTGCCACTTTCTTGCCCATTCTCCTTATCTGTCTAAGTCCTTTGGAAAACATTTTCAAGTTTGAAGAGCACTGAGACGCTCCAACCCTGGTGAGATTGTCCTAACATTTAACCAGTAACACAGCTGAATATATATTGCCAAAAACTCACTATTTGTAGACAAAACTTCAAATTGTCACTCAACCAGCAAACTTGCAGAGACACATGGACATTGTGGAAATTGAGATGTAGAGAAAAGGATTATGTTCCCCAGCCAATCAGCAAATTCATAAATCTGCTCACGCCGGCAAATAAATATTTACCTGTTCTGTCAATGATCCAGCTGATGCACCAGTGACTTCACTCTGATGCAAAATCCTTGTCAAGGTAGAAATAAGTTCTGTGCTTCATCCATTCGTACTGTTTAGCAATATGTCCATTGGAGAGTCTTTTATTTGCTCTTTGTGGGAAAGAGTCACTTATTCCTGGAGAATCTATAGGACACCCATTGGAAAATCAAAGACAGAAAAAAGCAAAAGAAAGGCTATGAAATATTTTAAAAATTAGCAGAAATTGAGAGGATTGGGAAGGTTTGAGAGAACAGCAGAAGGCAGCTAAAAAGCAATGGGGAAAGAAGAGATGAAATTTGAAGGTAAACTCACCAATCGTATCAAAAATGAAAACGAAAAGTTTTTTTTCAGATATATGAAGAGTGACAGAGAGGCAACAATGATCATTTGACCACTGCACAATGATGCTGGAGATGTGGTAATGAGGAACAAATAAATGGTAGATGAACTGATTAAGTATTTTACATCAGTCTTCACCATGGAAGACACTGGCGAAATGACAGAAATTCCAGAGTGTCAGGGGGTGGAGGTGTGTAGTTGCAATGACTAAGGATGAATGGAAACTGAAGGGTCTAAAAGTGAAAACATCATCTGGTTCTGAAAGGGAAAGCTGAAAACATTGTGGAGGCATTAGTAGAGACATTTAGAGTCATGACTGGAAAATTGCAAAGGTCACCCCATTCCTTAAGAATGGAGGGAAAGACAGGAAAATATGAGCCAGATAGCCTGACTTCAGTATTTAGTAGGTTTGGAAGTACCTGGAAGTCTGCTGTTACTCTCCCAGGCTTTTTTCTAGCTGCATATCTTCCAGAGAACCTCTGCAGGGAATGGCTAGGTGCACAGCAGAATCTGTCGTCTTTTGTTAAGACACATGCAGAATTTCTCTTGTTTGTAATGGAGGACTTAGTCCCTTTCCTTCCTAATTGAATGAATAATTTGTAGCTTCAAGCTGGCCTCAGTTGTATATATGCACAAGTCATGCATTTTTTTTTCAGCTCAGGAACTGAGGTTTAATGTATTCAGGTTCTGGAGTGGAGGGGCCAACGGTGAACAGTTTCCCATTTACTCCTGTATATGTGCTGGTCTCTAGCGGACAGCTTGTTGGGAGGGTGGAAAGATGTTTAATTGGGCTGGAGTTGGTGATAGAGCCTTGGTTGACCGTAGCATCTATTGGGATCAGCTCCGTGGTGGACTTCTTGGTTAGAATCATAGAGCATATGATCATGTAGTTGAATTAGAATGGCGATGAATTTTGTTAAATTGAAAAGATTTTCTGCTATCCTTCTCTGTTGGCAGAATGGAAAACTTGAGTGATGTTGGGTAAGGGTCAGCATGATGATTATTTTTGATCCCTGTATTTATCTTGGAGTGTTTGTGTGGTGATTATGCACATTGTAGATCTTGATGGGCAGAATCTATACTCAAATTAGGGAGCTACTCTTCAATCAAAGGAGAAGGTGGTTGAACACAGTCATAGTGATGACTTTCCCTGTTGTGGGAAGCACAAGGGCCCTTCTGTAATTCCAGTGATCAGATTTGTTTCATTTTGTGAAGATCATCAAATTTGGACATTTCACAAGGCCCCTTACATATCTTTCTCTTCGCTGATGCAGGAGAGGAATACTTGAATTCATGTCAGATTCATGTTCTTCTCTGTCATATTTCTGTAGCAGGGATATTATTTACTCCAGATATCTTGTTTCCACTGCTTGGATTGAGGTGGTAGTGAGAAAGAATTGGACAGACTGCTGTGGGATGGAGTTAAAGCATCGAAGGGACAGACTCAGTTGAGTCCTCATTATTGTCTCATTGATGAGTCATCTATTCTTCACTTCCAGTTCCAAGGGGCTCTTGGGTCTTTAGGCTGTAGATGCTCTTGACAGCTCTGGGGAGTACACATGTGATATTCAGCGAGTTGCTGGCTCTTAACTTTTTCACCAGTTTCTGTCCTTTAGATCTGGGAGTTTCCATTAGACTTCGACCATTAGATGCCTGAATCATATATTATTTCTCTAGATGTGTGGTGATTTCCTTTGTAAATAATTAAGCCCTTAAATTTCCAGGCCACTTTCATCAAATAAGTCCTGTTGTTTTCGAACAGACAAACCAAGAATGTCTTTATAGTTGCTAATTAGAGCTTACATCACATGAACCAGCCCTTTAAATTACCATGATGCCTATCTATGCTAAACCCATTTGCCTGCATGTAATCCATTTTCTTTTACTCTTTTTTCTGTGTTTTAAATATTGTAATTCTAGCTGCTTCTACCACTTCCTCTGGTGTTCTAGATAACTATATGGGAAAACATGCCTATTGTATCTCCTTTAAGTTTTTCATCTTCAACTGATATCCTCTCATTTTATATTCACCTAAACTCGGGAAAAACCATGAACTCTCTAGCCTATAAATATATATATCTGTCATAATCTCTGAAACCTCTGAAAGATCACTTCTGAGACTCTTCGACTACTGTGTGCACAAACACAGCCTATACAATCTCTCATTGTAACTAAAGCCCTCCTTTCAAGCCAACATACTGATGTATCTCTTCTGCACACTCTCAAACACAACCATATCCCATGTTTCAATTAGAACTATGTAATTCTCTGTGCAGCCAAACCATAATGCACATAATGTCCTTATTCATATACTCGATGTCTTGATGTTTGGAGGCATTCATGCCAAATGTCTTCTGCAGTATCCTGTTCACTTGTGTCACTATTTTCAGGACACAATGCACTTGCACCTGAAGGTCTCTCTGAATGCCAACACTCCAGAGCTTCATTATTCACAGCATATATCATTACCAGCATTTGTCCTTCTAAACTGTATTCTTCAATAATTTTCTGAATTAAATTCTATCTGCTATTCCTCTGCTTCACTTTCCTACTGATCTGCAGACCTCATTATAAACCCTTCACTGTCTATAAATCTGCCAATTTTTGTGTCATCAGCAAATTTTCTATTTAGCCGACATACACTACAGGGGACTACTGCCATTTTGGGTAATTTCTAAAATGTTGTTAGGTTTTCTGACAGGTCCTGACAGATGCAGTGGTGTGGTAGATGACAGAGCTGCTGTCTTCCTGCTCCAGTGACACAGGTTAAATCTTGTCGTTTGGTGTGGTCTGTATGAGCTTTCCATGTTCTCTCTGTTACTCCATTGGTTTCATCTAGGTGTTCTGTCTCCAACAACGCCCCCCGATATGCCAAAGACAGGAGGATTTTAGGTTAATTATAGTCATAGTCATAATCGTACTTTATTGATCCCGGGGGAGATTGGTTTTTGTTACAGTTGCACCATGAATAATAAATAGTAATAGAACCATACATAGTTAAATAGTAATATGTAAATTATATCAGTAAATTATGAAATAAGTCCAGGGCCGGCCTATCGGCTCAGGGTGTCTGGCCCTCCAAGGGAAGAGTTGTAAAGTTTGATGGCCACAGGCAGGGATGACTTCCTACGACGCTCTGTGCTGCATCTCGGAGGAATGAGTCTCTGGCTGAATGTACTCCTGTACCCACCCAGTACATTATGCAGTGGATGGGAGACATTGACCAAGATGGCATGCAACTTAGACAGCATCCTCTTTTCAGACACCACCGTGAGGGAGTCCAGTTCCATCCCTACAACATCACGGGCCTTACAAATGAGTTTGTTGATTCTGTTGGTGTCTGCTACCCTCAGCCTGCTGCCCCAGCACACAACAGCAAACATGATAGCACTGGCCACCACAGACACGTAGAACATCCTCAGCATCGTCCGGCAGATATTAAAATTATCAACTATAAATAATCCATTGTGTGTAGGTGTGTGGTCAGACTTGAGGGAGTTGATGGCAGCGTGGATAGAATAGAATGCGTGAGTGTAACTGGGTGGTTAATGGTTGGCACTGCCTCATTGAGCTGAACTGTCCATTTCCTTGTCACTCTGAGAGAAAACCATTCTTTCTGTGGTCATTCAGATCTCCTAAATTGAATTGATCTCCTAACTACACATTTCTGCTGTTATATGTAACGTTCAGTTATATTAGCTTGTGTATGTCTAGGGGAAATCCAGCCCAGCACCCGCCACTCCCTCTGCATACCTGTCTGTCCTTTCAACACAATGTAAGCTAAGCTCAACTATAAGCTTCTTTCAGCCATGATTTAGTGATGCCCACATCATACATACCAATCAGTAACTGCGCTACAAACTCATCTGCTTTACTCTATATAGAGCACACATTCAAATATAACACCTTCAGTCCTGTATTCACCCTCCTCAATTTCGTCTGTCTTTTGTATTGCAACTCATCTAGTTGACTCAAATTTTGCCCTATCATCAGCTTCTCCTTGCTAGCAGTGTCAGTACACACTGCCTCTCTAGTTCGCATCCCTGCCAAACTAGTCTAAACCCTCCCCAACAGCTCCAGCAAACATGCCTACAATGATATTGGACCCCCTCGGGTTCAGGTGTCACCCATCCCTTTTGTACAGGTCATACCTTCCCCAGAAGGAATCCCAATGATCCATAAATCTGAATTCCTGCCAAATCATCCTATTTTTATCCTCACTGTCACATGGCACTTACAGCAATCCAGAGATTACTACACTGGAGGTACTGATTTTCAGCTTTCTACCTAGTTTCTTAAGAGCTCTCTTCAGGACCTCCTCACCTTTCCTACCTATATCATTTGTGCCGTATGTCCCAAGACTTCTGTGTGGCCACCATGCTCCTTTAGAATTCCATGGAACTGATCGAAGACATCCCTAACCCTGGCACTGGGAGACAACATACCATCTGGCTGTCTCTATCGCATGCACCGAATCTCGACACTACTCCTCTAACTATGAAATCTCCTTTAACCAATGCAGTCCTCTTCACCTCTCTTCTCTTCTGAGCCACAGTACCAGAATCAGCACCAGAGATACTGTCACTGGGGTTCCCCTCTGGCAGATCGTCACCCTCAACAGTATCCAAAGTGGTAACATCCACAAGGGTACTTCACACTGTCTGTTATTTCCCTTTCTTCTCCTGATAGTCAACCAGTTACCTGACCTGGCTCCAGCATCCTAGGGGTAGCTACCTCCCTGTAACTCTTATCTATCACCTCCTCATTCCATGTATGAGCCAAAGGCTCATCAAACTGCATCTCCATTTGCTGAGTGTGCTCTCCTAGGAGCTGCAGCTCGGAGCACCTGGTGCAGATGTGGTTATCCAACAGGCTGAAGGTCTCCCAGAATTCCCACATCTAACACACAGAACAAAATTTGGTCACTGGAGCCATTGTCACTGCACTAACTGTGCCCGAACAGGCACGGGATGAAGAACTAAGAAGAAATAGAGAAACTTGCCAGATACTTGCCTCGCCCAAGCTTGATGAGCCAAAGCCACCTCAAACACTGGCCCACTCACAGAAGTGACCAGGAATGGCCACTCTGCTTGTGCCTGCATTATTTATATTCACCCTTTCAGAGTGATTGACCACAGTCCAACTCAAAAAACTGCCACAAGGTTTCATCTTTTTAATTCTGAATGTGAACATAAGTCAAAAGGTAGGTCTCTTCTTAAACTCCCACTCAGTGATCGGTCACAGCTCAACTCTGAAAAACTGCTGCAACGTTCTGCAATTTTAATCCTGAGTGTTTATCTAAGTGAAAAGGTAGCTCTCTTCTTACACTCCCGTGCAGTGATCGATCTCTGTCCAACTCATTGAAACCTACCGATTATTGAAAGGCCTCAAAATGTGGAAGGGATGTTTCCTATGGTGAGAGAGTGCAAGACCAAAGGAACATCCTTTTAGAATGGAGATGAGGAAGAATTTCTTTAGCCAGAGAGTGGTGAATTCATTGCATCAGGTGGCTGTGGAGGTGAATTCATTGGGTATTATTAAGGCAGAAGTTGATAAGACTCTTGATTAGTCAAAGCATGAAGGGAAATGGGGAGAAGGCAGGAGATTGGGGCTGAGAGGGAAAATGGAACAGTCATTACAAAATGTCAGAAAAGACTCGATGTGACAAATGGCCTAATCGTGCTCCTGTATCTCATGGTCTTATGTTACTATCCTCTCGGTTACCTATGTGACTGCATCAACATCTGCAATAACTGCCTAATAGGGAACTCTGCTTGGAGTGATAATGTTGCAATTTGATCTTATATTTGTCTCCCTGTTGGTGATGACTTTTCTGCCATATAGTTAGGAAGAAGCTGACATCTACATTGGATTTCGAGGTAAGTGGGCTCCATTTCAAATTTGAGCAGCTCCTTGCACGCTTTCCATCCGCGCCAGGTTGAGCATCAAGCTAACAACTCAGCCTCATAAAAAAACAGACAAAAATGCTAAAGAAACAGCAAGGTTGCTGTGCAATATGCCACAAGGCTTAGAAAAGAAAAAAGGTTAGGAAGAGGACTTCAAGAAGTTACCTCACCTTACTCCTTCCCTGCCAATTGCATTTATCCAGAGTTTGTACCCTTTTAGATGAAAAATAGTAGTTGTCAGTGTAATGCTGCTGGAGCACCAATTTCATGGGTTCAGATCCCACCTTTATCTGTAATTGGTTACGTGGGTGCAATTGGGCAGTGGTCGTGGTCGAGTGGTCAGTGACTTGGGCCGTCTCCCCCACCGGACTTAGTCTGGTGAGGAAGGGGTGAGGACACCCAGAAGGACTAGAAAAAACAAGACCTGACAAAGGGCGGATAAGCTCCTTGTGAGCCAACAGCCATCTTCCGTGGAAGAGATTAAAGCCTCACCACGTATCTACGAATCGTATGCTATGCACCTAGTTAGAAGAGACATGATGAACTTGGGCGCTGCACCGTGGGCCTGGACCTGCCCAAGCCCTCCGCCTAAGGAAGAACCGAGCTTGAGGAAGCGGCCGTGGCTGGAGGCCGATACGGCCTCAGGCTCGAGTTCGGCGGGGGCAGTGGCAGGTGGTGCCAAGGCGGCCAGCGAGAACAAACCGGAGGAGTGGCTGCATTCGGTGCTGTCGCAAGATCGAAGAAGATGTTGGTGCATAGCCGCCAACCCTGGATTTGAGACGGCACCCACTGACTGACTGACTGAATTGGGTAGTGCAGACTCATGAGCCGAAACGGTCTGTTACTGTGCTGTATCTCTAAATAAAATAAAACTTCCCTGCACAGCCAGATGTCACTGTCATTCCACAGGTACAAAAGAAAAAATAATTACAATAATTTGAGTATAAATTCAATTACATTTCACTTTTTTTTACCAGTTCATATTATTTCCTTTCTTCCTCCCTCATTTTGCAGCACAATGCCACCAAGTGTTGAATGACTGTCTGGGACCAACAGGAACAGAGCAGAACCCCACTCATCCTTCTGAAAACAGTACAGACCCAGAGCCTTCGTATGATAACCCTTTCATCCCTGGAATCATCCTTGTGAACTTCCTCTGGGCCCTCTCCAATGCCAGCTCATCTTTTCTAAGAGGAGGGGCCCAAAATTGTTCACAACACTCAAGGAGAAGCCTCTCCAGAGCCTTATAAAGCCTCAGCATCACATCCTTGCTCTTGTGTTCTAGACCTCTTGAAATGAATGTTGACATGGCATTTACCTTCCTCACAACCAACTCAACCAGCAAGTTAACTAGGGTGTTCTGCACAAGTCCCTGTGCATTGCTGCTGGGTAAGCAGTTACAGCTGTTCACTCCAGCAGCATGTCAGGATTTTGCTGCACCTTCTGCCTTTTTCTAGATACTGGAGGCTGCAAGTTACGTAACTTTGTGTAAAGACTTCATTAAATGTACAAAGTCCTTGATCGGTGAAAAAGGCGAATGGTATACTAGCATTCATAGCAAGAGGATTCGAGTACAGGAGCAGGGAGGTACTACTGCAGTTGTACAAGGCCTTGGTGAGACCACATCTGGAGTATTGTGTGCAGTTTTGGTCCCCTAATCAGACGAAAGACATTCTTGCCATAAAGCGAGTACAAAGAAGGTTCACCAGATTGATTCCTGGGATGGTAGGACTTTCATATGATGAAAGACTGGATCAACTAGGCTTATACTCATTGGAATTTAGAAGATTGAGGGGGGATCTTATTGAAACGTATAAAATCCTAAAGGGATTGGACAGGCTAGATGCAGGAAGATTGTTCCCGATGTTGGGGACGTCCAGAACGTGGGGTCAGAGTTGGAGGATAAAGGGGAAGCCTTTTAGGACCGAGATTAGGAAAAACTTCTTCACACAGAGAGTGGTGAATCTGTGGAATTCTCTGCCACAGGAAACAGTTGAGGCCAGTTCATTGGATATATTTAGGAGGGAGTTAGATATGGCCCTTGTGGCTAAAGTGATCAGGGGGTATGGAGGAAAGGCTGGTACAGGTTTCTGAGTTGGATGATCAGCCATGATCATACTGAATGGTGGTGCAGGCTCGAAGGGACGAATGGCCTACTCCTGCACCTATTTTCTATGTTTCTATGACCTCCACCCCTTTTATTCTTCTCTTTGTGACCCTTACATAGCTCCAGACCAGGTTTGGGTTTCTTTCCTGAATCACAAAGTTCAAGTAGTGTTTCACGGTTATTGTTTTCCCCGTAGGATCCTCTAGATCACCTAGATTCACTGAAGTTGATTGCTTTTGTTCTTTTGCCCTCTCTTGTGTACTTTATTGTTTTGAATATATTTCACAGGTTGTTAGGAGAGGACTTGCTTATGGGAAGCTTAACCTAAACATCGGGTCAAGACCTGAATGAGTTGGTCAGTTCAGTCACCACTGAACACCGATCATTAAACACAGAAGTGGAAAAAACACCATTCAGACTGGGAAGAAACAGTACAGATGTTCCTTGTGTGGGAAGGGTTTTACCCGATCTTACACGCTGCTGAGGCACCAGCGAGTTCACACTGTGGAAAGGCCATACACCTGTTCGATATGTGGGAAAGGCTTCACTTCCTCGTCCAACCTACGGATGCACCAACTCGTTCACACTGACGCAAGCCCTTTCAAATGCTCCAAATGTAAGAAGAGCTTTAAAAGCAGGGCTCATCTGTTGAAACACCGACAGGCTCATACTGGAGAGAGACCATTTACCTGCTCCGTGTGTGAGAAGGGATTTAGTTCTGCATCCAACCTACAAACACACCATGTTCTCAATGTAAAAAAGGTCTTAAAAACAGCAGTGATCTGATGAAACACCAGCACACTCACAGTGGAGAGAGACCATTCACATGTTCTGAGTGTGGTGAGGAATTAACATCTTCATCCAGCCTCACTGCACACCAACTTGTTCACATTGATAAGAGACCCTTTAAAAGCTTTGACTGTGTGAAGAGCTTTAAAAGCAAACAAGAACTGCTGAAACATCAACACACTCATGCCCTAGAAAGGCCATTTACCTGCTCTCGATGTGGGAAGGGATTCACTCGACCATCCAGCCAACTGGCACACCAATGTACCAGGGAAGGTGAGAAGCTTTTTACTTGCTCTCTGTGTGAGAAAGGTCTCAGACACACCACTCACCAACTTGTTCATAACAATCAGGATCCGTTTCAGTTTACTGACCGCAACAGGAACGATTTGCTGGTATGGCATCATGCCTATGCTGGAGAGAGGTCATTTACCTGCCCAGTGTGTGGAAAAGGATTCACCCTGTCGTCCACACTGCTAAGACAACAACTCATTCACAGTGGAGAGAGGCCATTCATTTGCTCTGTGTGTGGAAAGGGATTCACTTTGTCAGCCGACCTGTTGAAGCACCAGCGAATCCACACTGGAGAGAAACCTTTCAAATGCACACTGTGTGGGAAGAAATTCAGATGTTCAACCAACCTTAATGTCCATCAACGTGTGCACACTGGGGAGAGGCCGTTTACATGCTCTGTCTGTGGGAAGGGATACATCCTGTCTTCCCACTTGCTGAGACATCAGCTTGTTCACACTGATCAGAGACATTTTAAATGCTTTGACTGTGAGAAAAGCTTTAAACGCAGAAATGATTTGCTGAGACACCAATGTACTCACACTTTGGAAAGGCCATTCACCTGCTCTGTGTGTGTAAAGAAATTCACCCTGTCATCATATCTGCTAAGACACCAGCTCACTCACACTGGAGAGAGGCCATTTACTTGCTCGGTGTGTGGTAAGGGATTCACACAGTTATCAATCCTGCTGAGACACCAACTCACACATACAGGAGAGTGGCCATTCACCTGCGCAGAGTGTGGAAAGGGATTCACTTGCAGTTCTCCTCTCACTGAATATAAACGTCTTCATGCTGGTGAGAAATGCTTTTCTCTTTGTGCAGGAAAGGATTCAGTAGATGATCCAAGCATATGAGGTACCAGTTTCTTCACACTGAAGAGAACTGATACACCTAATCCATGTGTCGAAAATGATTTACTTATTTCACTAAACACTAGCTTATTCAATCTGATATGGTAGCTTTATAGTGTTTGGGCTGTAGAAATTGTTGTAAAAGCAAGTGATTTGTAAAACACCAATGTACTTGCCCTGGGAAGAGGCCATTAAAAGTTCCACAGTCGCTGGAGAATTCTCTCAATATTTGAATTGTTGAGCTACCAAAAAACTCATAGCTGACTGCAATAAAATTATGATAATCTCGTATCCGATGTTTCGACATCTTGCTTGGCATTCATGAGTTGGGCCGAAGAGCCCGTTCCTGTGTTGTATTACTCTATAACCAAACTGGATGCTAAGTCCTTGCTGTCCATTAACTGTCGGGTCAGCACTTATTAGGTGAAGGTGAAGGGCCAGCATGGCTTGGGTATGTATTTTTGGATCGGGAACACTGTGAGTGGGGGTTAAGTTTGCAATGAGCCTTGGATCAGAGCTCAAGCCAGAACTGGGATCCACCGTATAATCTGGGTGTGTAGCTCAAACTAGGCTACAGAGTGTAATCCACATTTGCAGAACTCCTAAAAATCAATCTGGGGTCCTGAGTATGATCCGAGTGTACAGCTGGAGCTGGGGCCAAAAAAGGATGAAGTATATAAAGATTGCAGTCACCAGTCCTGGCTGTACACCCTGTCCTCACTCTCTGAAATACAAGCTGAAACTCACTGGGCTGTGTGTCCTGCTCTCTTTAAACTCGTAGAGTTCACTGGAAAATTTACTATGTGTAACAGATGCTCTTTTTAAAAAAAGTGCAAAATAAATTTGAGACTATGGGAAAGAAATCCAAAAGTCTGGTAAACTTTGAAAGTTCAAAACCAGTGCATTATTGGAGTTTTAATGTACAAAATTGAATTCTGTTATTTATATCTAGAGCTAATCCATATACATCTTGTTCATTAACATTTGTTTCTGTTGATACCTGCCTTTCTCCCATTAATCTTTCCCACATTAATCACTCAACCAAAATTCTGAATATAATGGCAGTTTTTTTGGAGAATTATAAATGTCCATCTATTCGACATAAATCTTCTTGCTAATGGGGTCTTGCCAGGTCACAGAAACAAAATGCTGGAGGAACTCAACAAATTAGACAAAATCTATGTAAAGGAATAAACAGTCAACATTTTGTGCTGAGACGCCTCTTGAGGACTGGAAAGAAAGGAAGAAGCCAGAATAAGAAGGTGAGGGAGGATAGATACACGCTGGCAGCTACAGGTGAAGCGAGGTGAGGGGGAAGCTTGGTGGTGGATGAAGTGAGAACTGGGAGATGATATATGGATAGGTAAAGGGCTGAGGAAGGAATCTGATGAGAGTGGACCATGGGGAAAGGGGAAGGAGGAGAGGTACCAGAGAGATGTGAAAAGGTGATTGGCAGGTGAGGAGAAGGGGAAGAAGGGATCCAAAAAGGCAAGGGCTCAGAAATTACTGTACATTAGAGAAATCAATGTTCATGCCATCAGGTTGCAGGCTACCCAAAGAGTCGTCAACCATCCAGCTTTAGAGTGGCCTCATCATGGCAGTAGAGGAGGCCATTGAAAAACATGTCCAAATGAAAATAGGGAGTGGAATTAAAATGATTGCTCACCAGGAAATCCTGCCTGTTGCAGACGGAGCAAAGAAATTTGTTACAGCCATCCTGCAATCTATACGATGTCACCAATGTAGAGGATCCTGCACTGAGAGCACCAGATTCAGAAGATGACCCCAACAGTCATGCACGTGAAGTGTTGCCCTATCTGGAAAGGATGACCCTGAAAGACTTGCAGTCTGTCAGGTTTGTGTTGTTCAATTTATGTTAGTCAGTAGGGTATAAGTATCAGCGATAGAGAGAAGTCACTATGAAGTTTATTTATATGAGCAAGGAAGAGATTGTTGTCATCATCTGTGAGGTTCAGTTTATGATGGGCATGACATTTGTGCCGATAACTGGGAATTACAGAATCATAAGAGATGGGCTGGCCAAAATTAATTGGAAGGAAACAGTAGCCGGGCCTGGGGCATAGCAGCATTGACTGGAGTTTCTGGGAGCAATTTGTAGGATGCAGGATAGATAAATCACAAAGGAGAGGAGATGTTCTAAAGGCAGGATGGCACAACTGTGGCTGACAAGAGGTCAAAGCCAACATTAAAGCCAAAGAGAGGGCCTATAATAGAACAAAAATTAGTGGAAAGTTAGAGGATTGGGAAGCTTTTGAAAACCAACCGGAAGCAACTAAAAGCATCAAAAAGGAGAAGAAGTTGGACTATGAAGTTGAGCTATCCAATAATATTAAAAAGGATACCAAAAGTGTCTTCAGATATATGAAGTGTAAAAGAGAGGCTAGAGTAGATATGGGACTGCTGGGAAATGACACTGGAGAGGTAGTAATAGCCATACAAAGAAATGGCGGAAGAACTGAATAAGTACTTTGCAACAGTTTTCACTGTGGAAGTTACGAACAGTATGCTGAAAGTTCAAAAGTATCAGAGGCAGAGGCGAGTAAAGTTGCCATTACTAGGGAGAAACTACTTGGAAAAATGAAAGGTCTGAGGATAGATAAGTCATATGAACTAGATGGTCACAAGCACCAGGGTTCTGAAAGAGATCGTGAAGGCATTTCAAGAATCAATGGATTCTGCATTTTTCCAGAGGACTGCAAACTTGCAAATGTCATTCCACTCTTCAAGAAGGGAGAGAGACAGAAGAAAGTAAATTATAGGCTAGTTAGTGAGACCTCAGTGGTTGGGAAGATGTTGCAGTCTATTATTAAGGATGAAGCTTTGCAGCACTTAGAGACACATGATAAAATAGGCCAAAGTCAGCATGGTTTCTGAAGAGGAAATCTTGCCTGACAAATCTATTGGAATTGGTTTTGTGAAAAAAAGGTTGGCTAGACAAAGGAAAGAAAGTGGATGTTGTTTAATTGGATTTTCAGAAGGTCTTTGACAAAGTGCTGCACGAGGCAGCTGAAAACAGGTAACAGCCTATGGTATTACAGGAAGGATACTAGCATGGATAGAAGATTGGCTGGCTGACTGACAGGAGGCAAAAGATGTGACTTTTTTTTTTCTCGTTTGCTGCTGGTACTACTGGTGTTGCGTTGTGGTTGGTGTGGGACCACTTCTTTCACGTTGTATGTCAATAACTTGGATGACAGAATTGATAACTTTGCGGCCTAGTTTCCTGACTCTAAATATAGGTAGAGGGGCAGGTAGTGTTGAGGAAGCAGAGAATCTGCAGGATGACTTAAGATAGATTAGGAGAATGGGAAAATAAGTGGCAGATGGAATTGTACGGTCATGCACTTTGGTAGAAAGAATAAAGGCATAGATTATTTTCTACACGGTGAAAAAAGATTCAGCAATCAAAGGTGCAAAGGGACCTCTGAGTCTCCTTGCAGGGTTCCCTAAAAGTTAACTCGGTGGTAAGGAAGGCAAATGCAATGTTACTGTTCATTTGAAGAGCACTGGAGCATCAAAGCAAGGATGTAATGCTGAGGCTTGATGAGATGTTGATTAGACCACACTAGGAGTATTGTAAGCAGTTTGGGCCTCTTACCTAACAAAGGATATGCTGGTATTGGAGAAGGTCCAGAGGAATTTCACGAGAATGATTCTGGGAATGAAGAAACTAACATATGGGGAGCATTTGATGCCTCTAGGCCTGTACTCACTGGAGCTTAGAAGAATAAGGGGTAGGATCTCATTGAAACATATAGAATACTAAAAGGCCTGGGTAATATGGATGTTGAGAGGATGTTTACTATCAATAATGCAACTTTGATTGGACTGCCAACTGCCATTAAAAGACAGAAGATGTTTGCTATAGTGGGCAAGTCTACCAGCAGAGGGCACAGCCTCAGAATTGAAGGTTGGTCCTTGACAGCAGAGATGACGAGGAATTTCTTTAGCCAGAGTTTAGTAAATCTGTGGAGTTTATTACTACAGATGACTGTAGAGGCAAGTTATTGGGGATATTTAAGCAGAGATTGAGGTAGGTTCTTGACAGGAGTGAAGGTAGGACGGATTAGAGATAAAGGTGGGAAGATGTGCCTGGAGGCTGTGAATGTGAGCCAAGTCCTCAATGAATACTTTTCTTCAGTATTCAACAAAGAGAGGGAACTTGATGACGGTTAGGACAATATGAGTGAGGTTGATGTTCTGGAGCATGTTGATATTAAGGGAGAGGAGGTGTTGGAGTTGCTAAAATACATTAGGACGGATAAGTCTCCAGGGCCTGATGGTATATTCCCCAGGTTGCACCACGAGGCGAGGGAAGAGATTGCTGAGCCTCTGGCTAGGATCCTTATGTCCTCGTTTTCCACGGGAATGGTACCGGAGGATTGGAGGGAGGCAAATGTTTTTCCCTTGTTCGAAAAAGGTAGTAGGGATAGTCCGGGTAATTATAGACAAGTGAGCCTTATGTCTGTGGTGGGAAAGCTATGGAAAAGATTCTTAGAGATAGGATCTATGGGCATTTAGAGAATCATGGTCTGATCAGGAACAGTCAGCATGGCTTTGTGAAGGGCAGATCATGTCTAACAAGCCTGATAGAGTTCTTTGAGGAGGTGACCAGGCATATAGATGAGGGTAGTGCAGTGGATGTGATCTACATGGGTTTTACTAAACCATTGGACAAGGTTCCACACGGTTGGCTTATTCAGAAAGTCAGAAGACATGGTATACAGGGAAGTTTGGACAGGTGAATTCAGAATTGGCTTCCCTGCAAAAGGTTGAGTGTCATGGTGATCAGAGATTAAGGGAGCTAGGGCTTTACTCTCTGGAGAGAAGGAGGATGAGAGGAGACATGATAGAGGTGTACAAGATATTAAAAGGAATAGGTAGAGTGGATAGCCAGCGCCTTTTCCCCGGGGCACCACTACTCAATTCAAGAGGACATGGCATTAGGATAAGGGGTGGGAAGTTCAAGGGGGATATTAGAGGAAGGTTTTTTACTCAGAGAGTGGTTGGTGTGTGGAATGCACTGCCTGAGTCAGTGGTAGAGGCAGATACACTAGTGAAGTTTGAGAGACTACTAGACAGGTATATGGAGGAATTTAAGGTGGGGGTTATATGTGAGGCAGGGTTTGAGGGTCGGCACAACATTGTAGGCCAAAGGGCCTGTAATGTGTTGTACTATTCTATGTTCTTTATTCATAAGGATGTCAATGGTTATGAGGAGAAGGCAGGAGGATGGAGTTGAGAAGGATAATAAATCAGACATGAAGAAAAGCAGTGAGGAGTCGATGGGCCAAATGACATTCTGCTCCTTTGTCTTATGATCAAATTTGAGTTGACGCAAAAGGCATATTCCACTGTGTTTCGATATAGACGTGACAACAAAGCTAATCTTTTAAGGCCTGAACTTGCAGATTTGAGTATTCAATGTCACTAGAGTTGATCAGAATTTCCTTAGCATGAGAATTTGGCCCCACAGTTATAATGCAGTGCATAGATGCAGGTCTGCTGATTGATGTTTACAAGCTGAGCGTGAGGCTTGGTAATAATTTCTCTTTTGGCTCTTCCCACTTTCTTCAGACTAAGGGTGTAGCTATGGGCACTCGCATGGGCCACAGCTATGCCAGCCTTTTCATTGGTTATGTGGAACAGTCTATGTTCCAAACCTATACTGGTACTGCTCCCCAACTTTTCCTTCGCTACATTGACGACTACATTGGTGCTGCTTCCTGCACCAAACCTGAGCTCATCAAACCCACCCAGCCCTCAAATCAACTTGGTCTATCTCGGACACTTCTCTCCCCTTTCTCGATCTCTTGGTCTCCATCTCTGGAGACAGACTGTCCACTGACATCTTCTATATGCCCACTGACTCTCACAGCTACCTCGACTTTTCCTCTTCTCATCTTGCCACATGCAAAAACGCTATTCCCTATTCCCCATTCCTCCGCCTTCACCACATCTGCTCCCAGGATCAGGCTTTCTGTTCCAGGACATCTCAAATGTCCTTTTTCTTTAAGAATCCTGGATTCCCTTCTGTCGTCATCAATGATGCCCTCATTCGCACCTCCACTATTTCCCGCACTTCAGCCGTCACCCCATCCTCCCTTCACCACAACAGGGACAGAGATCTCCTTGTCTTCACCTACCACCCCATCAGCCTCCAGATCCAGCACATTATCCTCCACAACTTCTGCCACCTTCAATAGGACCCCACCACTGAGCACATATTTCCCTCTCCACCCCTCTCCGCTTTCCACAGGGATCGTTCCCTCCACGACTCCCTGGTCTACACGTCCCTCCCCAAGGATATCCCACCCGGCACTTATCTCTGTAAGCGTAAGTGCTACACCTGTCCCTACATCTCCTCTCTTGCCACCATTCTTAGGTCCCAAACAGTACTTCCAACTGAGGCAACACTTCACTTGTGAGTCTGTTGTGGTCATCTATTGCTTCCGGCGCTCCCGGTGCAGCCTCCTCTATATCGGTGAAACCCGACAGAGATTTGGGCACCACTTCGTCGAGCACCTCCGCTCCGTCTACCACAACAAATAGGATCTTCCGGTTGCTACCTACTTCAACTCTGCTTCCCATTTCCATTCGGATATGTCCACACATGGCGTCCTCTACTGCCTTGATGAGGCTAACCTCAGATTGGACGAGCAACGCCTCATGTACTGTCTGGGTTGTCTCCAGCTCCTTGGTATGAACATTGAATTCTCCAACTTCCGGTAATTCAGTCCCCTTTCCATCATCCCAGTTTCACTGTGCCCCCTCCTCCAGCTGCCTATCATCTCTCTCATGGTTCCACCTCCTTCTACTACTCGTTGTGCTTTCCCCTATTCCTTCTTCACCTTTCCTGCCTATTCCCTCCCTGCTTCTGCTCCCCCACCCCTTTATCTTTCCCCTTTCTGGTTTTTCACCTGGCTCCTACCTTCCTTCTCCTTCCCACCCTCCCCCCACCTTCATTATATGACCTCTGCCCCTTCCCTCTTCAGCCCTGACGCAGGGTTCCAGCCCGAAACGTTGACTGTTCATTTCCACGGATGCTGCCCGACCTGCTGAGTTCCTCCAGCGTGTTGTGAGAACTGAACTTAGACTGGCCAGTATCTGTGACACTGCTGCAGGAATTATGGAAGGCACAACTAAAACTGACCTTGGCTCGTGGTGGGTTAGAGTCCTGTCCGGCTTTTACTCTTTACTCCTGCGGTGTGCTGCAACAGGGAGACTACCAACATCTGACCCTGTATCAGCTGTCACAAGCACTATGGTCTCAGCTCCAGACGGTTTGTGGTCAAGGCTAGGGTCGTGATTATGTACACCCTGTTCTTACACATCTTCTCCCAAAATCATTCCGTTTTCTGAATCCTCAGAGTCTGATTCATGTCCCGGGGAGGGCCAGCCTGAATTACAGGAGTTTGCAGTCTCCTTTGATAAACTGGGGTGGGAAAGTTCTCACAGGGTCTGATGTCTGTCCCATTCACCCTCTTGATAGGCCCTCCCTCCAAAAGTACTACCGTATACGTGCTGTCTAGTACCTCTACCACCCTGTCAACAGTTGATTTCCAAGAATCCGAGATCTTACTACAGCCTAATAGTCTGTCCCAGTACATTTACATCAATCTTCAGACAATGAATTTTATCCGCCTGTAAGGCAATGCATTCTGCAGCCTCTATTCTTTTGCAGTGGCATGAGCATCACTCAGTTGGTTCTGGTGTTTTGCTAACCAGTCATATTTCCTGGTTACAGACTGTTCTTGACCCAGCAGAGCATCCACTGGCAAGCGGGGATCAACACTGAACAGTAGGTAGCAAGGGAGAGATCTGGTGGTTACGTACGATGTCACATTATACGTGTACACCAACTCGGATAGCTGCGTTGGTCACCTGTGTTTCTTTTGCAGAGACAATGTACACGACAAATCGTGCATCATCCTGTTGAAATGCTCACACTGAGCATTGCCAGTAGGATGATGGGGTGTAATATGACTTTTCTTTACCCCGTGCAGTTCGCAAAGCTCAGCAATGCCCTCACTTTGGAAGTTATGGCCCTGATCACACTACAACCTCTTAGGGACACTGTGCTTCATAAACCACTCCCTCAAGAGCACGTTTGCTGTGGTACCACCTCTTGACCCTGAGTTGGGTAAGCTTGGGTGAATTTTGAAAAGATATCTGTGACTTCTAAGACATACTCATGCCCGTCAGCTGCCGGTTCAGCACAGTGAAATCTACAGCGACAACTTCAAGCCACCTAGAAGCAAGATATGATGTCATGGGGTGTGTGTGGGTGGGGGGCAGATCTTAGGGTGTGACATTTACGTTAACTCGCAACGCGGACAATTTTTGATCCACTATTCCACAGCCTCATGCAAGCCCACCTAAAAACAGATGCTTCTCAACAAGTGCAAAGTACACCCTGTGCGTTGATGGCCCATGGAGTCATGTACATACCTTAACACTTTACTCCTCAAGCTGGTAGGTAGCAGAAGGTGATAATGCTCCCCATGCTTCTCATCCTCAACTACACAATACTCCCCACTGCTTCAACAGAGATAAAACTGGTTTAGGCAGAACTCTACCTTCCTTGCCATTCAGCTTCTGTTTTTGTCCCATAGTTTCTAAAGACACTTAACACAGGGTCTTGCTGCTGAAAAGTGTGCAAGTCCCTATTGGAATAACCAGGGAATGTTGGGGTGTTTCCATGCATCAGCCCACCAACATCACTAGTGTCAGTGTCAAGAGCTCAAATTTGCTTAACCTTACAGCTTTTCAGACCAGCTGTAACCAGTGGCGGGTCAAGAGCAGTGCCATGATTGATAGGACTACAGATTGCTGCTGTCAAACTCAACATCCGATAGGTTCAGACTCCCCGGCAAATGGCTGCCCAGAGCCAGCGTCAGCCAGGGTATTGCTCCGATATGGACAACACTGAACAACAAAGTCAAACACTAAACACAAAATAATCTGCAGATGCCGGGGTCAAAACAACTCTCACAACACGCTGGAGGAACTCAGCATGTCGGGCAGCATCCGTGGAAATGATCAGTCAATGTTTCGGGCCGTAACCCTTTGTTAGGACTGTAGAGGGAAGGGGCAGAGGCCCCATAATGAAGATGGCGGGGGGAGGGTGGGAAGAAGGCTGGTAGGTTCCAGGTGAAAAACCAGTAGGGGGAAAGATAAAGGGGTGGGGGATGGGAAGCAGGGAGGGGATAGGCAGGAAAGGTGAAGAAGGAATAAGGTAAAACAAATGGGTAGTAGAAGGAGGTGGAACAATGAGGGAGGTGATAGCCAGCTGGGGAGGGGGCAGAGTGACATAGGGATAGAGGAAGGGAGGGGGAGGGAATTACCAGAAGTTGGAGAAATCAATGGTCATACCAAGGGGCTGGAGACTACCTAGACAGTATATGAGGTGTTGCTCCTCCAAACTGAGTTTAGCCTCATCATGGCAGTAGAGGAGGCCATGTATGGACGTATCTGAAAGGGAGTGGGAAGCAGAGTTGAAGCGGGTGGCTACTGGGAGATCCTGTCTGTTATGGCGGACGGAGCGGAGGTGCTCGACAAAGCGGTCCCCCAATCTACGTTGGGTTTCACCGATGTAGGGGAGGCCGCACCGGGTGCACCGGATGCAATAGATGACCCCAACAGACTCACAAGTGAAGTGTTGCCTCACTTGGAAGGACTATTTGGTGCCCTGAATGGTGGCAAGAGAGGAGGTGTAGGGACAGGTGTAGCACTTGCGCTTACAGGGATAAGTGCCGGGTGGGTGATCCATGGGGAGGGATGTGTGGACCAGGGTGTCGTGGAGGGAACGATTTCTGCAGAAAGCGGAGATGGGTGGAGAGGGAAAGATGTGCTTAGTGGTGGGGTCCTGTTGAAGGTGGCGGAAGCTGTGGAGGATAATGTGCTAGATCAGGAGGCTGGTGGGGTGGTAGGTGAGGACAAGGGGAACTCTGTCCCTGTTGTGGTGGCAGAAGGATGGGGTGAGGGCCGCAGTGCGGGAATTGCAGAAGATGCGGGTGAGGGCATCATTGATGACAGCAGAAGGGAAACCACGATCCTTAAAGAAAGAGGACATTTGAGATGTTCTGGAATGGAAATCCTCATTCTCGGAGCAGATGAAGCAGAGACGGAGCAACTGGGAATAGGGAATGGCATTTTTGCATGTGGCAGGGTGGGAAGAGGTATAGTCGAGGTAGTTGTGAGAGTCAGTGGGCTTGTAGAAGATGTCACTGGACAGTCTGTCTTCTGAGATGGAGACCAAGAGATCGAGAAAGGGAAGAGAAGTGTACGAGATAGGCCAAGTGAATATGAGGGCTGAGTGGAAGTTAGAATTAAAGTTGATGAAATTGAGGAGCTCAGTATGGGTGCAGGAAGCAGCACCAATGTAGTCGTCAATGTACCGAAGGAAAAGTTGGAGAGCAGTACCAGAATAGCTTAGGAGCACAGACTGTTCCACTTAACCAACGAAGAGTCAGGCATAGCGTGGGCCCATCTGAGTTCCCATAGCTACACCCTTAGTCTGAAGAAAGTGGGAAGAGCCAAAAGAGAAGTTATGGAGTGTGAGAACCAGTTCCGCCAACCGAAGGAGGGTAGTGGTGGTGGGGAACTGGTCAGGTCTATTATCCAGAAAGTAGCGGAGGCTTTGAGGCCTTCTTGATGGGGAATGGAGGTGTATAGGGATTGGACATCCATAGTGAAAATGAAGCGGTTGGGACTGGGGAACTGGATGTTATTGAAGAGGTGGAGGGCATGGAATGCATCCCAGAAGTAGCTGGGGAGGGACTGAATGATGGGTGACAAAATGGAGTCCAGGTAGGCAGGTACAAGTTCGGTGGGACAGGAGCAGACAGAAACTATGGGTCTACCAGGACAGTCAGGCTTGTGAATCTTGGGGAGGAAGTAAAACCAAGCGGTACGGGGTGTGGGAGTTATGAGTTTAGCGACTGAGGATGGAAGGTCTCCGGAGTTGATAAGGGTGGTGATGGTACGGGAGACAATGGTTTGATGTTTTTTTGGTGGGGTCCTGTTCCAAGGGTAAGTAAGAGGAGGTGTCAGAAACACTGACAGCTGTGAGATCCATCTCCGCTCAATTGCTCCCAACTCGGCAGTTTTCAAGTGGGATAATGGATTATTGTCAGCAATTATTGTGAATTTGGAGCCCAGTAGGTAGCCACGAAACTTCTCTACTATAGCCCACTTAAGTGCAAGCAGCTCTAATTCCATGCTGCTTCAATTCCTTTCATTCTTTTCAGCATTTCACAATCGCCGGCTTGCATATGCAATAACCCTCTTTGTCTCTCCTGTTGTCGGTATAAACAGCTCCTAGTCAGTACTGCTTGCATCAGTCTCCACTATGAAAGGCTGTGTGAAATTGGCAAAGCCAAAGATAGGTGAACTGGTCAGTTTCTCTTTGAGTAAGTCAAAGGCTGTTTGACAATCTTCCGTCCAAGACTGTTTTAACATCTGGTTTGTTTTACTAGGACTCCCTACACGAAGACACAAATTCACTACATCATGCAGTGGACCTGCAATCTTTAAGAATCCCTGAGTGAACCATGTATAACAACTACAAAAGCCAAGAAATGATCTTAAGTCTTTGACTGTAGATTGGCTGGCAATTGCTGAACAGGTAAGGCCTTCTCAGGATCTGTACCTATCCCCTTGGCTGATATCTGGTATCCTAAGAACTTAAGCCCTGACTGCAGAAAATGACATTTTTCCAGTTTCACCTTCAGACCAGTCTCCTTGAGATGCTGAAGCACAGTGTCAAGCCTCTCCAAGTGTTCTTGTAAAGTCTGCAAATACACCAGAATATCATCCTGATACACTAGTATAATATGGAAGACTAAATCATTCATGGGTGCCTGCATGAGTCTTCAAAAAATCGTCGGCCCATTGCAGACCCCAAACGGCATGCAAAGTTTTTCATAAAGACCAAATGGGGTTGGAAAAGCAGTCTTATCCCTATCACGCTCCTCTACTGCTGCTTGGTGGTAACCACTCACGAGGTCTATCACTGAGAAAGACTGCACTCCCCGCAGAGCATCAAAACTCTCGTTCAGTCTCCGATAATCTACACACAGTCGTATGCTACCATCAGCCTCCCATACCAACACTACAGGTGAGGCATACGCACTATTGCTCTCCTGAATCACACCCTCCAACAACTGTGAGATGTGCTCTTTCACTTCACCGCACTGATCAGGCAGAATGCTATGGTATGGCTGTGAAAGAGGCTCGTCATCCATTAACCGAATTTCATGATGGGCCTTGTCAGTATACCCAATTTCTACATCTTTGACTGCAAAGATATCCACGTTCTTAACCAGTAAAGCTCTTAGCTGAGCTTGTTGTTCTTCACTGCTCCCAATGTTGAGTTTGTCTAGAATTGACTTTAACGTAGTTACTACTCTCCTCCTTTGTACCTGTTGTAGTGTGGACGAAATCACTGGAGAGACAGAGTCACTGGTAGATGCAAAGCAACTTCTTTAATCAACACAACAAGTTACAGCAGGCATTGTACGGACAGAGACGCTTTCCACAGTAAGGTCTGCTAGCTCAATGTGGGCAAGATATTTATATGCTAAACACAAAGGCAATCGTTACTTAAAAAGTTATAGACAATGCTTCCTTTTGAAGCTACATACAAACACCACAGCTTTGGATTTCATCCTTTCCTTCCGACGCCAACATGTCTGGGTTGGTATCCACAGCCTTTAGTTCAATCCACAATACATTTATTTGGCATTTTACTTGCAAACATAGAAGACAATTAATAATTATAATATATAGATTATACTGTCTTTGAAACTACAGCCTCTGGTCAAATTATGGCGCCAGAAGCATCTGGTATTCATACCTTCTTAGGAAGCGCATTGTCAAACAGAAGTCTGGTGGCTAAAGTCATTTAAGTGTAAACAAATCATCTACCCAAAAACAAACTCACTCTAACAGTCCCTCCTCTTGTCCTTCCTGGACAAAAATTAAAATTGTATCAGGAAAGGCCAACCTAGGAGGGTCTGCTTAAATAGGGCCGCAAATATGCCATCTCGAAATTCTCCCCCAATGATGTACCTCGATATCTATCCTAGCATTACCTAATCGTTAACTACCAAATGTTAAACAGAGAGGCTGTTCCAAGTCTTTAGGAATGCAACTCCTTTTGTGTGCCTGCTCTTCCCCTGCAGGCTGACTGCAGCTTAATTACGCAAACAACAGGAATTCTGCAGATGCTGGAATTTCAAGCAACACACATAAAAGTTGCTGGTGAACGCAGCAGGCCAGGCAGCATCTGTAGGAAGAGGTACAGTCGACGTTTCAGGCCAAGACCCTTCGTCAGGACTAACTGAAGGAAGAGTGAGTAAGGGATTTGAAAGTGGGAGTGGGAGGGGGAGATTCAAAATGATAGGAGAAGACAGGAGGGGGAGGGATGGAGCCAAGAGCTGGACAGCTGATTGGCAAAAGGGATACGAGAGGATCATGGGACAGGAGGTCCGGGAAGAAAGACAAGGGGCGGGGGGGGGGCCAGCGGATGGGAAAGGGGTATATTCAGAGGGACAGGTTGGAGGAACAACACCTTATATTCCGTCTGGGTAGCCTCCAACCTGATGGCATGAACATCGACTTCTCTAACTTCTGCTAATGCCCCACCTCCCCCTCGTACCCCATCTGTTACTTATTTTTATACTCACATTCTTTCTCTCACTCTTTTTTTTCTCCCTCTGTCCCTCTGAATATACCCCTGGCCCATCCTCTGGGACCCCCCCCCCCCGTCTTTCTTCCCAGACCTCCTGTCCCACGATCCTCTCGTATCCCTTTTGCCTATCACCTGTCCAGCTCTTGGCTCCATCCCTCCCCCTCCTGTCTTCTCCTATCATTTGGATATCCCCTTCCCCCTCCAACTTTCAAATCCCTTACTCACTTTTCCTTCAGTTAGTCCTGATGAAGGGTCTCGGCCTGAAACGTCGACCACACCTCTTCCTAGAGATGCTGCCTGGCCTGCTGCGTTCACCAGCAACTTTTATGTGTGTTGCAGCTTAATTACATTCTTTTGTCTTCAGCCCTTTATCCTCTAGTCGCTGAAACTCTCCTTCCAGGAGCACCCACAGGCTCTCTCATCGAGCTACAGGAAGGTGTTGGGGTGGCCTCTATGTAAATGTCTGTAAGGACCTCTCCCCGGTGGCACCCCCTTCTGAACTGTTCCGTTGATCACTGGCTCAACTGCTGAAAAGGGCCCAGCTCCTCATGTTCAGCGTGACTGCTTTCAGATGCCGTGTGCCGTCTGAAATGCCATCGAAGTGGTGGAACTTGCCATCTCTGCTTTAACTCAAAAATCCCTCCCCATCTATTTCCCAAATAATTTTCTATACTATGCTATAAAATTAATCATCTACCTCCAGCAACTAGCCTTCTTTACAAAATATCATCGTCATCACACTTTAGCAGGCTATTCATGGTTTTCCAACACGTTCTCAGTGTCTTCTGCCACGCTCTTGGCGTTTTCTGCCTTTGCGTTTTTCCTGGGTATGTTTTCATCAGCTGTGGGCAGGTCTGCCATGGCCGGCTGGTGTTCCTCTCTTAGGTTCTCTATAATTACCATGGTTACTGTGTACACTTGGCTCCCCACTCTGTCTCTGGGAGCAACAAGAGGGTGAGTTGTATGCTTTAACCCGAGTACAGTGTTTCCACTGGCTGTCTCGCCAAGTCTGTACACAGACACATGTATCATTCATTAAGAGGACCGTCTGCAGGGAGCGCTCATGGAGTGAGTTCGCTTCTGGCTTTGCTCCATTCCCGTTATCTCTTTTTTAACCTATTATCTCCCTTACTTAACCAATTTTTACCTACACGAGAAGATTTATTTTATCTTACTGATTTTTTGTTGAACTGCAACTCTGGAATCTAAAGAAATGAGTACAAGATCCAAAGCCAAAGATGGGCAAGATTCCGACGGGAACGGAGGAAAAAAAAAAGGTGACTCTAAACAAATGGAGCTACCCTATGATGAAGTTCTTAGAGGAAAAATTCGAGGAACAACATCAAAATCTATCTGAAAGTTGATCTGATAAATTATCTGATAAATTTGAACAGCAATGTCAAAGTCTTAATGAAGACTTAAAAGCAATCACGGAAACTCTGAAATCCCTGGATTGTGAAGTTCAAAAACATCGAAGTAAAATTTCTGAACTGGATATTAAATCTCAGAAGACGGATTCAGGATTCCAGAACTTGGAGCAGAATTTAGCTTCGACCATTAAACAACTGCAACATTTTAAATCGAAAGTTATCGATCTTGAAAATTGATCGAGAAGGCAGAACTTACGTATAATTGGTCTACCCGAGGATGTTGAGGATCGAAACCCTTCAATATTCTTTGCTCAACTTTTAAAGGATACGTTTAGCTCAGTATTTCCAAGGGAGCCTCCATTGCTCGACCGCGCCCATCGTATACCGCGGCCCAAGCCGGCATGCACCGAATCAAAACCGGGACCAACTATTCTTCGTTTCCATTACGTTAATGTTAAAGAACAGCTTCTCCAGGCTGCTGGTCAGCAAGGGATGATCAATTATCGTCGGCATTCTTTCATAATAGTTCAAGATTACAGTCCCGAAGTGATGAAAGAGCGATTGACTTTTAAACCTCTAATGTCGGAATGTAATCAAAAAAAATCTCAGGCATTATTGTACCTTGCACGCCTGAGAATTACTCTTCCTGATGGATCTCATCCTGTCTTCCATTCCACAGCCGCTGCTCGAAGCTTTATGGATGACAACTACCCATCTGATACGGACACCGCCCTTTAATTAATGTTCTGCGCTCTCAGTATCAGCATTTTCTGGTGTTTAACAAAAATAACAAGCTTTCTATTACCGTACAATGAAGGTTTTTTATAAGCTCAAGATTTTTGTTTTGTGCTTAGTACTATAGATATTATTTTACAACTTATCTGAAAAAGTCTTTTCTCGCCAATAACGTTACTTTTCCTTAGTTACTTTTTTAACTACTTGATTTCCGATATTATCACTAACAATTTGATCTGACGATCAATTTTAGTTATATGTCCTTTATTTTTGCTTTTGTATAATTCAAATGGCAGTTTGTTTTTCTTTTTGCATAATCTCCTTTGTTCTTTTTGGGCACGCCAACGTTCTTACGTTTCTTCTTCCCATAATCCCCTTTCTTTTTTTGGAAGCGACATTTTATTCACTTTCATTTATAACTAATCATACGTGCTGATACTAACTTTTTTCTTATTTGCGTACTTTAGAAATTATACTATGTAGATTATTGTAGTATAGTGTTTAATTTTTCTATATCGGTTTTCGGAAGGTCATCTACACGTTTGTATATAACATATATCTTTGGAGTTGCCTCTTGCAGAAATGGGGTCAGATTTAGTGTTAGCTAGTTCTTTCTTCAGCCTTCTCTGGCTTAGTTTGGGGGTTTTAGGGATGGAGGGTGGGGGAGATATTAATTTTTTCTATTGGGCTGATTTAGTATACAAAGATGTCTGCAGTGTCAGGATTTCCGGTTCCTCTCTGATCATGTATTCCTCTTCCGATTTCATGAGTTCACATTATGGTTAACCCTTTACACGCCAAAGGGTTAATGTTAAATTCTGGCTCACATTCTTAATTTTGTCTCTTGGAATACAAATGGCTTAAACCATCCAATAAAACGGAAAAAAAAATTCAAAATATTCCAAAGACTGAATGCTCATTTTATTTTTGTACAAGAAATTCATGTAAGGAAAGAGGATAATCAACGCTTCTTTAAGTTCTGGAAAGAAAACTATACCACTCAAACTCCCAAGCCAAAGTTAAGGTGTTTCAATTTTTATAGATCCCTCAATTACATTTATTCATCAAGACATTATCTCAGATCCTAATGGTAGAGTTTTGCTAATTACTGGGTTACTTTTTAATAAAAAGGTTGTTATGGTTAATATTCATGCTCCGAATGTGGATTATCCTGAATTTTTAAGCACATATTCACTTCCTTTCCTAACGTAAATGAGTATATGTTGACAATGGGTGGTGACTTTAATTTATGTTTAAATCCCATGTTGGACAGATCCATAGGTAGTCCGGCTTTACCGAATAAGTCGGCTACTCTCATTAGCTCTTTTATGTTTGATTCTGGGATTTCAGAAATTTGGAGATTTCTACACCCAAAGGACAAAGAGTTATCATTCTTTTCACATGTTTATCATTCTTATTCTCGAACTGACTTTTTTTATTGACTCTCGATTAATCCCATCTGTACTTGATTGTAATTATGACATTATTGCCATTTCAGATCATGCTCCAATGAAACTTTCTATCAAGTTAATAGATACTTCTTCTACTCATAAACAATAGCGACTTAACCCTCTTTTGCTTCTAGACTTGGACTTTGTTAAGTTTATGAAGGGACAGATCTATTTCTTTTTTTCAAGTAATACTACGGAAAAAGTTTCCAATGCAACAATATGGATGCTTTTAAAGCTTATATCCATGGTCAGATTATTCCCTATTAGGCTAGTTTGAAAAAATGTACTAAGAATGAAATACTCTTGTTGGTTGATAAAATTAAAGAAATTGATAAAAAAAATACGCTATTGCTCCTCGTAAGCAGCTGTATAAACACAGAGTTGAACTTCAATTGGAACATAGTTTACTATTAACATCCCCGATCGAAAATCAATTAATGAGATCTAAAAGTGAGTTTTATATTCATAGTGATAAGTTGGGTAAACTATTGGCTAATCAATTGAAATTTGCTTTGGTTAAATGTCAAATTACTAAGATCTGTAAACACGATGATACTTTGACAGTTGATTATGACAAGATAAACAAAACCTTTCAAGAATTTTATACCTCTTTATATCACTCTGATTTTCCTCATGACTTTAATATCATGCATGATTTTTTAAGTAAACTGAATTTTCGAAAATTATCACCCGAAGACTGCTTATCATTAGAAACTTATATTACAGAGGAAGAAATAACAACTGCAATCTCATGTATGAATTCTGGTAAAGCACCTGGTCCCGACGGGTTTACAGTGGAATTTTTAAAATCCTTTTCCTCTATTCTCTCTCCGTGGTTGTCTAGAATATTCAAAGAAGCAATCAGTTTAGTTAAATTGCCACAATCATTTTATGAAGCCTCTATTTCCTTAATTCTTAAAAAGAATAAAGATCCTACTGATTGCGCATCATATAGACCGATATCTCTTTTGAATGTTGATACAAATTTTTTTTCAAAAATTTTAACAACTAGGTTAGAGAAGGTATTACCTCAAATTATATCTATGGACCAAACTGGATTTATTAAAAACCGTTATTCATCTTTTAATATTAGGAGGTTAATGAATATTGTTTATACCCCTTCATATAATACTCCGGAATGTATTATCTCATTAGAGGCTGAGAAAGCCGTTGACAGAGTTGACTGCCTTATTTATTTACTATGCTCGAGAAATTTAATCTTAGTTTGATGTTTATATCTTGGACTAAATTGTTCTATCATACCCCGGTAGCTTCGGTTTGCACCATAATCAAAGATCTCCCTTTTCTCGTCGATTTTGTGGTACTAGGCAAGGATGTCCTCTTAGTCCTTTACCATTTAATACTGCCCTTGAAACTTTAGCAATTGCTATCCGTGACTCGCACAATATTTATGGGATTACCTGCAGAATTGAAATACATAAATTATCACTATACGCAGATGATTTGTTATTATATATCTCTAATCCGGAGAAGCCAATTCCTGTTATTCTAGCTTTGTTGGCTCAATTTAGTAATTTTTCTGGCTATAAATTAAACCTTAATAAGAGTGAATTACTTTCCCTAAATAAGCAGGTACCTATTTATCGATGTTTACATTTAAATTGATTACTGACTCATTTATATATTTTGGGATAATTATGAAAAAGTATAAAGATTCATTTAAAGCTAATTTTTTACATTTAATTGATCAGATTAAACTTTTGTTTACTAAATAGTCACCAATATCTTTGTCTTTGATTGGTCGGATTAATGCTATTATGATGATTATTTTGCCTAAATTTTTATATGTATTTCAATCGGTTCCAATTTTTATTCCAAAATCTTCTTTTGATAATGTTGACTCAAAAATTTCCTCATATATATGGCAAAACAAAAATCCTAGGCTAGGTAAAAGGTATTTACTGAAATCCAAAAAAGAGGGGGCAGGGGGGTTAGCGCTCCCGAATTTTATATTTTATTATTGGGCAATTAATATTCGATACTTAAAATTTTGGTTGCAAGATTTGGATGCAACTTCAAGTCCAAACTGGGTAAATCTTGAATGTAATTCATTACAAGGGTTTTCTTTGGGTTTGGTTTTAGGAACTTCGCTTCCTTTCATTTTTTCTAAACTGCATAAACAAATGAATAATCCAATAGTTAAGCATACTTTACGTATATAGTTTCAAGTTCAAAAACTTTTTTGGGTTGAATCAATTTATTTTAGCAAGTCCTATTATACATAATTTCCTTTTTCAACCTTCCACTATGGATCAAGCTTATTTTGATTGGAAAATCAAAGGTATAGTACGATTTCGTGATTTATTTTTGGATAATTGTTTTATGTCTTTTGATCAACTTTCTAATAAATATAATTTACCCAGATCTCACTTTTTCAGATACCTACAGGTTAGAAACTTTTTAATTACTGTTCCTCCTAATTTTTCACACTTATATCCAATGGATATTTTGGAAAAAAATAGATTTAAATCTCTCTCAGAAAAAAGATTGTAGCAATTATTTATAATATAATTATGAATTTATGTCCTGATGTATCTAATAAAATGAAAACTGATTGTGAAAGAGAACTTAACATTATTACACCAATTGAAAAATGGGAAAAAGATTCTTCAATTAGTTAATTCATCTTCCATATGTGCTAAACATGCGCTGATACAGTTTAAAGTAGTGCACAGGGCTCATACATAAACTATCTCGTTATTACTCTTATATAAGTCCTATATGTGATAGATGTCATTCCGAGATAGCTTCTTTGACTCACGTGGCCATTGTTGGAAAAATATTGGAAAGATATTTTTGATATTATTTCAACGGTTTTGAATATAGACTTACAACCTCACCCAATTACTGCTGTTTTTGGGTTACCAATGATAGAATCAAATCATTTACCCTCTTCAGCTGGTCGGATGATTGCATTTCTTACTTTAATGACTAGAAGATCCATTTTGCTGAATTGGAAAGAGATTAACCCTCCTCCTATATTTCACTGGTTTTCACAAACTATGTTTTGTTTAAATTTGGAAAAAAAATTAGAAGTGTGGTTTATGACCCTTCCATTAAATTTGAAAAGACTTGGAGGCCATTTATTCAGCATTATCTTATATGATATAATTTGACCAATTCAAAACTTATTTTACCTCTCTGTAGTGTTGGTTGAGAGGAACGGAGTTGTCGACACTAAGGTTTTCTTTCTCCCATTTTTTCTGATGTTAAAACAGCCCAGGTCTTTTTTTTTTAAGTTTAGTTGATTAATTCTGTTTAGTTTTTTTGGGGGGGGGGGTATTTTTTTTTCCTTTTTCATGATTTTGGTCCAGATTTTTTTTTGTTCTGTATTATTCATTGGTATCCTATATGATTGGGAGTTTATTAATTAAGTACCATTTGGTTCTGTAATTACTCATGTTAAGTATGACAATGCATTCCCAATATCTTTGTAATATTATTATGTTATGTTTATATTTTATGAAACTAATAAAACAATTGAAAGAGAAAGAAAGAGTACCCTCTGTGGTCCTATCCACTTGGGGGCAAACTCTGGCCTTTCTGGCTGCACCCTCAGCATGACTTGGCCACCGGGCTGTGGAAGAACTATCCCCTTTCCCTCTGGCTCTGTCTAATCAGCGATTCGCTGCTATTGTTTCACTCGATCCTTTAATATTTTAAGTTGGTTACAAAGCTCTTTCACATATTGGGTCATTCTGTCCCTCTAAGCTCCAGACTCCCTGCATCCTGTAATTCCCCCATAAGGGAGTCGCATTGCTCGCCCCACCAATAATTCGTAGGGGCTGATACCCAAAGTGCGGTTCAGGGTTGCGCACAATCTCATCAGGATTCCTGGTAATAGATCCACCGATGTCTTTCCTGTCTCAGCTATAGCTTTGGCTAACGCATTCTTGATTGTTCGGTTTAACCTTTCTACCATCCCTGAACTCTGGGTGTGGTACGGTACGTGGAACCGTTGTCGAATCCCTAGTAGTTGACACATTTCCTTCATCACTTTCCCCGTGAAATGTGCTCCCTGATCTGAATCCACCTGAACTGGGGATCCCCACCTTGGGAGGATTTCCTGAACTAGGATCCATGCAGCAGTGCTGGCGGTGCAGTCCCTTGTTGGGAAAGCCTCTACCCACCGAGTGAAGTGATCCATAATTACTAGGCAGTAACTTTTCCCTCTGCTTTCTGGCAGGGGCCCTGTGAAGTCTGTCTGGATGTTTTCCGAGGGTCCCCTCGGCCGAGGCTGATTTGCCAGCTGTAGCTTTTTGCCCTTACCTGGGTTGTGCTGGGCACAAGTTATACAACAGTGGCAGAATTTCTCAACATCCCCGCCCATCCCTGGCCACCACCAGCCCTGCTGGAGGCTTGTGATCATGCTCTGCCTTCCCTGATGCATAGCCCCAAGATATAACTTTAGTATCTGCCTAATACATGGTGGGGCCACCGCGACTCTTTCCTCCCCATTTGTCCAGCACCCATCTGATCCCTCCTTTGCTCCTTTTCTCCTCTATTTTTCCTTCTCTTCTGCCTCTACTTCTTCATATAATTTTACTATGGTAGCTTCTGTCGTTTCCTCCTGCACACTTGCAATTTCAGTTGCCTCTTGTCCCCCTACTGCTTTATTCGCAGTAATGTCTGCCCTTGGAGGAACTGGGAAAACTTTATGTTCTGGAATGGCCGCAGTCTCTCTGTGTATCCCCTGCTGTTTTTGTTCCTTCGTTATACCCTGAACAGCGGTCTGTGTGTCAGTTTGTATAGGGTCCTGCTTAGGGGGTTTATACAGACCCTCCTCTGTTTTAACTGGGTTTATCCTCACCTGCTCACAATCTTGCTTGTCTCTAGCTCACATAGCTGGGAACTGCTGACAAGATAACCCATAGACACCATCCTGGCTCCAGTCTCTAATGATCAGGGCAGTTGCGCCTAAGCTAGCCAGGCCGTGTATTCTGTTGGTTGTGCACGTTTGCTGCCCCTGACTCGCCCATATTGTTTCTCCATTTCCCAAATCCATAACAGATCCTGCTTCCCCTATGATATCTATTCCAATGATTGTGCCCTCATTATTTGGACATACCCAGAAATACACTGAAAGCTGCACTCCCCCGATGTCTAGTATCTGTGATTCGCTTCTTTCTGCTTTTACTGTTTTCCCTCCTACACCTTTGATATAACTGGCCTGTCCGGTTGTTTGTAAGGGTAAGTCTGCTATCGATACTGATGCTCCTGGGTCCACTAACACTTTACATTGCCATCCCCCTAGCAATGCCGTTATGTACATCTGCGAGTCATCAGAGCTGCCAGTGGAGCCCGCTGCCACATATTTCTCTGCCCTAAGAGGCACCGTTACTAACTCTTCTATCTGATCAACAGTCAGACTGGATGACTGGGAGTCTGCCGTAACCTTCGCCTGGGTTTCCCCCCTCCCTTTTGGACACTGTCTCCAGCCATGTCCCAATAGGCCACAGCTGTAGCATATCAATCCCTTCACTGTTTTATACTTGGTACACAGTGCTTTGCTCGGTGCCCTGGCTGCTGGTAAGCAAAGCAAACTCTCCAGGACATCACAGCAGCCGCATCCACTATCCTCACTTTATGATTTCTCTTGTCTTTTCTTTGGTCTATCTCACTGGCACACGAACTATCGCAGACCTTACCATTATGCCTAAATCTAAAACGTCCTGGTGGGCTGAGTTCAGGCCTTCCTTCAGTATTTTTAGTAATACTTGGTCGTCCCTCCCTGGGTTATCCAACCCTGAGTACTCTTCATATGCTCGATATTTATGTTCTGCATAATCCATGGCTGTCTCGTCAGCTTTTTGAATCACTGCCATTATCGCTCCTGAGCTACTCTCGCCTCCCCCCAGCCGCTGCCTCACTTCTCCTTTAAAAGAGCGATATCTTTCTTCATTACAGGCACTCCCGGTAGTTGCCCATGTACCATCCCGCACCCCCTGGGCCATCCTGTCCCACATATTCCTCGGACACTTCGCTTTCACTGACACATGTATAACTTTTGGGTGCATCTGGTGAATTCAATCATTTCCTCGAGTTTGCGCCACAACTCTGAATTGTCACGAGCGACTTTAAGTGAGGGCAACTCGGACAAAATGCTCTGTTTCTCCCCGGTGGTGAAGGGCTTATGAATAGTCGTAATCAAGGTCAAGGGCTGGCTCGGATCATCAGAGTTCTCAACCTAACATTGCCTGACCTCAATAGGTGCCATTCTGGTAGATCTATCTGGGTAAACATAGAAACATAGAAAATAGATGCAGGAGTAGGCCATTCAGTATGATCATGGCTGATCATCCAACTCAGAACCCTGTACCTACCTTCTCTCCATACCCTCTGATCCCTTTAGCCACAAGGGCCATATCTAACTCCCTCTTCAGTATAGCCAATGAACTGGCCTCAACTGTTTCGTGCGGCACAGAATTCCACAGATTCACCACTCTCTGTATGAAGAAGTTTTTCCTCATCTCGGTCCTAAAAGGCTTCCCATTTATCCTCAAACTGTGACCCCCTCATTCTGAACTTCCCCAAAATCGGGAACAATCTTCCGACATCTAGCCTGTTCAATCCCTTTGGAATTTATACCTGTCAATAAGATCTCCCCTCAATCTTTTAAATTCCAGAGAGTATAAGCTGAGTCGATCCAGTCTTCCATCATATGAAAGTCCTGCGATCCCAGGAATCAATCTGGTAAACCTTCTTTGGACTCCCCCTATGGCAAGAATGTCTTTCCTCAGATTAGGGGACCAAAACTGCACACAATACTCCAGCTGCGGTCTCTCCAAGGCCTTGTACAACTGCAGTAGTACCTCCCTGCTCCTGTACTCGAATCCTCTTGCTATGAATGCCAGCATACCATTCGCCTTTTTCACCACCTGCTGTACCTGCATGCCTACTTTCAATGACTGGTGTACAATGACACCCAGGTCTCGTTGCACCTCCCCTTTTCCTAACCAGCCACCATTCAGATAATGCAAACAACAGGAATTCTGCAGATGCTGGAAATTCAAGCAACACACATCAAAGTTGCTGGTGAATGCAGCAGGCCAGGCAGCATCTATAGGAAGAAGTACAGTCGACGTTTCAGGCTGAGACCCTTCGTCAGGACTAACTGAAGGAAGAGTTAGTAAGAGATTAGGGTCTCGGCCTGAAACGTCAACTGTACCTCTTCCTAGAGATGCTGCCTGGCCTGCTGTATTCACCAGCAACTTTGATGTGTGTCACTATTCAGATAATAATCTGTTTTCCTGTTCTTGCCACCAAAGTGGACAACCTCACATTTATCCACATTAAATTACATCTGCCATGAATTTGCCCACTCACCTAACCTATCCAAGTCATCCTGCATCCTCTTAGCATCCTCATCACAGCTAACACTGCCGCCCAGCTTTGTGTCATCTGCAAACTTGGAGATGCTGCATTTAATTCCCTCGTCTAAGTCATTAATATATATTGTATACAACAGGGGTCCCAGCACTGAGCCTTGCGGTAGCCCCCAAGTCACTGCCTGCCATTCTGAAAAGGTCCCGTTTATTCCCATTCTTTGCTTCCTGTCTGCCAACCAATTCTCTATCCACATCAACCATACCCGCTATACCGTGTACTTTAAGTTTGCACACTAATCTCCTGTGTGGGACCTTGTCAAACGTCTTTTGAAAATCCAAATATACCACATCCACTGGTTCTCCCCTATCCACTCTACTAGTTACATCCTCAAAAAGTTCTATGAGATTCGTCAGACATGATTTTCCTTTTACAGATCCATGCTGACTCTGTTATCACATCTTTGATGACTAGCATTTTCCCCATCACCGATGTCAGGCTTACTGGTCTATAATTCCCCGGTTTCTCTCTCCCTCCTTTTTTTTTAAAAAAAGCGGGGTTTCATTAGCCACCCTCCAATCCTCAGGAACTAATCCAGAATCTAAAGAGTTTTGAAAAATTATCACTAATGCATCCACTATTTCTTGGGCTACTTTCGTAAGCACTCTGGAATGCAGACCATCTGGCCCTGGGGATTTATCTGCCTTTAATCCTTTCAGTTTACCTAACACCACTTCCCTACTAACATGTATTTCCCACAGTTCCTCCATCTCACTAGATCCTCGGTCCCCTACTATTTCCAGAAGATTATTTATGTCCTCCTTATTGAAGACAGAACCAAAGTAGTTATTCAATTGGTCTGCCATGTCCTTGTTCCCCATTATCAATTCACCTGTTTCTGACTGTAAGGGACCTACATTTGTCTTAACCAATCTTTTTCTTTTCACATATCTCTAAAAGCTTTTACAGTCAGTTTTTATGTTCCCTGCCAGCTTTCTCTCATATTATTTTTTTCCCTTTCCTAATTAAGCCCTTTGTCCTCCTCTCCTGGACTCTGAATTTCTCCCAGTCCTCAGGTGTGCCGCTTTTTCTAGCTAATTTGTATGTTTCTTCTTCGGAAGTGATACTATCCCTAATTTCTCTTGTCAGCCACGGGTGCACTACCTTCCCTGGTTTGTTCTTTTGCCAAACTGGGATGAGCAATTGTTGCAGTTCATCCATGCGATCTTTAAATGCTTGCCATTGCGTACCCAGCGTCAATCCTTTAAGTATCATTTGCCAGTCTATCTCAGCTAAATCACGTCTCATACCTTCAAAGTTACCCTTCTTTAAGTTCAGAACCTTTGTTACTGAATTTACTATATCACTCTCCATCTTAATGAAGAATTCCACCATATTATGGTCACTCCTACCCAAGGGGCCTTGAACGACAAGACTGCTAACTAACCCTTCCTCATTGCTCAATACCCAGTCTAGAATGGCCTGCTCTTTAGTTGGTTCCTCGACAAGTTGGTTCAGAAATCTATCCCGCATACATTCAAAGAAATCCTCTTCCTCAGCCCCCTTACCAATTTGGTTCACCCAATCTATATGTAGATTGAAGTCACCCCTTATAACTGCTGTTCCTTTATTTCACGCATTTCTAATTTCCTGTTTAATACCATCCCCAACCTCACTACTGCTGTCAGGTGGCTTGAACACAACTCCCACCAGCGTTTTCTGCCCCTTAGTGTTATACAGCTCTACCCATATCGAATTCACATCCTCCCGGCTAAAGTCCTTCCTTTCTATTGTGTTAATCTCCTCTCTAACCAGCAATGCCACCCCACCTCCTTTTCTTTCATGTCTATCCCTCCTGAATATTGAATATCCCTGAATGTTGAGCTCCCATCCTTGGTGACTTTGGAGCCATGTTTCTGTGATCCCAACTGTATCATATTCATTAATAACTATCTGCACATTCAATTCATCCACCTTGTTATGAATGCTCCTTGAATTGACACACAAAGCCTTCCGGCTTGCTTTTACAACACTCTTAGACCTTATACAATTTTGTTAAAAAGTGGCCCTTTTTGAGTTTTGCCCTGGATTTGGCGGCCTGTCACTTTTACTTTTCACCTTACTACTTTTTGCTTTTACCCTTATTTTACACCCCGCTGTCTCTCTGCAGTTGTTCCCATCCCCGGGCCACATTAGTTGAAATCCTCCTGAACAACAGTAGCAAACCCTCCCCCTAGGACATTGGTTCCAGTCCAGCCCAGGTGCAGACCGTCCTGTTTGTACTGGCCCCACCCTCTCCAGAACTGGTTCTAATGTCCCAGAAATTTGATTCCGTCCCCCAGCACCATTTTTCAAGCCACTTATTCATCTGAAATATCCTCCTATTTCTACTCGGACTAGCACACGGCTCTGGTAGTAATCCTGAGATTATTTAAATTTGTGGTCCTACTTCTTTAGTTTATCTCCTAACTCCCTTAATTCACCTTGCAGGACCAAATCCCGTTTTTTTTTTTTACCTATATCGTTGGTACCTATGTGTACCACGACCACTAGCTGTTCACCCTCCCACTCCAGAATGTCCTGCAGCCACTCAGAGACATCATTGACCCTTGCACCAGGGAGGCAACATACCCTCCTGGAGTCTTGTTTGTGGCCGCAGAAACGCCTATCTATTCCCCTTACAATTGAATCCCCTATCACAATAGCTCTCCCACTCCTTTTCCTTCCCTCCAGTGCCACAGAGCCACCCATGGTGCCATGAATTCATCTGCTGTTGCCTTTCCCTGATGAGACATCTCCCCCAACAGTATATCTGTTTCGGAGGGAGATGACCTGAGGGGACACAGCATAATCTGCAGATGCTGGGGTCAAAGCAACACTCACAACACACTGGTGGAACTCAGCAGGTCGGGCAGCATCAGTGGGAAAGATCAGTCGATGTTTCGTCGAGAAACCCGATGCAGATTGGGGAACCACTTCGTTGAGCACCTCCGTTCCGTCCGCCAAAACAGACAGGATTTCCCAGTAGCCACCCAGTTCAACTTTGCTTCCCATTCAGATATGTCCATACATGGCCTCTTCTACTGCCATAATGACGCTAAACTCAAGATGGAGGAGCAACACCTCATATAACGTCTAGGTAGTCTCCAGCCCCTTGGTATGAACATAGAATTCTCCAACTTCCGGTAATTCCCTCCCCCTCCCTTCCCCTATCCCTATGTCACTCTGCCCCCTCCCCCAGCTGCCTACCTCCTCCCGCATGGTACCACCTCCTTCTACTACCCATTGTGTTTTCCCTATTCTTTCTTCACCTTTCCTGCCTGTCACTTCCCTGCCTCCCCTCCCCCACCCCTTAATCTTTCCCCTTACTGGTTTTTTAACCTGGAACCTACCAGCCTTCTCCATCCCACCCTCCCTCCACCTTCTTTATAGGGCCTCTGTCCCTTCCCTCTACACTCCTGACGATGGGTTCCGTCCCGAAACGTCGATGGATCTTTTCCACGGATGCTGCCCGACCTGCTGGGTTCCTCCAGCGTGTTGTGAGTGTTGCTTTGACCTCAGGGGACCCCTCCACTACCTGCCTACTGCTACGCTGTTTAGTGGCCACCCATTCCCTTTCTGCCTGTGTCGCCTTTACCTGCGGTGTGGCCAACTCACTGAACATGCTATTCACGACTTTCTCAGCATCACGGATGCTCCAGTACAAATCCAATTCCAGCTCCAGCCGCTCAATGCGGTCTGCCAGAAGCTGCAGCTGGACACAAGTGCTGCACACTTAGTTGTCAGGGACACTGGAAGTATCCCTGATTTCCCACATGCTGCAAGATGAACAAACCACGGGGCCGATCTCAGCTGTCATGACTTTCCCAATACGCTACAGCCTTGCTGTCTTCCTTGCTTCAAATAAAATACTGCTGCAGATCGTTCTCCATTTAAAGGAAATTACCCGGCCTTACCTCACTTGGAGTGAAGCTCATCCTCAGCCTCTGCTCGCAAAAGCCTCCCGAGACAAAGCCCTCCTACTTTGTCTTTCTCTACTCCGTCGCCCACTCCGTCAAACTGTTTTCTTTTAAATACTCCCGCTGCCTCACGGACCAACTTACACGCGCTTGCGCAGTACTGTCCTGATCCACCGCTGAGAAGGTAAAGCCTCTCCGAGATATCCCCACACTAATTCCCACACTACTCAATATATTATAGACGGGTAGCAATTAATCAGTACATACTTAAAACCACAGAGTATGTATTCCACAATCGGCCACTTTTGAGTATCCGAACTCATGATGCCTACTGTATTCTTTGCATCACACTTGCACACGCATACACTAAAATGCAGCTCCCCGAACGAGTATACACGCCCCCACTCTGGCGTCTCGAACCGTACCGTTGGTGACCACCTTTCGCAACTGGTGGTCCAAGACAGACTGGCAGGCACTCTGTGAGCCACATGGAGAGGATATTGATGGGCTCACAGAGTGCATCACTGACTACATCAATTTCTGTGTGGGCTGTAATGTTTTGACAAGAACTGTCCTTTGTTATTCAAATAACAAGCCATGGGTAATAAAGGACATTAAGGACATCCTGAACGCTAAAAAGAGGGCATTTAGAGATGGAAATAGGGAGGAGCTGAGGGCAATACAGAGGGACGTGAAAGCCAGGAATAGGGAGGCTAAAGACAGGTACAGGAGGAAGCTTGAGTGGAAACTCCAGCAGAACAACATGAGAGAGGTCTGCAGTGGGATGAGGACCATCACTGGGCTTTGACAAACTAGCAACAGAAGAGCTGAAGGCAGTGTTGACAGGGCCAACGAGCTGAACCTGTTCTTTAACAGGTTTGACATTGTCGCCCCTGCCCATCCCCCACGTCATCTGTTGACAGCCCCCAACCAACACATATTCCACTCTCCCCTCCTACCCCTCCTCACAGTCCCCCACCCTGCTCTCATGACTATACCCCTTCCCCACGCAAAATCACCACGGTGGGCTTAACAGCTGAACAGGTGAGAAGACAGCTGAAACGTCTCAACCCGAGCAAGGCTGCAGGACCGGATGGTGTCAGTACCAGGGTGCTCAAAGCCTGTGCCCCTCAGCTATGTGGCGTCCTTTGCCATGTCTCCAACCTGAGCCTGAGGCTCCGGAGGGTTCCTGTGCTGTGGAAGACGTCCTGCTTCGTGCCTGTGCCAAAGACGCAGCGCCCCAGCGGCCTCAATGACTACAGACTGGTGGAATTGACCTCCCACATCATGAAGACCCTGGAGAGACTTGTTCTGGAGCTGCTCCGGCCTATGGTCAGGCCACACTTAGATTCCCTGCAGTTTGCCTAGCAGCCCCGACTAGGATTTGAGGATGCCATCGGCTACCTGCTGAACCATCTCTACACCCACCTGGACAAGCCCGCGAGCACTGTGAGGGTCATGTTTTTTGACTTCTCCAGTGCGTTCAACACCATTCGCCCTGCTCTGCTGGGGGAGAAGCTGACAGCGATGCAGGTGGATGCTTTCCTGGTGTCATGGATTCTTGATTACCTGACTGGCAGACCACAGTACGTTGGCTCAAGTAACATCTTATGGTCAGTATCAGCATCTCTAGTGGCCTCCCTAGTCACAATGGTAAATACAGATTCAGCGGGTATGTGCTCAGTATCTTTTCCTGATACTCGGTCTACAGCTTTCTTTTTGGTAGAGTGCATCTATACTTTCTGGAAAGCATCTCTCCAATCAGAATCCAACTTTCTTTCTAAGGTTGTGTCAAATTCGGCACGAACAAGTTGTCTACATTGGCTTATAATATTCATGCCTACCATGCATGGGACAGGTTGTTCAGTGCCAAACAGATCTGTGAACACTAGAAAGCCCTAATTTGGTATCACCATACCCATCACTTGACCCTCTAGCTCTAGATACCCAAGATAGGGAATATCAAGACCTTTAGCAGCTGTTAACCTAAGCCAGCTAGCAGTGGAGAACATATCCTCATCATCTCCATTCAGGTGTACTCAAAAGAACTACCCAGTCATGGTGCTCACTTGACTACCTGTGTTTAACAGACAACGGACAGTGACACCTGCTACCTTAAGCTCAACAGCAGGACATGTTCTTATGGCACGTTGCAGCAAATGATCACGGTATGGCTGTACATTATCTGAGTGTATGAGATTCCTCCAAATCCGACTCACAACAACCTAAGGACTGGAGGATTCAGGCTCTACAGCTCTTGCTCTTCATTTCTGTGGGCAATTCTTGGCCATGTGCCCTCCTACCTGACACTTGAAACATATTGGTTGCCCATCCTTTCTGAACCTAGGCTGTAGCTTGGGTCTTCTGCAAGATCTTTCGCTGCTTGAGTCAACTCAGTAATGGCTTTGCTCTGGTCTGCAATTACTTTAAGGACATCATCTAGAGTGACAGACTTAGATTTGTGAGCTTTGAGAGTTGAGCACTGTGCTTGGCTACTGCTACACTTTGGCTTTACAGTCTTTGCATTTCCTGAGGACTCTTCTGAAAACCACAGATGAGCCTCCTCTCGTACTTCTATCATCGAGGACTCAGGGTTGTTACGCACAAATTCTAAGGAAAGGGTCTGTGCTGCCCTCTATAAATTTTGCTCTGAGCACCACCCTCTTATTGGCCACAGCATCAGGGGAACACTTCAGTAGCAAGTTAAGAACTTGGGCTAGGGCATGTGAGAACTCTCTTATGTCTTCACCCTCACGCTGTTTGTGGCTATAAAAGCTATGCAACAGCTGGGATGTGCTATGGTTGTCACTAAAAGCTTCCCTGAGATAGGTGAACAAGTCATCAGCCTGGTCTTCCTCAGCATCGCTGTGTATATGTGCTTCTTCTAGAGCTGCACCCCTGAGCAGTGACATAGCAAAATCGTACTGAACCTGATCAGACTGATTTCTAGCAAGAAGCTCCCGTTTGGCTTCAATAAATTCATCGACAAATCTCCCATCTTTCTCAACATTCCCTATAAATACAGAAACGTGTCTTTTCCCTTGGAACATATACATAGGACCTTTTGCTTAATTTATCTATAGTTACCATTGCTTCCTCATGCCTACTATGCAACTCTCTAATTCGTTCATTCAAATCAGGTTCAGATTGCCTAACCTCTGGATGTAACATTATGAAAATTCAAGACGTTAAAGTGTCTACAACAAGCCTGGTACAGGGGTTGCTGACATCTCTTGTAGAAAACACAATGGCCATGGCAGCAGTTGCTCTGGATCACCATCTCCGTTCTGCACCTTGGCATCAGTCCTGGATGTCCCAGCCTGACTTAAAGGCTCTAACACTATCTCTGCGCGATAACAGGCTCTCCTTCCATCCCATGGGACCAGCTGACCTGTCCTTCACCACCACCATATTATGTATTGTATATTGTACTGCATTAAAAAAATCAAAAACCCTCTAAACTAGCTTGAAATTACCTGGGGAAAAGTACACACGCAGGACAACAAATACTTTTTTGGAGTCTATAATTCCTTTATCTGTTTTAGATGTTTTCATGCATAAAGCGGGTATCAAAATAAAAACGACAAACTGAATTATAAAATAAACAGTTCCTGCTGGTACAGTCTCAGCTTAACTGGTCCACAGCATGGTTACATGTGAATAAATATAAAAAAAATATATACAAAACCAATTCGGTAGTGGCAATTCTAAAAAAATACAAACAACATTAGAAGCCCACTAACCCTGTACCTTATATACAACATCAAAAATATGAATAAATGCATCTCATCTTTTGGCACGCACATACTTAACTGCCAAACACATACTGTTATAGGCTAGAGATTCCGAAATAGTACAAAACTGCAAATGTTCACAAAAGACATACAAAGCACAACTCCGTAGCGCACGAGTGTCAATTGTAAACTGACTGGCAAAAACCTGAGACACATCGCTGGTGCAGACACCTGGCGCCTCAGGAACAAACAATTATCAAACGTGTATTTAACAGTTATGGAACGACTGCAGAACAAATGTCCTTCTTTCCTAGTTTGACTCATTGAACATTTTTTAATTGAAAACAGGTTAATGTTAAAGAAGATAACATTCTCCAAAAGATGTGCACGAAATAATACAATCGCGAAGAATATTTGCTAAATTTTAGATTTTTTCTCAGTAAAACCCATTTATAGCTCTAAGCTACTTGAATTCCTGTTATGGATTTTTTTTTCTACATACCGGTTTTTGGTTAATACTTTTTTCATGAGTAGTCTTTATTATCATCACTGGGGTGCAATGCGCCACTTCTAATCGTCCGATGCGCCATCGGTTCCCCATCTCTGGGCTAGACCCTGAAACGAGTTCGCCTCTCTCATGCTACGTAAATACAGATTAACACATTCATATTACTCTGTTATATTCACACTCAGTCATGAAACAATAAACAAAGACAAAAATAAACTTTTACAAAAACTTTTACAATATATTGACTTGGAGTTTAAATTACTAAAAAGACTAACCTATTCAGCCGATGAGGAACTCTCCACAATCTCGAGTGCTGATAGCTTACTCGCAAAAAACTAAAGTATCCACATGTAAAACATGTCAAATTACCGATATTCTAGATTTAGAAACAAGTATAAACAAATTTATATGGATATTATCAAACATTATTCACCATACGACTTGCATTCAACTTCCTTTCCAGGATCTTACAACTCTTCGTTCCGCTTCACATGTGCATAATGACATCACAGTTTTCTCTTAAAGGCACAAGCAGTTATTTTAGCATTACGAAGGTGAATACACAGATGCAGTTTAACAAAAAAAAATTATGTTTAACGGTCACGTGGTTACACACACACACACACACACACACACACACACACACACACACACACACACACCCCCTAAAGTGGAGCATGAGGCTCAAGAGGCTGTAAGAGTGTAATCTACACGTCATGGATCTCTGTGGATGGGATGAGGGCCATGTTGCACCCATGGTCTATTTGGAGCATGACTGGAGGGAGTGAAATGGGGTCTAGAGGGGTCAAATGAGAATATGTTGATGAATATTTAACTTAAACAAGACCTATGTTGATGGCCTCCTACGACCTGGTTGCACAACCTGCAGCTGTTAAGAATATAAATGTATCTCCAAATGGCAATGTGTCTGCTTTACAGGAAGGTTTTGTATTTGTTTCATGCTGACAGCATGCTAGACAGACATGCATAATTTTGATGTTGTTAAAGATGCATAGACATCACCATGTGTTAATACATAAGGATTGTGGGAACCAGATGGAAAACCACAAATTTTGCTCAGATTCAAATTCATTTATTTATCACATGTGCATCAATACATACAGTGAAATATCAGTATTATTCAGCAAAATTTGAGCAGAAAATATTATACCTTTTGTGTTCTGTAATCTGAGTTCAAGGCAACGTATCAGTAGCTGTGGAAAAAGTCAATGATTAGGCCAGTTGTGATCTGGGATGCCAGGCATGAAAAAGTGGAGGATGCTGATTCTATTGTAAATTACAGGAAGGAATAGGCACTCTGACTGAAGGAAATAAATATGCAGAACCTCTGGGACTAGGGAATAGAATGGGGCAAATCAGAAGCTCTTTCAGATAGGAGCACACTTATATGACATAGGTCACTCCTCAAAGGAGGGAATCTAATGTCCAACTCTCTGTGAACAGAGGAAGGACACAAATCTCTGCGTACCATCAAGTGGTTGGCAACTCCTTGCTTGTCTGAAATTTAATCTCCATTCACTGGGTGCGCTAATGGCACTAGACATTGAGGAAGAGCTACATGGAATCAGGGAACCCTGTTTACTCCTGACTTTGGCTTTCAGTGGAACATGTTCGAGGGTCCAGTGAGCTTTCACAAGCGTGTCAGAGGAGTATTACAGATAAGGGCCATCCAACTCCTCCAGACTGCTCGACCATTGTATTTGGGGTGAGGAAGTGCCTCTCTTCTTGTGATCAGATCAACATTCAGTTATTGATATTGGCATAAGGATTTGGTCAAGTCCAATAAAGGCTCTGCCCTTATGTAAAATTGCCCTTCTATTCTAGGGTTGTATGGGATCTTCCTGCACTTGTTCACTACAAGAGCTGCTGATTTCCCCAACTACTTTTCCATCGCCATGGACGTGACTCGCCAGTCTGAGTGCTCAATGTATGAACTCAGATGATTCAATGTTGCTGCGTAGGCATGAAACCCTCTGTGATTAAAGGGTGAACTTTTGCGGCGATGAACCAAGGTGAGAATCCAGTTACCCCAAAGAAGACCCAGGCCATACAGAGTAAGGTGCATCCCATTTCTTAACTCACATCTGTCTCTACCCACATAGCTTAACTGGTAAATGTTTCCTTATTGTGGTTCTCAAACAAATTAGAGTCTGTTTTTCTGTGTGGAACTTCCAGGCCTCATTTATCTGACTCCAATTTGAAAGTCAAGTCAAGTTTATTGTCATTTCGGCCATAAACTGCTCGTACAGTACACAGTAAAAACCAAACAATGTTCCTCCATGCGACATGAAACAACACAAAACTACACTAGACTATGTGAGACAGCATAAGGCTACACTAGACTATATAGAACAATCATACAAACTGCACAAGACTACATAAAGTGCACAAAACAGTGCAGGGCAGTACAATTATTAATAAACAGGACAATAGGCACAGTAGAAGACAAATTACAATATAATAACAAATTATGTAGATGTCAGTCCAGACTCTTAGTATTGAGGAGTCTGATGGCTTAGGGGAAGAAACTGTTGCAAAGTCTGGTCGTGAGAGGCTGAATGCTTCGGTACCTTTTTCCAGATGGCAGGAGGGAGAAGAGCTTGTGTGAGGGGTGTGTGGGGTCCTTCACAATACTATTAGCTTTGGGGGCGCAGCATGTGGTGTAAATGTCTGTAATAGCGGGAAGAGAGACCCCGATGGTCTTCTCAGCTGACCTCACTATTCACTGCAGGGTCTTGTGATCTGAGATCATTCAATTCTCGAACCAGGCAGTGATGCAGCTGCTCAGGATGCTCTCGATACATCCTCTGTAGAATGTGGTGAGGATGGCGGGGTGGGAGATGGACTTTTCTCAGCCTTTGCAGAAAGTAGAGATGCTGCTAGGCTTTCTTGGCTATGCAGCTCGTGTTGAGGGATCAGGTGAAAATCTGTTAAGGTGTGCAGTAGTGAGCGACTGTATTTATAAAGGAGTGAAATGGTATTTTCACAGGAGTAAACAATTTGGTGAGTGTGACTTGATGCAAGTTCATTTGCAGAAGAAGGGTTTGGAGTGAGCTGAAGTTCACAAAGGGTGAAGACAGGAGGCCAGGCCTGAGTGCAATAGCAAGGGAGCGAAGAGATGGATGAGGTATTCAGCAACAACTTGAGGTGAGGCTGGAGCAGCTAGTGGGAAATGAGATTGCAGAAGAGGAAGGTGTTGGAGCAATAGTTCTCAGTCCTCTACCAAACAGAAGATGTATATAAAGTAGTGAAACCTTGCAGGGGTAAGGGAAAGGAGAGGGAGGGAAGGATGGGGCAATCATCCCACTTCTATCCATGTCTTCATCTACTGCCATAATGAGGCCAAACCAAGGTTCGAGTAGGAAAACCACATTTTCCAGCTTGATAGCCTTCAACACGATGGCATGACCTTGAGATTATTTAGCTTCTGGTAACTGGTTCATTCTCCCCTTCTCTCATTTTCCATTCCACATTCTGAGACACTCTCTGAACCCTTCTCTTCTCTGAACTGCCAATCGCGTCCTGCAGGGTCCCGCCACCCCTTTCCTTTCTTCCATATTCAACTGCCCTCTCCAATTAGATTCCTCCTTCTGCATTATATTACCTCTTCAACCTATCACCTCCCAGCTTCTTACTTTATCCTCCCTCTCCCACCAATCCACCTTCTCCCTCACTTGGTCTCACCTATCACCAACCAGCTTGTACTCCTCCCATCCCCCATCTTCTTATTCTGGCTTTTACCCACCTATTTTCCAGTCCTGATGACGGATCTCAGCCTGAAACATCAATTGTTTATTACCTTCTGTAGAAGCTGCCTGACTTGCTGAGCTCCACCAGTATTTTGTGTAAGTGGCTAATAAGAAATAAGTATGTAGCCAATGAGTTAAAATTTGGGTATCAGGTTAGAAAAGGGCACATTAAAGGGAGAGGAGTGATTATTAGTTTAAAATTATTTTATTTTAAAACAAGATCTTGACAGGTAAGAAGGATATCTCTGGGCACTGATTGGCTCTGAGAGCTGTGATATCACAGGCATAGTAGAAACTTGACTGGCAGATGGGACTATATTGTAGTTCCTCCATTAGTTAGCCAGAATTGTAGAGATTACAGCTATTTGTGAATATAATAGTATTAGCGGGTGATTAGGACAAGTCGTTAAGGCATTCCTCTAGTGATTTGAAGGTCGCAAGTTCGAGCCTTGGCTGAGGCAGCGTGTGTGTCTTTGAGCAAGGCACTTAACCACACATTGCTCTGCGACGACACTGGTGCCAGGCTGTATGGGTCCTAATGCCCTTCCCTTGGCAACATCAGTGGCGTGGAGAGGGGGTACTTGCAGCATGGACAACTGCTGGTCTTCCAGACAACCTTGCCCAGGCCTGCGATCTGGAAACCTTACAAGGTGCAAATCCATGGTCTCATGAGACTAAGGGATACCTATTAAAAGTGTGCGATTTTAACTGGATTGGGTAGAACTTGTGTAAAAAAAACATGGATGGAGTAGAATTTCTGAAAAGTGTTCAAGCAAATTTTCCTTAGCAATATATACTGGGAACTAATAGAGGATGCAAAACTGGTCCCCATCCTGGGGAATGAAGTCAGACAAGTAAGCATGCTAGTTCAAGTGACCATAATTTCTTCAGTTTAAAATAGTCATGGAGAAGGACAGTACTGGTTCACATGTGACGCTGAGGCTTTAGAAGCCACTGCTGAGGCCTCACCTTCAGTATTGTCAACAATTTTGGGCCACTCATCTTAGTAAAGATGTGCTGGCATTGGAGAGGGTCCAGAGGAGGTTCAGTAGGATGATTCCAGGAATGAATGGGCTATCATATCATACGAGGAATGTTTGATGGCTCTAGGTCTGTATTCGCTGGAATTCAGAAGGATGAGGGGGAACTCATTGAAACCTTTCGAGTGTTGAAAGGCCTGGACAGAGTAGATGTGGAAAGGATGTTTCCCATGGTGGGAGAGTCTAGGACAAGAGGGCACATTCTCAGGATAGAGGGGCACCCTTTCAAAACAGAAATGCAGAGAAATTTCTTTAGCCAAAGGGTGGAGAATTTGTGGAATTTGTTGCCACATGCAGCTGTTGAGGCCAGGTCGTTGGGTGCATTTAAGGCAGAGATTGATAGGTTCTTGATTGGACAAGGCATCAAGGGTCATGAGGAGAAAGCTGGGAACTGGGGTTGAAGAGGAGATAGAAAAAAAAGGATTAGCCATGATTGAATGGCAGAGAAGACTCGATGGGACAGATGGCCAAATTCTGCTCCTTTGTCTTATGGCCTACGGTGAAGGAGCTGAACTGAGGCTGAGCAAATTTTGGATCAATTGGATGGGGTCCTGCAGTGGGTGATTGGGTATGCATGTTTGCAGGAAAAAATACCATCTGCCAAGTAGGAGTCATTTAAAAAATTGATGTCAAGGATTCCGGGACTGCATGGTGCTACTAGGTTGAATGGCTAAGTTGGCCAGTTTCAGAAACCCTGGCTAATTGGAGATATTGAGACTGTGGTTATGAAATGGGAGGTGTACACTGTAGATAAGCAACTTGGAAATTGTAAATCTCTTCATGACTATACAAAGTGCACAGTTAAGGGGTAAGACAGGAAGGCAAAAAGAGAATATAAGAATATTCTGGCAGACAAAGGGAGGCAAAATCCCTGAAGAGCATATAGGTATATAAAGAGTAAAAGGGTGGCTACGGAGATAATAGGTCAATTGAAGATCTGTGCATAAATCCAAAGGGAAAATATGAGGTTATTAATGAGTGTTTTCTCCTCAGATGGAAGCTGAGGAAATTGGGAACTGAGTGGTGTTGTATTGAACTATTTATGAATTAGTAGGGAGGAGGTATTGAAGTCTCAAAGCGCATTAAGATGGACTATTTCCTCAGGGCCTTACCACATGCATTTCAGACCTTGTGAGAACCTAGAGAACAAATTGTGGATGCCATTGCAGAGATTTTTGCTTCACATCTGGCCACAGGTGAGATTCTGGAAGAGTGCCGAGTGGCTAATACGGTACCATTGTTTAACAAGCGAAGCAAAGACAACCAAGAAACGACAGTCGTCAGTCAGACATTGATAGCAGGTAAGTAGATGGAGGAGTTTTTGAGAGACGGTCCACAACATTTGGAAAGGCAAGCTCTAATTCAGGACAGTCACCATGGTTTTGTGTGTGTGTGTGTACCAAATTGTTGATGCGAAGTTGCTGTCTTTCAATCTGGTGGTGTGATTCTTCAGAGTTCTGTATATCCTGCTCCAAAAGGGTAGGGTCATGGATGTCTACATGAACTTTATCAAGGCCTTTGACAACTTCCCTCATGGCAGGCTAGTGTGGAAGCATAGATCACATGGGAGCGAGGGGGAGACTGTGGATTAGATTCATAATTGTCTCAGTGTTAGTAATGTGATGGTCAAGGATTGTTTCTCAAACTAGTGATCTGTCTGTAGAGGTGCTACAGGGGTCAGTGCTGGGACCTTTGTTGTCTGTAATTATATTAATGATTTTGATTCGAATATGCAAGGCATGGTCTTGTTTGTCATGTGCAAAAGCACTAGATGTATGCACAGGCAATGGAAAACAAACTTGCAGCAGCACAGACAGAAAGCACCAGTATTCACAAGAAAAACAAATTCAACATAAATTATACACAATTTTTACAAGTAAGAACACAGTTAGAACCAAATTATATCCAGAGAGCAGTATGGGCAAGACAGATTGATTAGCCCCCTCTGTGCTGTTTGAGTAATAATCATAGACTTTCTAACAACTCAGTTCCTTGGGATGGGCCAGGGACCTGTTTCATGATCAGGGCAAAGGGGGAAATACAAACTTTGTGGGTGATGTCTGTTTAGGGACCCCAGGAAACCACATTGAGTTGTAGGTACTTAATTTAAGATTTGGAAGCTACTACGTCATGTCCACTTTAGGTATCAGGATCAGTTATGTCAGATCTGTTGTAGGTGTCAGTGAAGGAAGCGGTCAGAAGGAAAATGATGAACACAGCACAGAGAAGTTTTCTGAAAGGAAACCATCTGTAGGACTGTGAGGTGTGCGATTGGCAGGATTTCTCTTGCAGGGAGCTGGTATGCACCCAACAAGCTGAGTAACCTCCTTCTGTGCAGTATTATTCTATGATTATGTAATAGATCTTCCTGATTATTTTTCCCCACAGAATGTATATGGTGTTGTGTATCACATTAACAAATGTCATCATGTTTCTCAGCCCTCTCATCAAATAATTTACTAAAATCCAATAAAGAGGTCACTAGAGACTCTGCTTAGCCTTTTGAGATTTGGAAAACACTGTCTGGAATGGTGGAGGAAGCAGATTCAAACCAGACTGGGGCTGTGACACAGGGAAGAAAGGGACTCAAGGAAGAGCTGTACAACTTCACTTGTAACTTTTGTAGGATTCAGATATAGATTGTGTAGCCTAGTACCATTCTTAGTTGAACTGCAGTGTGATGTAACTATTTTTTTATTTTCTGGAGCAACAGGATCTTTCTCTGTCATTATGGCTTCAGTGACCCAGTGAGAGGGAGTTGGGGTGATTGTCTCACTGATTTGACAATGGGTATCTGGCTGCACAGCAGAGCAGAATTGATCCTTCAGGTTCACAAACTCGTCAGCCAATTTGGTACCCACTCTCTATTAGAAACTAACTTTGCAGGAGATCATTTGACTGCAAGAACAAAACAGTTTCATTGGAAAGTTAACTGCACTCCAATGGCCAATCCTATACTGAAGTGTTATGTCTGTTCGGTGCTTTAAGCCTCATCTCTCTGGGCTCTTCCACAGTACAAAGCAATCATAGTTGATAATAACCAGATTTCTATTCCTTCTAGTGTATCTGTGCAAAGCTCTGAGACTATAAACCACAAAATTAAGGTTGGTAATCATTTTCACCAATTGCATTTTGCATCTTTTCTGAAAATTGGTTTTCAAAGGTTTCAAAGGTACATTTAATATCAGAGAAATATATACAATATACATCTTGAAATGCTTTTTCGTCACAACCATCCAAAACAACAGAGGAGTGCCCCCAAAGAATGATTGACAGTTAAATAGAAACCATAGAACCATAGAAACTACAGCACAGGAACAGGCCTTTTGGACCTTCTTGGCTGTGCCGAACCATTTTCTGCCTAGTCCCACTGACCTGCACAGGGACCATATCCCTCCATACACCTCCCATCCATGTATCTGTCCAATTTATTCTTAAATGTTAAAAAAGAACCCGCATTTACCACCTGGTCTGGCAGCTCATTCCATACTCCCACCACTCTCTGTGTGAAGAAGCCCCCACTAATGTTCCCTTTAAACTTTTCCCCCCTCACCCTTAACCCATGTCCTCTGTTTCTTTTCTCCCCTTGCCTCAGTGGAAAAAGCCTGCTTGCATTCACTCTATCAATACCCATCATAATTTTATATACCTCTATCAAATCTCCCCTCAGTCTTCTACGCTCCAGGGAATAAAGTCCTAACCTATTCAAACTTTCTCTGTAACTGAGTTTCTTAAGTCCCGGCAACATCCTTGTAAACATTCTCTGCACCCTTTCAAACTTATTTATATCCTTCCTGTAATTTGGTGACCAAAACTGAACACAATACTCCAGATTCGGCCTCACCAATGCCTTATACAACCTCATCTTAACATTTCAGCTCTTATACTCAATACTTTGATTAATCAGGCCAATGTACCAAAAGCTCTCTTTATGACCCTATCTACCTGTGACGTCACTTTTAGGGAATTTTGTATCTGTATTCCCAGATCCCTCTGTTCCACTGCACTCCTCAGTGCCTTACCATTAACCCTGTATCTTCTACATTGGTTTGTCCTTCCAACGTGCAATACCTCACACTTGTCTGTATTAAACTCCATCTGCCATTTTTCAGACCATTTTTCCAGCTGGTCCAAGTCCCTCTGCAGGCTCTGAAAACATTCCTCACTGTCTACTACACCTCCAGTCTTTGTATCATCAGCAAATTTGCTGATCCAATTTACTACATTATCATCCAGATCATTGATATAGATGACAAATAACAATGGACCCAGCACTGATCCCTGTGGCACACCACTAGTCACAGGCCTCCACTCCTAGAAGCAATTCTCTACTACCACTCTTTGGCTTCTTCCATTGAGCCAATGTCTAATCCAATTTACCACCTCTCCATGTATACCTAGCAACTGAATTTTCCTAACTAACCTCCCATGCGGGACCTTGTCAAAGGCTTTACTGAAATCCATGTAGACAATATCCACTGCCTTCCCTTCATCCACTTTCCTGGTAACCTCCTCGAAAAAGTCCAATAGATTGGTCAAACATGACCTACCATGCACAAAGCCATGTTGACTCTCCCTAATAAGTCCCTGTCTATCCAAATGCTTGTAGATTCTGTCTCTTAGTGCTCCCTCCAATAATTTACTTACTACCAACGTTAAACTTACTGGCCTATAATTTCCCGGATTATTTTTCGATCCTTTTTTAAACAACGGAACAAAATGAGCCACTCTCCAATCCTCCGGCACCTCACCTGTAGGCAACGACATTTTAAATATTTCTGCCAGGGCCCCTGCAATTTCAACACTAGTCTCCTTCAAGGTCCAAGGGAACACCCTGTCAGGTCCCGGGGATTTATCCACTTTAATTTTCCTCAAGACAGCAAGGACCTCCTCCTTTTCGATCTGTACAGTTTCCATGATCTCACTACTTGTTTCCCTTAATTCTATAGACTTCATGCCAGTTTCCTTAGTAAATACAGATGCAAAAAACCTATTTAAGGCCTCCCCCATTTCCTTTGGTTCCGCACAGAGCCGACCACTCTGATCTTATGTTAGAATGTTAGAACCCCAAAGTCCCCCCAGCTCCCCTTCCTTCCGCACGTAAACAGCAGCAAAGCAACAATCCCCCTTCCCCCCACCAGCAAAAAAAAACATCGCCACCCACCACCGAGCACTCGAGCATGCAGCAAAGACTCAGACTTGCAGTATCCCAAAGACTACTCGTTCACCCGGTATTCGACATACCACAGGCTGTCTGTCTCTGTCTCTGTCTGACATACCACAGGCTGTCTGTCTCTGTCTCTGTCTGTCTGTCTCTCTCTCTCTCTCTCTCTCTCTCTTTCACAGCGAGAGGCGAGACATAACAATTTGCTGGTTTATGGTCTTTGGGCACACAGCTGTAGATCTTCCAACTCCCATGACACACTGATCTCCTGTGAGGACACCGACCTGCGATTCACCGGTCTCCAGAGCCATGAGATCCCAGGCCTCCAAAGGTGAGCTACGCACTTAGTCCGCATCCTTGGAATGTTGGATAATGGCCAGTCATGAAACCCAACAGTGGGTCCCATTCCCGCAAAGAACCAAAGTCAGCATGTAATTCCAAATCAGGGTCTTCAACAGAACCCTGAAAGGGAAAAATAGAGATATTAAAGATGAAAATAGAGCTGTTTCCGAAGATGCAAGCAAAGGAATTGCCATTTAGTGCCATCATAACTAAGTTATTGAATGTAAATCTGAAAACACTGAGCAAAACCTATTTACAATGAAAATATCCCTTCACATCACATCAAATCAAGTCAAATTCAATCAAATTTAATTATCATTCAAACATACATGGATACAGCTGAACGAGACAGTGTTCCTCTTGGACCAAGTTGAAAAACATACACAGCATATTGAAAATAGCAAAAAAAAATGTCATGAAAATAAAAACACATATATCGCCCAAGGTCCTGAGCAACATGTCCCACAAATGGATGGCGTAAGTCCTGGCAATGCAGCCTGTCATTCCACAGACCAAACACTCAGGGGCAGCACAGACAGTAGAAATGCTGAAGGGCAGCGATGAAGTCAGACCTTCACTTGAGAACTTGTTAGTATCTGTTGGCAGTGATTGCAAATACTGACTTATAAAAGCAATTTTGATAAGTGTCAAGTTAGAATACATTGTCGTAACATGTGTATCAATATCAAAGTGGAATAAATTTGAAAAGCTGTTTAACGAGGTGTGACTGACACAATGCAGCCACTGGCAGCCCTGTGCATGACATACTTACTTGACTTGCCTCAATTCTGGCTGATTGTGCAGGCCTCATTTTCACTGTGTCATAAATGGACGGCATGTTTTGCCTTGGAAATCAAGCTTCTGATTAGTCTTTCGGTGCTTTCAATCAGTGTTATCTTCTGACTAATTTTAGCCCTTATTTAGAATAGTTGGAGAGTGGTAGTTGCTGGCAAATGGAACCCACAGTGTTCACAGACCTCTGGTGTCCTGATATGCAGCCACTGTCGAAACTGCAAAGCAGTCAGCACCTCCTAGCATTGCTACTAAAGCGAGTGTGGTAAAAGCATAGGTCCAGCATCGTCTGTTTCGCAGCGCGGGTGTCCTTATGCTGGGGACCTTTCTGACTAGGCTTATTGGGGTAGACAAAGGATGAGGAACGATGCCCCACTGCCTAGCTGAGTGTAAACTACCAACCATTTTAGCAAGTTCCCTATAGCCTATCTGAGGTGCATTAGTGAGGGCTACACAATCTGGATCAGATATTTGCACATGAAGTGTTTATAAAATCAAAACAAGGATGGTGATTTCCCAAGAGGGACAAGATGTAGTCCATTAGCTTCACAGACTTACTATCACTGAGACCAGATGTGGAGAGCAAAAGTTTGGCATGCTCAGATGCTGATACTCCAAGAGTCTGTAAAAAGTGATTCAAGAGGTTTCAAAAGGTGTATTTAATGTCAGAGAAATGTATACAATATACATCCTGAAATTCTTTTTCTTTGCAAACATCCACGAAAACATAGAAGTGCCCCAAAGAATGAATGACAGTTAAAATGTTAGGACCCCAACTCCCCCAGTTCACCCCTCCCATGCACAAGCAGCAAGGCAACGATAGCCTAACCCCCCACTAGCAAAAAGCATCAGCACCCTCCACCGAGCACTCAAGTGTGCAGCGAGCATCAATAAAGACACAGACTTGCAGTACCCCAAAAACTACTCATTCACCCAGTAATTTGACATACCACAGTCTCTCTCTCTTTACCTAATAAGGGAAAAAGAGATGCCCCATTTAACAGCGAGAGGAGAAGTATAACAAACAACTCTCCGATTTACGATGTTGAAAGTCTGTTGCATCATTTTTTTCTGAGCTCTGTGCCCAGAGAGTCGGCACCAGAAGAGTGCAGCTCTCCAGACACACAACCCCCGGCATTTAACCCACTGCTCCAAATGTTCCATGTTCTTCCGCGATACTTCAGTCAGGGGCACCAGCCTAGAATCAGCATGTCTCCAGAGCCACGAATATCCGGAGCCCAGAAGGCACGCTCGCCTTCCAAGCCACATCCTTGGGATATCAAAAAGTGGCTGGTCATGAGGCCCTGAGAGCAGGTCCCAATGCCGCAAAGAACCGAAATCAGAGTGTAACTGCAGGTCAATGTCTTCAGAGAACCTTAAACGGAAAAAAGATAAATCAAAGAAAGAAATTGAGCTCTTTCCGAAGATGCAAGCAAAGCAGTCACCAGCATCGTGACTTCACTCCACCTCCAGATGATTTTTCAGCGGTTGGTATTTATCTTGTTCAAGGAGACTCACTCTAGCAGCCATGGAACTACCAAGCGATGCTACCACATAGAAATATTTGGTATTCTCTGCAGAGATTTCTCGAAGGGCAAACTGAGTATCCACTTGTACAAACTAAGTGATAGCATTTTGCTCCCGAAACTCTGGCAATTTCAGTGACTGTGTTGTCCAACGGATTCAATAACTCCTGAATCATCAAGGGGAGTCACCAATGAAGGTTTTCCACAAATCAAATGAGGTGAGGTGATTTATGTTTAATGAAACCCATAACACATTTTATTGAACTCTGAAACCTACACAACAAAGAGCGCTAACAGACTTTTACGTAATATCGTCATTGCGTCAGACCAGCCTCTTAAAGTGAAACCCCATCTCAATGTCAATGGTTGTGAATTGTGTACGTTTCTCCCAATTATATTACCTTACATGATAAAGAACCCACCCATACATCCAGCATCCTCTTTAACTTTCTACTGTCAGACAGGAGACTCCAATGCATAGAAACAAGAATTACCAATTTCTTCCCTCAGGCCATTAGGCTTTTGAATTCCCTGTTGCATTACATTTGAGGTGTTACCGGTTATTCAATTCATTACCTTACAACATTTAATTTATGTACTTTACTTTGTTTATGTATGCATAATTCATCTAGATTTTATCCTTACTTTCATAAATTATAGTGTGTTATATGTGTGTTATGTGTACTACTCTCTGGAAGCCCTGCTCTGGAGAAATATGTCTCATTTGACAGCATACATGTACATAATTAAACAACTTGATTTGTAGTTCCTTGTTGTCAGGGAGCTGCATGGAGTGAATGTGGAAAAGATGTTTCCAATATGGTATTGGGAGAGCCTAGGATCAGTGGGCACATCTTCAGAATAGAACAGAGAAGAGGAGGAATTCCTTTAGTCAGAGAGAACAATATGATGGAGGACTCAGTCTCTTGTCTTCCTAATTGAATGAGCTTCAAGCTTGCCTCATATGCATGAGTCATGCAATTTTTGCTGCTCAGGAACTGCAGTTTAATGTACTCGGGTTCTGGTGTGGAGGGGACCAAAGTTCAACAGTCTCCCATTTATTCCTATATGTGCTGGTCTCTAGTAAGTAGCTTGCTGGGAATGAGGAAAGATGTTTAATTAGTCTGGAGTGATGATATAGCCTTCTTTGACCCTATAGTCTGTTCCCTATTGGAATGGGCTCTATGTTTGGAATCATAGAGTGTGTGATCATGTAGCTGAATTAGAATGGAGTTGAATTTCTCAGAATTGAAATGATTTTCCAATATCCTTCTCTGTTGGCAGGACTGAAGACTCGAGTAATGTTGGGTAAGGTTCAGTATGGTGATTGTTGTTGATCCCTGCATTTACCTTGGGTGATTAGCATATTGTAGTTCTTGATGGGCTCCATCTATCCTGTAACTTAGGAGCTACACTTCAGGCACAAGAAGGAGGTTGAACAGGGTCAATAGGTTTCAATAGGTCCATCTAATGACAGAAAAAATGGATGCAATATACAGCCTGAAATTCAGTTTCTTTGCAGACATCAATGAAAACAGAGGAATTTCCACGTGGAGGAAAGTACAAAGACCCTTCTATAATTACAGTATTCAGATTTTTTTTTTTTCATTTTGTGAAGATGATTAACTTTGGGCATTTTGACAGCCCCTTGCATATCCTTCTCTTCCCAGATGCAGTTGAGGTGTCTGTGAATTCATGCCAGAAGTTCCTCTCTGCTATGTTTCAGTAACAGGGATATTATTTACTCCAGATGCCTTGTTTCCACTGTTTGGATTGGGGTGGTAGTGAAAATGGACTGGTTAGAGTGTCATGGGATAGAGTTAAAGCATCAAATAGACAGACTCAGTTCAGCCTTCTTTATTCTCTCCTTGATGAGTTATCCATTCTTGGCACTCGGTTAGGAGGGGCCATTGGGTCTTTGGGCTGCAGATGCTCTTGACAGCTCTGAGAAATACACATGTGACATTCAACTAGTTGCTGGATTGTGGGTTTTTTTCTTTGCCACTTTCTGTTCTTTAGATCTGGGAGTTTCCATTGGACTTTGACCATTAGGTGCATGAAATACATATTATTTCTCCAGAGGTATGCTGGTTACCTTTGTAGTTAGTTAAGCCACTGAAGTACATGTGTTTTAAAAGTTGTAATTTTAGCTGCTTCTATCACTGCCACTGGAGGTGTCTTCCAGATAACTATGTGGAAAAATGTGCTCCTCATATCTCCTTTAAGGTTCACGTCTTAGGCTGATGCTCTCTCATTTTATGTTCATCTACAGTGGAGAAAACTCACCAACTATCTGGTCAATATATAAGACCATAAGACCATAAGTAGTAGGAGCAGAATTAGACCATTTGGCCCCTCAAGTGTGTTGCACCATTTCAACATGGCTGATCAATTTTTCCTCAGCCCCAGTCTCCTGCTTTCTCCCGGTATCCCTTCATGCCCTGTCCAATCAAGAATCTATCAACCTCTACCTTAAAGATCCATACAGACTTGACCTTCACAGCTGCCTGTGGCAATGAATTCTACAGATTCATCACTCACTGGCTAAATAAATTCCTCCTTTTGTCTGTTCTAAATAGACATCCCTTTACTCTGTGGCTGAGTCCTCTGGTCTTAGACTCTCCCATCATAGGAAACATCCACTCTATAAAGTCCTTTCAACATTTAATAGTTTTCAATTAGGTCACCCCTCCTTCTTCTGAATTCCAGTGAATACAGGAACTGAGCCATCAAATGCTCTTCACATAACAAGTTATTCAAAGCTGGGATAATTTTCGTGAACCTCTTTTGAACCTTTTCCAGTTTCGGCATATCCTTCCTAAAATAAAGGGACCCAAATCTGTGCACAATAATCCAAGTGATGCCTAACAATGCTTTAGAAAGTCTCAGCATTGCACCTTTGCTCTTATATTCTAGTTCTCTTGAAATGAACGCTAACATTGCTCACCACAGACTCAACCTTCAAATTAACCTTTAGGGAATCGTACACAAGCACCCCCAAATCCCTTTGCACCACAGTTATTTCTTTTTTCTCTCCATTTAGAAAAAAACTATCAACATTTTCATTTCTTCTTCCAAAATGCATGACCATACACTTCCCAATACTGTATTCCAACTGCCACTTCTTTGCCCATTCTCCTAACCTGTCTAGGTCCTCTGTAGCCTCTCTCCTTCCTCAAAACTGCCTGCCCCTCCACCTATCTTTGTATCAGCTCCAACTTTGCAACAAAGCCATCCATTCCATCATTGAAATCATTAACATCTAACATAAAAAGAATTGGTCCCAACCAGACCTCCGTGGAACCTCACTCGTCACCGGCAGCCAACTAGAAAAGGCCCCATTGGTTCCCATTATTTGTCTCCTGCCAGTCAGCCACTGCTTAATCCATACTAGAATCTTCCCTGTAATATGCCTATCATAATCTTACAAACCTCTCTAAGGTCACCTCTCATACTCTTATTTTTCAGTGTGTACAAACCCAGCCTATACAATTTCTCATTGTAACTGAAGCCTTTCTTTCCAGCCAACATTCTGATGTATCGCCTCTGCACACTCTCAAATATGACCACATCCCAGGTTTCAGTCAGAACTCTACATAATACTCTGTACAGCCAAACCATAATGCACGTAATGTCCTGATTCTTATGTCTTGACCTTTGAAGGCATACATGCCAAATGTCCTCTTCAGTATCCTGTTCACTTGTGTCACTATTTTCAGGAAATAATGCACTTGCATCTTTAGGTCGCTCTGAAAGCCAATACTCATAAGGTTCATTATTCACTGTATATGGTGTTACCAGCATTTGTCTTTCTCAAAAGCATTCTTCAACAATTGTCTGGATTAAATTTTATCTGTTACTGCTCCACTTCTCTTTCCAGCTGATCTGAGTACCTCATTATAAAACCTTCTTCACTATCTACAAGTCCACCAAGTTTTGCGTTATCAGCAAATTTAATATTCAACTGACATACAGTGTGGTGGACTACTGCCATTTTGGGTAATTTGAAAAAAAGTCATCAGGTTTTCTGATGAGTCCTGACAGGCGTGGCACTGCAGTACAGCTGATGGAGCTGCTGTCTCCCTGCTCCACCAGGTTCAATCCCATGTGGTCTGTGTTAGCTTTCCACGTTCTTTCTGTTATTCCATAGGTTTTATCCAGGTGTTTCAGATCCCCACACCTGCCACCACATCCCAAAAATGGTGGGATTGTTGGGTTATTTACCAACTATAATTGGTCTATAGTGTGTAGGTAAGTGAGACATGAGACAGTTGATGGCAGTGTGGAAAGAATAGGATTAATGTAAATGGGTGGTTGATGGCTATCACAGCCTCATTGAGCTGAACTGTCCATTACCTTGTCACTGAGAGAAAATCAGTCTTTGTGTGGCCGTTCCATTCTTCAACCTTGATCTCTAACACCATCATTTCTGCTGTTATAATTGACTTGGATCCAGAATGACTGTAATGACAGATCAGATTAGATGGTGGTCAATCCTGCAGTTGTAAGCAAATGTCACAGCACAGGTAATGCAGACTTCCCCTAGTAGGCTCGTCCATGAGCTCCACTAAAAAGGCATCATGTAGGTGTTCAGAATCAGAAGCAGGTTTATTATCACCAGCATGTGACATGAAATTTGTTAACTTAGCAGCAGCAGTTCAATGCAATACACAATCTAGCAGAGACAGAAAAAAATTAAAATGAAACATAATAATAAATAAACAAGTAAATCAATTACATATATTGAATAGATTATTTTAAAATGTGCAAAAACAGAAATACTGTTTATTAAAAAAGTGAGGCAGTGTCCAAAGCTTCAAAGTCCATTCAGGAATTGGATGGCAGAGAGGAAAATCTGTTCCTGAATTGCTGAGTGTTTGCCTAAAGGTTTCTGTATGTCCTACCTGATGGTAACGGTGAGAAAAGGGCATGCCCTGGGTGCTGGAGGTTTTTAATAATGGATGTTGCCTTTCTGAGACACTGCTCCTTTAAGATGTCTTGGGTACTTTGCAGGCTACTGTCCAAGATGGAGCTGACTATATTTACAACCTTCTGCAGCTTCTTTTGGTCCTGTGCAGTTGCCACTCCATACCAGACAGTGATGCAGCCTGTCAGAATGCTCTCCACGGTACAACTACAGAAGTTTTTGAGTGTATTTGTTGACATGCCAAATGGCTTCAAACTCCTAATAAAGTGTAGCCACTGTCTTGCCTTCTTTATGACTACATCAATGTGTTGTGACCAGGTTAGATCCTCAGAGATCTTGACACCCAGGAACATGAAGCTGCTCACTCTCTCCACTTCTGATCACTCTATGAGGATTGGTATGTGTTCCTTTGTCTTACCCTTCCTGAAGTCCACAATCAGCTCTTTTGTCTTACTGATGTTGTGTGCCAGGTTGTTGCTGCGGCACCATTCCACTAGTTGGCATATCTCACTCCTGTACAGCCTCTCGTCACCACCTGAGATTCTACCAACAATGGTTGTATTATCAGCAAATTTGTAGATAGTATTTGAGCTATACCTAACCACACAATCAGGTGTATACAGAGAGTAGAGCAGTGCGCTAAGCACACACCCCTGAGATGCACCAGTGTTGATCGTCAGTGAGGAGGATATATTATCACCAATCCGCACAGACTGTGGTCTTCCGGTTAGGAAGTCGATGGTCCAATTACAGAGGGAGGTACGGAGGCCCAGGTTCTGCAACTTCTGAATCAGGATTGTGGGAATGATGGTATTAAATGCTGAGCTATAGTCGATGAACAGCATCCTGACGTAGGGGTTTGTGTTGTCTAGGTGGTCTAAAGCTGTGTGAAGAGCCAAGGAGTGTGCATCTGCTATTGACCTATTGTGACGATAGGCAAATTCCAACGGGTCCGGGTCCTTTTGGTATGCATTTTCTATCTCCATTTGTAATTTAGAGACCACATCTTTCCTACTGTTTGGGGGCCTGAATACAACTCTGACCAGGGTTTGTCTGTTTTTTTTTTAACCTTTGCAGTTCCTTAGTTCTACCCACAACGATTTAATACCTTCTGACCTGATGTAACCTCTTTCTATACATTTGATTTCATTTTTTACCAATCCGCTCTGCCTACCTGCCTGTTATTAAGAGACCATGTGTATCCTTGCAGGTTAAGCTCCCAGTTATAATCTTCTTTCAACCATGATTCAGTGATACCAGCAACATCATATTTGCTAATCTGTAACTGTGTTACAAATTCATCTGCCTTATTCTGTATACAGCGCACTTTCAAATATAACACCTTCAACCCTGTATTCATGTTTTTTGATTTTGTCCATCTTTTACATTGCAATTCATCTAGTCAACTCAAGTTTGCCAAATCATCAGCTTTCCCTTGCTAGTAGTCTCATTACACACTGCCTACCAACTACCTCATCTTCAGTACTATCGCTCTATTTCCTATGGCCCTGTCAAATTAATTTAAACACTCCTGAACCATCCTGCAAGGATATATGTTCCCTTTGGGTACAGGTGAAACCCATCCCTTTTCTACAGGCTGTACATTCCCCAGAAAATATCCCAATGATCCAAAAATCTGAATCCCCGCCCCCTGCACCAGTTCCTCAGCCATGCATTCATCTGCCAAGTCATCCTAATCTTACCCTCACTGGTACATGGCATAGGCAGCAACCCAGAGATTACAAACTGAAGATCTTTATTTTCACCTTTCTTCCTAGCTTCCTAAAATCTTTCTTCAGGACCTCATTAGCATTCCTATATATGACAATGTGTACCCAAGTCTTCTGGCTACCCCGAATTCAAGGAACCTGGCACCTGAGGGACAACCTACCATCCAGGTGTCTATCACGTCCACAGAATCTCATCTCTGTTCCCCTAAGACTGGAATCTACTATCAAAATAGAAGTGCTCTTTCACTTCTCTTCTGAGCCACAGCACCCAGAGACATGATTACTGCAGCTCCCCCCGGCAGGTCATCACCCTCAAGAGTTTCCAAAGTGAATTCATCATTGAGGGGTATGGCCACAGGTGTACTCTGAACGGGTTGCCCATTTCCATTTCTTCTTCTGATACTCACCCACTTATCAGACTAGCCTCCTGCATCCTAGGGGTAACTAACCCCCTGTAGCTCTTATCTGTCACCTCCTCATTTTCCGTATGAGCCAAAGGTCACCAAGCTGCAGCTGCAGTTCCTTAATATGTTCCCTGAGGAGCTGTAGCTCAGTGCACCAGCTGCAATGTGGATATTCTGGAGGCTGGAGGTCTCCTAAAATACCCACGTTTCACATACAGAACAAAAGATGACTCCCAGAGGCATTCTCTCTGCACTAACTGTGCCCTAACAGGCAAGGAACGAAGAACTAAGAAGAAATGGAGAAACTTACCTCACCCAAGCCTGGTGAGCCAAAGGCACTCCAAACACTGGCCCACTCACAACAAAGATACCTCCACTTGTGTCTGCATTTCTTTTATTTGCCCTTTCTAAAGAGTCCTGCTCAGTGATTGGTCACAGTCCAACTCCAAAAAACTGCCGCAAATTTCTGTCTTTTTAATCCACAGCGTAAACCTTAGTGAAAAGTTAATTCTCTTCTCATGCTCCCGTGCAGTGATCAGTCACTGTCCAATTCATTGAAACCTATCAAATGTTGAAAGGCCTTGATAGATTGGAAGTGGAGAGGATGTTTCCTATGGAGTTGTGGAAGAATTTCTTCAGCCAGAGAGTGGCAAATCTGTGGAATTCGGTGCTACAGGCAGCTATAGAGGCCAAGTTATTGGTTATATTTAAGGCAGAGGTTGACATGTTCTTGATTGGTGAGGGCATAAAGGGATACTGGGGAAAGGCAGGAGATTGGGGCTGAGAGCTGGAGCAGACGTGATGGGCCAAATGGACTAATTCTGCTCCTATACCTTATGGTCTTATGCTCATATCTTCATGGTTACTCGTGTCACTGAATCAGCATTCACAGTAACTGTCTAATAGAGAACATTGCCTGGACTGGTAACGTTGCCATATGATCTTACACTTAACTCACTGTTGGTTGTTGATTTTTCTACAATATAGTTAGGAAGAAAACTCCAAAAAAGTTACATCACCTACACCTTTCCTGCTTATTGCCTTTATCCAGAGGCAGAATAACAGGTTGCCATACACCAGAAGGGCCAAAGGGCCTGTTTCTGTGCTGTAGTGTTCGATAATTCTATCAACCTATTTTACTGTCATAATGGAATTAACTAACAGTCATATCAAATATTACCAGCCAGGGTTATACAGACATTACTAAAATAGCTCTAGACAAGACTGTCCCCATGGAATTGTTCAGAGCCTTCTCCATTTAGAAGCCCTGGATGAACCAAGAAATCCAACATTTGCTGAGGGCCAGATCAGGGGCATTCAAATCAGGAAACCAGGAATACTACACAAAGTGCAGATATGATCTCCGGAAAGACATCATAGGGGCGAAGAGGGGATTCTGGACCAACCTGGAAACAATGAAGGATGCTCGACAGATGTGGCAGGCTTTGAATGTTGTAATCTTCTCCAGATTTAAATCAAGCGACGTGGGGACAGCAGGGTTCTGCTTCCAGATGAGCTCAATCCGTTCTATGCTCATTTTGACCATCAGAAATGGAGGAACCATCGTAACCACTCACATCTCCTGATGATCCTTTGGTCACAGTTTCTGAAACTAGTGTCGGCTGCCGTCAGGAGGACGAATTCACTGAAAGCTTTCAAGTACTATGACCTGTGCTGACTAACTGGATGGTGTGTTCAGTGATATCTTTGACCTCTCACTTTGGTAGTGTGTAGTACCCACCTGCTTCAAGCAGGCTTCAATCATACCGGTGCCCAGGAAGAGCATGGTGTCCCACCTCAATGGCTATTGTCCGGTTGCACCTACATCCATGGTGATTAATTGTTTTGGGAGGCTGGTGAAGAAACATATCAGCTCCTACCTCATTGGCGATGAATCCACTCCAATTTGTGGACCGGAACAGCAGATGCCATCTTATTGGCTCTTCACATAACCCTAGAACATCTGGACAACAAAGATGCATACACTAGAATGTTACTTATCAATTACAGATCAGCTTTTATTACTATCATTCCTCAAAACTAAAGAATAAACTCAAAGACCTAGGCCACAATGTCTACTTGTGCAGCTGGATCCTGGATTACCTCACTTGCAGACCCCAGTCAGTTCAGATTGACAAAAACATCTCCTCCATGATCTCCATCAGTATAGGTGCACCACATGGCTGTGTGCTTAGCCCCCTACTCTACTCGCTTTACATCTGTCACTTTGGCTAAGCACAGCTCCAAAACCATATTCAAATTTTCCAGTGACAGCACTGGGCGTCAGTTACCTGTTGATGTGAACATTTACGAGTTTGTGTAAGTGTTATATCACAGTTCACTCATTGGTTTAATTTAAAAAAAGATGGATGACTGGCAAGCACATGGTACATCCCAAAACTATTTCATGTGGAGATAAGCCTGTTATGTAATTTGAACTGCAGCGCATTGACATAAAGGCTACTGGAAGCACACCTGACCGCTTTAGCTGAGTCTCATCAGACAATTTAGTAAACCTGCATTTCATGACCATTCAGTCTTTTAGCTGCCCCGTAATTTCTAAGGGTGGTAGGGGCTGGTGAAATTCTTCTTCCACTACAAGGCTTTCAGCATCTCAAATAAGTTTACACATAAAGTGAGAACAGTTGTCACTTAAAATTTTCTTGGGGATACAAAACCAAGGAATAAATTCTCACAACAAAAATTATCAACAGTTATGCCATAATTTCTCTGAGTTGGAAAAGCTTTTCTCCATGGACATAACCACGGGTAATAACAAGTGTATTGTAGGTTTTCACAAATAAAAACACAGAGTTACTTTATGTTTATGAAAAGCCATAGCAACTCTTCCGTTGTACTCCAAACACTGAACACAGTGCAGCAAAAACTTAATGTAATTACATCATATCTTAAAGTGAAACCCCAAATCAATGCAAGTCATTCTGAATTATGTATACTTCCACAATTACGTTACCCTACATAGGTGCCCTCCCCTTCCCCCACCCCCCACCCCTGCAGAATTCACTGAAACCAGCATTGTGTGTCAGTCTGGTGCTCGGGCAAGCTGCCTGGCTTGAGTCCTGTGTTCCATGGGTGGAGTAACAGAAGCTGCCTCTGGCTTGTCCAGAGGTGTATTGACATGCTCATCGTCATGTAATGACAACAGGGGCATGGTAGCAGAATCCTCCAAATTTTGTTGGGCCAGTTTAAGACAATCTACCAAAATATGTTCATGTTTCCTCGTCTTATCTATTCTCCCTGTTTCAAAATGCAGACCAGGCCATCGTAAGGGGTCCTAAGGGGTTGTTGGCATGCATTATGCCAGACAAAAGCAAACAAGGTGGAATGTGGGTCAACAGGAACCCAAGAGTGCTGTACACCGTGATGAGAGATAGGAATATGTGAAAAGGAATTGACTTTACTATGCTGGGTAGAATGCTGTTGAGATGCCAACAAGATAGTCATGGCATCAGGAATGACATCACCTGGCACTTGTAATGGCTGCCCAAATACTAACTCAACCACGGATGACTGGAGGTTCTCTTTTGGAACTGTTCTGAGCCCCAGCAGGACCCACAGGAGACAATCATGCTGACACTCATCAGTCAGGGAAGCCCTCCGAGCAGCCTTTAAGGAGTTGTGAAACCACTTGCATAGGCCATTGGACTGTGGGTGATGTGCTGTAATGTGTTGTAGCCTAATTCCAAGGTTCTGGTTCATGGCAGCCTGGAGGGAAAGAGTGCCTGACACCTCCACACCTCCACCCATAATTGTATTAGTTCATGAAAAGAATTTCTAAAGTATTGGCAACCTGATCACACTAGAATGTGACATGGGCTTAAAGTTCTGCTGTTGCCTTAGCGAAGAAGTTATCTCTTTCATTCTCTTTAGTATTTAGTATGAGCCGCATAGTTGATAACATCAATTGCATTAAGTGGTTGGAAAGCAGCAAAAAGTTCATAGTTCATTGACCATGTTTAATTGGAGCTCTGAAGGTGGGAAAGAAATGTAGGTTCCATAATTACCCCTTGTCATGAACTCCTCCAAAGGCATACTGAAATTTAGCACACCGGCTGCAAAGATGCAGGCTTTTGTTAAGGCAAAGAGGTTTCATCTGCTTGAGCAAACAGGAGTGAAGGTAGCCGTGATTAACATATTATATGATGTACACACACTAGATATAGACTAGAGGATTTCATTGTATCATATCGGGAGGAAAAACCATCACAGAAAAATTACAGGCAGGCTTCCGTCAGATGGCATTACACAATGGTCAGAATTAAAATCATACAAAATCCTAAGTACAGTTCGGGAACGGATATTTAAAGTAAATACAGAAACGCTACAACTACCCATTTAGCTCCTCCCTTATCTCGATTCATGGCTCCAAACAGTCCTTCCAGGTCAGGCAACATTTCAACTACGTATTTGTTGTGGCTTACACTGATGAGGCCTAATGTAAATTGGTGGATCATTTTTTCGAGCAGCACCGCTCCATTAGCCAAAAGCAGAATTTACCAGTGGATAATCATTTTAATTATTATCCCCATTTCCGTACGGACATGTCAGCGCCTGGCCTCCTCTTTTTCCATGAGAAGACCACCCTCTCAGTGTGGGGGCAACACCTCATATTTCGTCTAGGTGGTCTCCAACCTGATTGCCTTTATATCAACTTCTCCTTATTTTCCCACCCCCTATCCTTCTATTCCTTCTAAGAGGCCCTTTACTTCTTCTCCTCCCCCTAGTGCCCCTCCTCCTCCCCTTTCTCCCTTGGTTCCCTCTCCTGTCCTATCAGATTTCTTCTCCAGTGCTTTAAATTTCCCATCCACCTTGCTTCACATACCATCTTACAGCTAGTTCACCTTTCTCTCCTCCCCCACAACTTTTTTATTATTCTGGTGTCTTCCCCCTTCATTTACAGTCCTGAAGAGGGTTTCGGCTGAAAAAGTCAACTGTTTATTCATTTGCATAAATGCTGCCTGACCTGCTGAGTTTTTCCAGCATTTTCTGCATGTTCCTTTGGGTTTCCAGCATCTGTAGAATCTCTTGTGTTTTTATTTACAGTAAACTGGATTGTCCATGGTGCTGGTGGCGGTGGAGGCGGGAACTGTTACCAAAGTTGCCTTGGCCAGACGGCATCTTCAATACCAGTGGACAGGCTCTTCGCAAATAAATACATACACTTGACCGTCATCCCTATGTATACTCCTGCTGTGTCCACCATCCTATTTCCCTATCTGTTGAATCAAAGAACTGCAAACCCCATATATTGAGAATGGTATTATTTAAACAGCTATGCTGCCCAAAACAAAAAAAAAATACAAGTTTCTGGTGTGTCACATGAGCCATACTTTAGGTGGATTGGACCTTAAAACATAGGAGCAGAATTGAGCCATTTGGCCCATTGAGTCTGCTCCGCCATGCAGTGACAGTTGATCCTTTTTCTTGACCGCATCCTCAACCCCAGTTCCCGGCCTTCTCCCCGTAATCTTGGATGCCATGTCCAATCAAGAACCTATCAATCTCTGCCTTAAATACACCCAACAACCCAGCCTCCATAGCTGCATGTGGCTGTAAGTTCCACAGGTTCACCACCCTTTGGCTAAATAAATTTCTCCACATTTCTGTTTTTAAAGGGTGCCCCTCTATCCTGAGGCTGTGCCCTCTTGTCCTGGACTCTCCGACTGTGGGAAACATCGTTTCTGCATCTACTCTGTCTCGGCCTATCAATGGTTGAAAGGTTTCAATGAGATTCTTCCTCATTATTCTGAATTCCAGCAGGTACAGACCCAGAACCATCAAATGTTCCTCGTAAGGTAACCCTTTCATTCCTGGAATCATCCTTGTGAACCTCCTCTGGACCCTCTCCACTGGCAGCCCATCTTTTCTAAGCTGAGGGGACAAAAACTGTTCACAATACTCAAGATTCCTGGATTTTCTCCCTGTTTAGAAAATAGTCCGCACATTGATTTCTACTACCACAGTACATGACCATGGATTTTCCAGCATTGCGTTTCATTTGCCACTTTCTTGCCCATTCTCCTAATCTGTCAAAATCCGTCTGCATCCTACCTGTTTCCTCAACACTACCTGCCCCTCCACCAACCTTCATATCATCTGCAAACTTGGCAACAAAAAGCCATTTATTCCATCATCTAAATCATTTATATACTGCACAACATAAAAAGAAGTGGTCCCCACCTTGACCCCTGCAGAACACCACTAGTCACTGGCAGCCATCCAGAAAAGGGATACAACATCTAGTTCATTCTCAGATTCTGGTGCTAAATATTTCTTTTGAAACACTGAGGTGGACACTGTTATCTTTTGTCTGTTCTTTCTCTGCCTTTCTCTTCTTTAACTTTTGCTCACTTTACTTTTTTACATGATTCATCTAATGTCTTTAGCATTTCACATTGACATTAAGCAATCACAGGCCACCCGATAGTCTCAAATTTCCCTTTCTCTAATGGCACCTGTAGGCTCACTTAGTCCACTCCACCCACATAATACACTTCGGAACATACCTAATGGCTTCTGGTACAATTGCACTGAGTCCTTTAGAGGTCCGGAAAAAGGGGATTTTCATGCTACCATTCACACACACACAATAGAGACGCACACGTTTTGGAATTTAACCACATACTCACTAAATTTGCTTTTGCTTCGTGCAGGGCACAACCCGGACCACAGCAACTTAATGTGGGACAATATCCTGACCATGGAAATCTTTTTTATTTAATGCTGCAGTCTGTGTATCTTGGTGGCTAAACTGTTGGCTTTACTTGACTATTTCACACTGGAGGAAAACGTGCGTTTCACCAGTAGACTCAGCCCTCTGCTGAAATACAAGCAGCCTAGGATTTAAGACTGTTCGGCTACCGGGGTTGACTTACATTTTTCCCGTAGAATTAGCCGCCTCAGTAGAACCTCCAAGTAACTGTTATCGCTGATAATAAAATAATGAACATCACTGGGCCTAGGCAGAACACACGCAACCTTACGACTCAAATTATTTAGTTTACTTATACACAAATAGAACAGCATGACCCCTGTCCCCACAGTGTCTGAACAGAAAAATGCTATTACCTTACAGATTGTCCTGCCAGTTAACGACATTGACCATTTGGTAAATTACATATTTTTGAGTTCCTTACAATCGTCAGGTGTGAAAAGCAAATCGCAACTTGAAGATGACAGCCGCTGAAGTTAGTAAAGCAATTGTCTTTATTTGTTGGATGTATTTTACATCCTTTTATTATCTCTATCTCGTCTGTCTCCGGCATTCCTTACTCTGTAAAGGGACGCTATGTTCTTCTGATGAAACACTATCACAGTCATTCTCACCGATCTGTCCGCAATAGCTAATTTGGTCCCCAGCGGTCTCCCTTCTCTCATCTGACAACACACGCCGCAGTCATCCTTTCCGGCTTGTGGTCTTCCATCCTTATCTCACCGCAATCTCTACAGTATGCCCAGGCTACAACACGTAATGTGATCCCGCACAGATTCTCCATCTTCCTCTGGTGCTCCCCTCCCCTTTTCTTTCTTCCAAGGCCCTCGGTCCTATGATACTCCCCCTTCTCCAGCCTTATCTCTTTTGCTAATCAACCTCCCAGCTCTTGGCTTCATCCCTCCCCTTCCTGTCTTATCCTATCATTTCGGGTCTCCCCCTCCCTCTCCCACTTTCAAATCTCTTACTATCTCTTTTTTTTGTTAGTCCTTATGAAGGGCCTCAACCCGAAACATCGACTATATTTCTTCCTTCAGTTGCTGCGTTCCACCAGCATATTATGCGTGTTGCTTGAATTTCCAGCATCTGCAGATTTTCTCATGGTCCCACATAGGCTGTTGAGTCTATAAACTTGCTATCATTGAGAACGGTAAAAGAAAGAGTCTATTATGTTTCTCGGCTGTAAACGAAGTCTCCAATCTTCTCTGTTGACCTTTCATCACAGTCGGTACTTATGGAGTGGCCAGATGATATTGCACTCGCAGTCGGCAGAAAAATGTATTACCATAACCCGAAAGCTGCCTGTCTGCTCACACTGGAAGAACAGTGTAGCTGTAAATGTATGTACTTCTTGGTTATTTATCTACTTTGGTAGTCCAATTTTATGTGGAAAGTTTTCCCATTTCTCATGGAAATGTTCTGACCTTCAGCCTGATCAAATACCTGTGAAAGGAGACCCTGTGCAGCACATCGGTCTGTTAAAATAAGAACACCTAACGAAACGCAGAGCCTTGGTCACGGGAGACAGGAACACAGAGCCTTGGTCGAGGGAGACAGGAACGCAGAGCCTTGGTTGAGGGAAAATAGGAACGCAGAGCCTCAGTCGTGAGACAACAGGAACGCAGAGCCTCGGTCGTGAGACAACAGGAACACAGAGCCTTTGTCGAGGGAGACTGGAACGCAGAGCCTCGGTCAAGAGACAACAGGAACGCAGAGCCTTGATCGAGGGAGAACAGGAATGCAGTGCCTTGGTTGTGAGAAACAGGAACATGGAACACAGAGCCAGGAGCCATCCTTGGGAACAGGAATTGGGGCCGAGGCTCTACACAAGATCAGGACCCCTACTAGGGAGCAGGACGTAGGACTGGGACACATACACAGAACACTGAGAGACAGATCTCCACTCAAGGTAGCGGCAAACGGCCGGACCTATCCAGCGGAGGCGAAGGCACAAAGAGATGGTTTCTAACACAAGGTAGGGGCAAACGGCCGGACCTACCTAGCGAAGGCATGGACACAGAGACAGTTCCCAACTCAAGGAATCAGCAAACGGCCTACCTAACGGAGGCGTGGACAGAAGTGAGGTAGCAGTCGAGGTTTCAGGCGAAGATATCAGGCGAGGACTACACAATGAAGGGAAGGGAATAGTCCAGCAAATAAAGCTGAAACCAGGAGCTATTTATGTAGCCAACCCAAAATCAGAATCATGTGTCTCAATTAAGGCACACAACAAGACAAGGGAAAAGCAGAAAACCTGGAATACTGATCAATGGACTGCACAGTGAACCGGAATGCGGATATCATGGACCGGACCATGACATCACCACGGTAACAGGAGTAATATTTCAAATCTTTTATGTTAGGATCAAAAACTTTCATCCTTGTAGAAACCCAGGAGAAGCTAAAATCTAATACTGTGGACTGTCAAGTGAAAACTTGCCCTAAATCACGAGAAAAATGAATTATCTCAGCAATAGATTATACACTTATTGTTGCAACACACACAAAATCCTGGAGCGACCCCTGCAGGGCAGGCAGCATCTATGGAAAAGAGTATGGTCGACGTTTTGGCCTGAAACCCTTCGGCAAGACTGGGAAAAAAATGCTGAGGAGTAGACTCAAAAGGGTGGGGAGGGGAGAGAGAAACACAAGGAGACAGGTGAACCCTGAAGGGGGAGGGATGAAGTCATCATCACAGCTTGTCACACCAGACAGCCAGCCACTCCAGTGTTGTTTGGTTGATGTTGAGTAGGTCAGTGCCAGCTAAATCAGGTGAGAGTGGGCAGTTGCACAGAACATGTTCAATGCTCTGCACCCTTTCGCCACGCTCACAGGATTCACTGGTCTTTAAACCCCACTTCACCATATTGTCTCCTGTTCTACAAACTCCCGCTCTCGCTCTGTTGAGAGTGCACCACTTCCGTCTGTCAAGCAGTTCCCCATCTGGCAACATTTCGTTGGGGTCTTGCACTGTATTGTTTGGTGGGGTTCTGCCTTCCGTTTGTTGCCAGAGGTCAATCCTGTATGTTAGGGGGGATGTTCCGTGTGGTAGTTCCTCCACTGTAGCAAAGCTTTTCCTCAATTTTAGGTGGTTGGAAAATGGCACATGATGATGTAATGGGTGCCATGGATCCGAGTTCTATTTACCTTTTTCAAATTTTGTTGTGGTGTGTCTTCAGATCACTGGGGGAAGGGCAATGCCTGCAGGTCTGCAAATGATGTTATTGGGTTTGGGGCACAATGTGTCCACGATTATTCGGCAGGCTTCGTTAAGCAACGGGTCTATTTTCTTCGCATGGACTGATCTGCTCCATACGGTTACACAGTATTCTACAGGTGCATAGCAGAGTGCTAGGGCAGTTGATCTAAGTGCATAAGCATTAGCTCCCCATTTCGTGCCTGCTAATTTTTTCAAGAGAGAATTGCCAGAGCCAACATTCCTTTTGGAGTGTTTGGATGTGGGTGGCAAATGAGAGCGTCCTATCCAGTGTTACGCCCAGGTAAATTGGAATCAAATGGTGTTCGAGCTCCTTCCCACACCAGAAGATCTTCATTTTCCAAGCTGCTTCTCGATTCCTCAGGTAGAATGCACACTCTTGAGTTTTTGATGGATTTGGTTTCAGAGACCATTTTGCATAATACTGCTTCATTGCTTCAAAGACTGCTGTTAAGTCGCATTTCAATTTCTTGGAAGGATTTATCTTGTGTTGCTATGCATAGGTCGTGCATACAGAAACCTGCATGTGTTAGGAAAGGTTGGTTGGTCGTTTGTGTGAACATTAAATAGTAGAGGTGCCTGGACTGATCCCCGTGGTAGTCTATTCATTTGTGGACGCCACCCACTCTTAATTCCATTCATTTCTACATAAAACCTGCGATTTTCTAGGAGACTTCTTATTACTTTGACTGTAGTTTCATTCTTTTAGATAATTTCAGCAGAAGGCCTCTGTGATTAACAGTGTCGTATGCTGCTATTAAGTCAAAGAATACTGCCCCTGTAATATGTGGCATTTTTTTTAAAATTTTATTTTGATAAGGAATTCACAAATATCATGTACTTTTTTCACACATATAACCTTTTCCATTTTTTTATATGTATAAAACTACAATTATTTATACATTCTTAAGTACACATTGAGATGATATAAAAGGAAAATAAACATTTAAATAGATAATTATGTACTGTGGTAAATCTAACCTATTAGGCTAAGTAATGGAATTAGTTGTTAAGAAAAATGGTAATAATAGTTTCCATATAACCCTTCTGGACCATTTCCACTGGTCCAAAATGTTGTATATAAGCCTATGTATCAACCATTGTAGGTGTTTATATCCTAATTTGTTCATGCTTGCTCCTGCCCGCAGACATAATTATCCAATCCCTATGTACTTATTTACTTAATTTTTTTCATTTTTTTTATCCCTTTCCCAAATCTTTCCCTTTACTTGTGTTAATTCTCTATTTTCCAAAAGAAAACAAAAAAAAAACAAACATTTAGACTAGGGGTGCTTACGTTAGCAATATTACTGTGTTGATGAGAAGAGCAGTATAAATCATTAGGAGAGTCATCTAAAGTCTGCTCGCATTGGGGTTATATATTCAATCCATTTATTCCAGATTTGATAAAATTTTTCTTTTTGAGTTCTCAGGGAGTAAGTCAACTTTTCCATTTTAAATATTTCCAAGATAATTTCGTACCAATCTTCTAATGTAGGTGGTACTGGATTTAACCATTTTCTAGTGATTGATTTCTTACTTGCCGCTAAGAGGGCCTGCAGCAACTTTATATCTTCCTTCTGTTCAAGAAACAATACATGCCCCAAATAGAGCGTCTCAAAGTTCAGAGGTATCTGGGACCTAAGTACCTTAACTAATGTTCTATGAATACCTTCCCAAAATAGACTTAACTTAGGGCAATCCCAAAAAATATGAAAATGATTTGCCTCCTTGGAGCCGCACCTTCTCCAACACATCACATTTGTATCTTTATATTTTTCCTGATATGGGGTCTTGAAGTATCTTATAATGTTTTTCCAACAATGTTCTCTCCAAGTCAAAGAATTAGTCGAGGACCATTGAAAGCTGCAGATTTTCCCCCAAGCCTCCTCTGAAAGTACCAACCCCGCTTCTTTCTCCCACTTCTCTTTAATATACAGTGTATTTACATTATATAATCGAGAAACGGATTTACTAGGTATTGAACTGCAAGCCGAATTCAGAATCTTGAAAAATTCTAATTCTACTGTTGATAGGTCTGTATATCTACAACTCTGGTTAACATAGTTTTGTACTTGAAGGTACCTAAAAAGGTCATTATGTTCTAGGCCATGTTTGTCCTGCAGGATTTGGAAACTTTGTAATATTCTTTTATCTATAAATGAGAGGTAGGTTGTAAGACCTTTCTTTATCCATAGATCAAATCTTTTATCTCCTCTGTTGGGAAGGAATTTGGTATCATATGCACACCATCTAAAGAGATTTAACATGTTATTAATTCCACATGAATTAACCACCTTCTGCCATACTTTTAATGTAAGATTTATCCAAGCGTTTTTAAATTTTTCCAACTGGGCCATCAATCCTTTGTCAGCTATTGAGGCCTGAAGAGGAAAACTGTTAACTAATCCAAATTCTATTTCCTTCCATCCGGCCTTATATTCCCTATTACACCAATATAACAGAGGGGTTATCTGTGAGGCATAAAAAATAATTTCTCAGGCAAGGAAGAACCATACCTCCTCTTTCCTTCCCTAACTGTAAGGTGTTATATCAAATTCTAGGTTTCTTTCCTTGCCAAATGAAGCGGGAAATCCATTTGTCCCATTCCCCGAATTGATTATCATCCACCTCCACCGGTAAAGTACGGAAAAGATACAATAACCGAGGAAGAATATTCATTTTTATAGTATTTATCCTTGAATTTAAACTTAAAAAGGGGATAAGATTCCATCTATGCATATCTGCTTTTATCTCTGAGATTAGTGGCCCATAATTTACCTGTGACAGTGTTGAAAGATCCTTCGGCAGGGTTATTCCTAAATATTTTAATGATTTAGCTTCCCACTTAAGATCATATGTATCCTGCAATTTTTTGGATGGTGTATAATTTAGGGACATAACCTGCATTTTCTTTACATTTATTTTATAACCTGATATTTTCCCAAAGTCATCCAACAGTGTAAACAATCCTATAAATGATTTTTCTGGTTCACTCAGATAGACCAAAACATCATCTGCGAATAACGCCACTTTCTGTTCAATCCCTGCCACCTTGATACCTGTTACGATTTCGCTCTGTCTTATTAGTTGGGCAAGCGGTTCAATATATAGCGCAAAAAGGAGAGGAGAAATTGGGCATCCCTGTCTAGTGCCTCTCTCGAAGATGAAGGAGTCAGAGAGGTCCCCATTTATCTTAATTCGGGCTGTAGGGCTGTCATATAGAGTCTGAATTACTTTAATAAACTTTTCTTGAAAGCCGAATCTTCCTAACACTCTGTATAGGAATGTCCAACTAACCGAATCAAAAGCTTTCTCAGCGTCCAATCCTACTACCATTGTCTCTGTCTCGTTCTTATTAACCTGTTCTAATATGTGCAGGGTTCTCCTTATGTTGTCCTGTGTTTGTTTTTGTTGAATAAATCCAGTCTGGTCTAAGTGGATTAGGCCAGGTAAAAGCTTTTCCAATCTGCGCGCTAATATAGATGTAAATAGTTTGTAATCTAAATTAAGAACACTAATTGGCCGATAATTGCCACATTCTGGTTTATCTTTACCCTCTTTAGGAATAACTGAAATAATCGCTTCTCTCCAGGAAGGTGGAGTTTCTCCTCTCTGCAAGATCCAATTAAAGGTGTTAAGTAGTAATGGGGCTACCTGTGTCTTCAGGGACTTGTACCACTCTGAGGTAAACCCATCAGAACCCGGGGACTTTCCAGCCTTTAACCTAGAGATGGCCACGTTCAGTTCTTTGACAGTTACTGGTTCTAATAAACTTTCATTTTGTAAATCTGTAAGTTTAGGTAGTTCTAAAAAATTCAATACACTGTCTATATAGGGCTCATTGGGGGCCCAGGGTTGGGAGTACAGCTCTCAATAATATGTTTCAAAACTCTCTTGAATTTTCCCTATTGTACTCTCCACAAGCTTTGTCTTTGGATTCTTTATTTTATGAATTGTATTGTCTGCTTGTTGTTTTCGTAATTTATATGCTAATAATCTAGCTGATTTACCTCCTACTTCATAATTCTTTTGTCTCAGGTAAAGAAAATTTCTTTGAGTTTCCAACGTATAAATATCATCAATTTTACTTTGCAATTTCTTAATTTCCTGTTTTCGATTTGAATTACTTTTGTTGCTATCTACAACTTGAAGTTGTTTTAATTTTCCTTGAAGGTCTGCTAATTTTTGTGCATTGATTTTTTTCATGTGAGTGGTAATGGAAATAATTTTCCCTCTCAGTACAGCTTCAATGTATCCCATAAGATCACTGGTGATGTTTCTCCCATGTCATTAAGGTCTAGATATTCTTTGATTTCTCCCCTTAATCTCTCCATTACTTTCGGGTTATTGAGTATATGTGAGTTTAGCCTCCATAGTGTTTTCCTCATTTTCCTTTCCAGGATTAGAGACATAGAGACTGGGCTATGATCTGACAGATCAATTGTTGCAATATTACAGTTTTTTATCCTGAGTCTATCTGTATTAAAGATAAAGAAATAGTCTATCCTTGAATAGGCTGAATGAGAGACTTTACTAGTAGGGTGTAATTCCCTCCAGACATCTATAATTCCCAACTCCTCCATCAATGAATTCACTTTCCGAGTCAGAGGTTTATTCTGAGTAACTATTCTTGAAGAATCTAATATAGGATTTAATCTAATATTAAAATCCCCTCCACAAATTACTACCCCTTGAGAACTGACCATTAGGTCAAAAATGTGTCTATAAAATGACCATTCACAACCTGGAGGAGCATAAACATTCAGCAATGTTATTTCTGTACCTTCTATTCTTCCTGTGATTTTTACGAACCGTCCTTCTTTGTCTCTAGTCTCTGAAATATGTTCATAATTAAGAGTACTTGATATTAAAGTAGCTACCCCTCTTTTGTGACTCAATTTATATGATGAATAAAATACATGCTTAAAGCCCATTCTTTTTAATTTTCCATGTTCAGATTGGCTCATATGTGTTTCCTGGAGGAAAGCTATTTGTGCCCTCTCTTTTTTCAATTTAGACATAATCTTATTTCTTTTAATTGGATTCAAAACCCCATTAACATTATAGGAAATTATTTTTACCAATTCAGTTTGCATTTTTCTCTAGTAGAAAAAAAACACTCTCCTTTTCTAACCAAACAGTAAGCAATCCCTTCTCAACAGTAAACCAAGACATATAACCACACCCTAGACATTTTTGAACGTGTAACATTTGAAAATTTTTCCCGACTTCCCACAGTGAGGCCTGAGCATTGACCCGCCTCAGTTCAGAAGGATAATCTCTATCTTCACCCTGTGTTAGAGGGCCCTCAGCAGTTTGAATAATCATAGAGAATTTTCTCCTATTTATGTCTCGACCATATTGCTATCATTCAAATTATTCCGCCTAGTTTATTTTCAGTTACCAGTTTTCATTTTACCTTTAAGTCCGATTTACTCTTTTCAGTCATTTCTCTTAATTAATCTGTGTTCTCTGTACATTCGCGTCTGAATATTTGCAGCTTTTCCTTGTAGTTTGACACTCTGGTTCGTGTGGAGCGTCCTCGCCCCACTAACTGCCACGACTTCTGCCGAATCCTCTCCAGTAGCGACTCCGGTTAACTTTAATAGGTAGTCCCCGGTCCGCCAGGTCCAACGTTGCTTCCTCCACCGTAGCGTAAGTTTTTGTCCCTTCGTCGTAAAAGACTCTCAGCCGAGCTGGATACAGGGTCTGGAATCTGATGTTGTTTTCCTTCAGGACTCTCCGTGTTTCTGTATATTCCTTCCGTCTGGCAAGAATCCCCGGTGCGTAGTCGTGGTCTAAACTGATTTTACGGTTGTTCCACATGAAACCTTTCTTTTGCCATGCCTGTTTAAGCACCTCTTCCTTCGTTCTGTAACTGAGAAATCTGACCAGAATCGATCTGGGCTGGGCGCCTGCCGGGGGCTGTGGTGCCAACGCGCGGTGAGCTCTTTCTATCTGTAGGTCTTTTGCGGCCGATATATCAAGGTTCTCTCCAAGTAGCTTCTCCACGAAGGGAATCATCAATCCGGGTTTACCTTCAGTTCCTTCGGGAACTCCGTAAATCCTCACATTTTCCCTTCTCGAGCGGCCTTCTTGATCTATTAGTTTCCACTGGAGCTGGTCTTGCAGTTTCAGCATTTCTGCTATCACTCCTCTGCGTTTTGTAGCTTCTCTTCAATTCCAACAATCCTCGCTTCGGCTTCATCTATCCGCGAGTTAGTTTTTACTATTTCTCCTTTAATATCTTCCAGCTGTTTACTGTTATCTTGTCGGAACTCGCGAATCTCTCCGAGAATCAAGGACAGAGTCATCGATTCCCCCTCATTATCTCCGTCCTGGCTTGCCGTGGGGGAGCTAGGCCCGTCGCCTTGCTGCGTCTCTTTATGCTTACCAGCCTTCGGAGTGGACTTTTTAATCTTGTTCTTAGACATCATCCTTGCCCCTTTTATTAATATAGTTATGCAATATTAAGTATTTGTCTAAATTCGATTATGGGGCAGTTTACCTTCTTTTTTGTCGAGAGACCTTTTCCTTACGCCCCCATTCCCTTGATGACCCGGAAGTCCCCCCGTAATACGTGGCATTTCAAAGCCATCCCCAATATACTGGGTTAAGTTCAGTACTTGACCGCAGCAAGAGCGGCCTGGCCTGAACCCGGCTTGGTCAGAGTTAGAAGATCTTGGTTGTTGAAGATTCCTGAAGGAACATACACGTTATTTGTGTTTCAACAATGCCACCAAAAGGAAAAATAAACATAGGTCATCCTTTCAACAGATGCGCCGACACAGAAAATCGTGCTTGTTAACAATGTGGGAATTAATGTCATAGAATCATACGATATAGAAATAGGGTATTCAACTCAACATGCCCACTCTGACCAGTGAGCAACCATCAGTATTAACCCAACCTTCCAGTACTCAGCGCAAAGCCACAAACCTGATCCCTGTGCTCCCACGATTCATTTCAAATGCTGTCAATGACTCTGTTTCACTCTTGTTTTTCAGCACTGTAAGATTTTAGAGGTATTAATGGTGATCTACAAAGAATCGCTTGATTATGCAATGGTTTCAGAAGATTGGAAAATTGCAAGGGCCATTCCACTCTTTCAAAAGGAAGGGATGCAAAAGGCAGAACATTACAGTCAAGGTACTCTAACTTCAGTACTGTAAGGATGAAGTTTCGGGGTACTTGGAGGCACATGATGAAATAAAATGGTCTCCTAAAGATGAAGTCTTGCCTGACAAATCTGTTGCAACGTTTTAGAGAAATAAATACAGGACAGACCAAGAAGAGCCAGTAGATGTTGTCTACATGGATCTTTAGAAGGCCCGTTGACGGTAGGAAGCCAATGCCGGAGTATGAAATGTTGATAAAGTACCAACTCCACGGAAAGACTTAGATGGATTAGAAGAATGGCCAAATAAGTGGCAGAAGTAATACAGTGTAGGGAAGAGCATGGTAATGCACTTTGGTCAGAGGAATAAAGGCGTGGACTATTTTCCAGACGGAGAGAATTATCCCTCTCCACCCCATTCTCCTGCCTTCTCCCGGTAATCATTGACTCTCTTACTAAATCAAGAACATATCAACCTCCACTGGAGTATTGTGAGCAATTTTGTCATGTTATCTAAGAAAGAATATGCTGTCATTTGAGATGATCCAGAAGTGGTTCACGAGAATGATACCGAAATTAAATGGTTTTCGTAGCAGGTGCATTTGATGGCTCTGGGTCTGAACTCGCTGGAGTTCAAAATAATGAGGGGGATCTCATTGAAGCATATTGAGTATTGAATGACCTAGATAGAGTGGAGGTGGGGAAGGTGCTTCCTCTAGTGGATAAGTCTGATCAGAGGGCAAAGCCTCAGAACATAAAGAACCCAAGAACTCATATCTGCATACCTCGTCTCTATTTTGCCCCGCTTAGTTCATTCCTATCCCTAACAACAACTCTACCTTCCTACATCCGTGACACTTCACATGTTCTCCATCACTTCAACAACTTTCGGTTTCATAATTGCCTTATTTTCACCATGGACATCCTGTTCCTATCCACATCTATCCCTCATTGTGAAGACCTTATGAAGCTGCAGGTAATGGCCTGCTACCCTAGCATTCTTGATACAAATTTGAATTCATTGCTCCCTCAACGATTGCAAGCTATCCAGGCCCCGAGAAAGCAAAACAGCCCAAAATCATGGTTCACAGTTGGGGTGAGGTTTTGGTGTTAGTGTGCAGTGCCTTTTTACCTCCAAACACAGCAATATGCATTTCTGCCAAAAAGATCAACTTTTGTCTCAGCTGTCCAAAGGGTGTTGTCCCAGAAGTGTTGTAGAACATCCAGATGGGCGCTTTCAAACGTCAGACATACAGCAATGTGTGTTGTTGTTTTTTTGGACAGCAACTGTTTCAGTCGTGGTGTCCTTCCAAGAACACCTTTCTTGTTCGGTGTTTTCTTATAGTGGACACAGCGACTTAAGAAGCTCTAGAGACTTCTGCAGGTCTTGTACTGTTAACATTGGGTCCTTTTTCACCTCCCTCAGCACTGCACGATGTGCTCTTGTTGTGACCTTTGCAGGATGCGCACTCCTAGGGAAAGTAGCAACAGTACTTAGTTTCCTCCAATACCTCTTTCTATGGAATGATGAACACTCTTGTCTTTAGAAAGGCTTTAGTAGCCTTTTCCATTTTCAAACATCTCCACAATTCTTCTTCAAAGATCCTCTGAAAGTTGTTCTGATTGAGGCCTGGTGCCTCTTTCTTGAGACAGCAGACTCTGTCAGTAACCTGAATCTGTGCGTCGTTTTTTATAGGGTAGGACATCTCTGTAACCCACACCTCAAATCTCATCTCATTGATTGGAACACCTGACTCCAAATAGCCTTTTATGTGTGACTCCAGACAACCTCATCTGTTACTATCTGTAGAAGCCTGGGAAAACCATGGCATTTTCATTCAGATGCTCTGAAGACTGCTTGAATACGGCCCAGTCCACTGACTCAAAGCAATCCCGTAGCCGTTCTTCTACTTCCCGGGACCAGCTCATTGTTGGCCGTACCTCTGAAGCCTTGTGATTTCGCCTCTTCTTGTATGTATATTGGAGGAGAACAGCCAGATGATCAGATTTCACAAAATGCGGAGTAGAGATCGAATGGTAGGCATTCCTAATCGTAGTATGACAGTGGCCAAGTGTGTTGAGACCTCTTGTATTCCAGGTGATATGGTGATGATAACTTGCCAGAGATTTTTCCAAATAAGCCTAAATGAAGTATCCTACAATGATTTCCATGATGTTGTGGTATGCAGTTTCTTCTTTCTTCATCATGGCACTCAATACCTCGAGTGCTTGCTTTTGTCAGCATGCCAACTGCAGCCAGGCTCACTAAGGATAACTCTCTCAGTACGTAGAATGTACAGCACGTAATCATAGATGTTCCAGGTCAGGTGAACAAGGTGTTCCAGGTACGTCCGAACACCACAAGTAGTTTCTTCATGAAACACAATACTCCAGCTCTTGCCCTTTCTGACTCAGCATTTTGGTCCATCGGTGTTTCGAAAAGCCCTCGGGCTAATCCACTGCAATCAGCATCTCTGGAGTGAGCCATGTCCACTGCAGCGGACAATGCAACAATTCCTCGCTTCCCTGATGATGTACCTTCATGGGGCAGGAGCAGGCAAAAACAATAGACCTACCCAGAGAGTCAGCTTTGTGGATCTTGAGTAGGAAGTAGTAAGGTGAAGTGTGGGGTAAATAAACAATGAGTTTGTTGGCAGTGTATTGGAAACCTTCAGAGTTGATGAGGTTGATGATAGTATTGGAGATAATGTCTTGATGGTCCTGAGTGAGGCCCTTTTCAAGGGGCAAGTAAGAGGAGGTGCTGAGAGTTGTCACCAGGCCTCACCTAGGTAGATCTTAGTCGGCCACACCACAACAGCACCCCTTTATCTGCGGGTTTGATGGTAAGGTTTGGATTGCTGGGGAGAGAGAGGATGACAGTGCGTTCAGAAGGTTTGAGGTTCGAAGAGGAGAATAGAGTGCTGAATCTGAGCCGAATGATGTCTCGTCAATAATGAAAATATTCAGGATAGGCAGAAAACCAGAAGAGGGTGTCAAAGAAGAGGAGGATGGCTAGAGACTGTTGAAGTGGTGATTATTGCGGGGTCGGGGTTCTTTGCCGTTGAACTGGGGAGCCCACACTGTTTAGTCTCTCTGCTTCATTAGCAAATCCGGAATTTCCCAGTGACCATCCATATTCATTTCTTATCCACATTCCCATTCTGACTTGTCAGTCCATGGCCACCTCTTCTTTATTGATGAGGACACTCTCAAATTGAAGGAGCAACAGCTCATATTCCATCCGGGTAGCTTCCAGCCTCATGGCATGAACATCGATTTCTCCAAATTCCGATACTTCTGCTCCCCATTCCCTCTTCTTCCATTCACCTCGCCAGCTTCTTAAGCCTGTTACCTCCCACTGGCGGCGCTCCTCCTTCATGTTCTCCTTTGATACACCTTCGTATCCTACTAGATTAAGATTCCAACCTCATTGCCCCTCCTCTACCCACCAATCACCTTCTAGCTTGTTTGCTTTCTTATTCTGGCATCTTCCTCTTCCTTTCCAGTCCTGATGAAGGGTCTCGGGCTGAAACGTTTCCATAGATGCTGCCTGGTCTGCTGAGTTCCACCAGCATTTTGTGTGTGTGTGTTGCTTGGGAGTGATGGCAGAAGTTAATTAGTTGCTATGGGGATCCCCAAAAATACAAATGGGTAATGGGTTTCATTTTAAAAGCATTTATCTGGCATATCAGGGACCATATTACCCCTAAGCCTCATATTGAGTGAGAGGATGAATGAATTTTTGAAACAGCAGATTAATTTATGGATATCAAACCACACCTTACAGGGGTGGCTGACTGCACTACTCCAAGCCCTGTACAACCTGAATGAGAGGCCCTTTTCCAAAGGTCATCGATTACAAGAATGTACTTTGGAACCGGAGGAAGAGGCGTGCACTGTAGAAGGATTTCCCAGGGGAAGGCAAGTACGGGTGTACATTCCAAATGATTTCCATTACAATGGGAAGGCTGTTTCAAACGGAGGTGGTAATGTTTGTCAGTACAATGGGCAGAACACCTTGTATTTAAACAGGAAGAAATCAAATGAGAGTGATTTAAGACAAATAATAAACAAATGTTTTGCTTATTTTAGGTGAAATTAGGATGCTGGATGTAATCCGAACAACAACATGGACCATGCTCCAGTGAGAATGAGATCTGAATGCGCAAGAAAGACTCACGAAAGTTGTACCTCCACAGAACGTTTTTTCCTCGCTTCAATGGGTTTAACCTCGACTGACTAAGCACACTATGGAATAAAACCGCATGCTGTCAAAGCAAATGAAATATTGTGTGATCCTGATTTTAGGAATAGGTTTTGGAATTGGGAGATCATTGTCCAGATACACCCTTAACTTAGAATCCTTTCAAATCGTTCCATTCTGTGATACTAGTCCTGCTTGTAGTGCAGTTTCTCTTAGCTTCCTGCCTGAAGGGAGATGCTAGCCGATTGTAGCATCAGGTCCCAACTATACAGTATGATTTATTACCCATATGGAACTTTAATTACAATATTCCTGTTGATATTAAGTTTGTACTCACTGTAGTTTAGTTTTTGCAAAGTAGTATTTTGCTTTTTGGTATAACATATCACGAAGTGAAGTGTAAGAAAAGAATAAAATGTGACCCATCTTTGATAAATGCCAAGATCTGTAACACAAAATGCGAGATTCTACAACAAAATGGTGTCAGATTTAAATCTGGTGACAGTCGGGAGAGAGAGAGATTATCCTTTATATAATTCGAATAAAGTAATTTCTTACAACTTTTAAAATGTTTTTTTTTGTTTTCTCATGCATCTTGTTGTTGAATAAGAAAGACAAAGGAGCGAATTTTAAATTATTTTCAGTAGAAGAGGCTCTAAGAATATCCCTATCTTCAATGATGGTGGGACATAATATGACTGTACACGATTGTGACATCGGTGAGCATGTTTAACCCTAAGTGCTGAACAATTGATTAATCTCCACTTCCTCCTGGTGTCTCCAGCTTCAGGAAAGACACTCTACAGACGACTAGATTCAGTCCACACCATATCAAGAAAAGTGTGAAAGGACTGGATACATCAAACGTTATTGCATTCATCTAAGTCCCAGCAATAGCTCAACTGGGTTTGCAGATTACCGAGAAGGCAATGCGTATCAACACACAGACCTAATGTGGGATATGAGGATTAATTTATATGGACAAGGAGTCAGATTGGATGTGGTAGACAAAAGGCCGTCATCTATGTTGTATGATTCTATGCCTCTCTGACCTGAAGTAGCTGCGCCTCCAGCCAGGCTCATCTGGTACACGCGCCTCTTCATGGCAATTTGAAACAAATGTCCAAAGAAAGTCCCGTGTCTGAAAAGCAGAGCAACTGCAATTCAACAAATTATAAACCGCACAGCTCACTCTTAATCATTATTAAAATAACAGGTCTAATCAATAAGAGTTGTGAAATGACACCTGATTATCAGTGTCCAGCTTGAGAGTTGCCAGGTTTTATGGTTTCCAGACATCGTCAAAACTGTGTTCTAAACTTTAGCCAAATGATTTATAAATAAAAAATCATAATTTCTCTGGATGAATTTTGTGGTGGGGTGGTCATAAGTACCAGATTGTTCAGCGTCCACATATTTGCGGGTGCTGTTTTCCTTTTGAATAAAAATTAATAACTCTTGAACCAAGTGCAAGCAAAGCATAGATATCTTTCATGCACATCACTATGGACTCTATTTTTACATGTTGCGATTTATTGCATTCATAGAAATCTGGAATGAGTCAACATACTGTATGGCCAATCTGCCTTATTAGAAATCTATAGTGTCGTTTCTACCAGCACCCTCTCCCCTCATCTGTAGTGGCGAACATTTAATTTCAAACTGTATATTAATTGAAAATAGTTGTTGAATTTCTTGTCACTTGCCAGAATATAAGAACTCGCGGAGTAAATACAATACTCTCATTGGTTTATTGTCAAATATTTAACATTATTGCCCGCTGGTCTTCAGCTCTTCAAAATTTCAAATATGCTTCCTCAGCTTTTCTTTCTATCAAATGACCAAATAACATCAAATACGTCCATGAAATATCTCATTAATCTCCATTATCCTTGGAGGAAAAGTTAAGACATCTCCTGGTTCCACCCCTGACTATGAGAGATTCTGGCTTTCAAGCAACAAAATGCAAAGTCAAGTGCAGATCACCCAGAATCTCAGGAATGACTGAGCAGTCTTGAAGAGAACCACATTTCCACGACGTATGCTTATGTTCTCATTTAGCACTCCGTATCACCGAAGGCATTAATATCCTTTCAGATCTGGTCTAGTTTGATTTCTAAGCTGAGGCCTAATCACTATACATTAAAACTTTGATCAAAATTCAGGATTCAATATTCAAGATTGCTTAATGTAATTCCCTGTACAGAAATGTATAGGAGAACAAAATAATTGTTATTCGGAATCCAATACAGTAAAAACACAACAAGGTGAAACCATAATAATAATAATATTAATAATAATAATGAGCGTGCTTGGTTATGCCCGTAACTCAGGGTTTACCGACTTGAGCTGAGAAAATATAAATAGTGATATCATATTAAATATAAGTATGGAATATAGATTGTATACATGAATTGATCTTATTCATCAAGTGACGCAAAGCAAGGGATTGTCTAAGTGTAAGATGGCTGACTGGAAATTTTAAAGTAGTTGTGGTTGGGGGAGTGGAGGGGTGGCTTGTGGGTGCAAGTGTTGATCGACCTTACTACTTCTGGAATCTAACTGTCTTTGGGTCTGGTGGTCCTCGTGTAAATGCTACATATTGTCCTCCCTAATGGGAGAGGGACGGACATTCCCTGAACCGAGTGGGAAGGATCTTTTAAGATTTTACTGGCCCTTTTATGACACCTCCCTGCATATATCCCTTTGATGGCGAGTAGGGTGGAAACTGCACTCTGACAAAGAGGACGGCTCTATAGTGGTTATTCAAGACTGCCCAACTCATCATGGGCAAACCTGCATAATATAAATTCGATGCATAAATTAAGAAAGTCTATTTATCTCTACTTTACAGGAATAAATCCTGACGGATTAAAGCATTCTTGCGTTCCACACCTGTAAAATCTGTCCACTAGGTTACTGACTTGTGTCATTACATCTGCAGAACTACAGCCTAATCACACAAGCTGGTGTTGAAATCATTTGTTTATTTTGCCATTCTTACTCACAAGGAAGTTAATGGCAATTTTACCCTTGTTATCACTGTCTTGCACCTCTTGTTGTTTCCTGCTCGTATTCCGGTTTGCATAGCTCAGTCATATTCCAAATAGCTATGTTGGTTTCATTGCGGATATGGAAATCTGTGCATGTTGTAGGTTCGCCACTGATTTACATACTAATGTTTTTGCACGTGCAGAGACGTAGTCTCTAGAATTTAGTCATACATAGTTCCCCAGTTAGTAAACATACTGAAGAGATTTAGTACAATAATTAATTTACTTACACAATGCTCGGTCTGTAAATAGAAAGCAAGTATTGTTGGTATGTAATGCACGTAGGTCCCTATGATTTGAAATAAAGTTTGCAAAAATGTTCATCTTAGATAATATGCTGATATATTGAAGGAAGATAGTGTGCAGCTGGCCGAGTGGTAACTGAGCACCGGAGCCACGCAGCCACCTGTCCTGTCATATTAATATCTGGAGTCTAATACTAAAAGCACACTAGCTCTCTGGAGGTTATAATGAATGCCTTATTTCAAAGTCTATCTGTTAATCATCTGTGACTGTGATTGATGAGTTTTATCCATGAAAAGGATTCATCCACTCTTAAAACATCAGTCAATTTATCATCAAAGTCTATTGTACCATTTGCTAGCAAGACATTTTAGATCTGGTTTGTTTGGTAAAGATACATTCTAACTTCCCTCCAAGTTTACCTGACATGAAAGTCAGATAAATTATCACGAGAACCGGTTCTGACTGAAGGGCTTTCGGAAGGGTTGGAACACCCAAAATTTAGGCTGTGTTCCTATGCTCTCAATTGTACCAAAGATCTACAAGTTCGCTAACATTAAACAAACACATATTGGAATATAGAATAACTGTCAGAAACAGGCTATTCTCTGTCAAGGGCAAGATAACACACCTTGTTTTGAACAGATTGTTGAGGTTTTCTGAAATGGATGCCATAATAACTTCCTGCAAAAATGCCAGTTCCTTGTTTTAGTTCTTTTACAATTTGGAAGCTTTATGCTATATATGGCCTCGGGGCAGACCCTAGGATTTATGTTTGCAACGAAAATAATCAGAATCAAAATGGCTGCACACCTGTCAATATTTAGCTGCTTGAAATTATACAGAGAGGACTGAAATAGAGGCTCTGAAAACATTTATTTTTTTGTAATTTGATGTAAATTCTGATTATTTGTTTTGTACGTTTTGTATTTCAGAATTAAACTATGAATAGTTCTATAAAAATGGGTTATGTTTCTTTACGGAAAATAGTGATAAGCGCAGATGAGCGGGGACATTGGAAACAAGAAGTATAATATCTTAGATAATACTTAATAGTGAAAAATGACACATCTGGAAGCTTTGCATTCCTGCTTATGGAGCTTTCAAGCAAGGTGAAAAGGGCAGTTAAGAAGAAAATAAAACACAAGTTACGGAAGGAACTCAGCAGTTCAGGAGGCATCTGTGGCGGGAAGTGAACAGTAGACATTTCCTCCACCATTGATGCTGCTCTCACAGACATGTACTCCATTTCCTAGACGTCCGCGCTCACCCTATCTTACCGCCACCTTGACAGTAATTCCTCTTTTCCTATCTGCCACCTCTGAGTTTTCATATTCAGCACATAATTCTTTGCAACTTTAGCCATCTTACCACTAACCACAACTGGACTTTCCCCGGCCCTATCCCACTTTCCACAGGGATCACTCCCTCTGTGATTTCCTTGTGCATTCATTCCTCCCCACTAATCTCCACTCTGGTACTTATGCTGCAAACGGCAGGAGTGAACACCTGCCCATTGACCTCCTCCATCATCTCCATTCAGGTCCATAAACAACCCTTCCAGTTGAGGCAACATCTCATCTGCAAATCAGTGTTTAATGTGTCCGATACTCCGGGCGTGGTCTCTTCTACATTGCTGAGATCTGATTTACAATATATTGACGGGCCGCTTTGTGAGCCCTTCGGCTGCATCGCTAAAAGAGGAATTTCTGGGTGGCCAATCACTTCAATTCTGAAATTCATTTCTGTCCCAACATGTTGGTCTATGGTCTGCTCTTCTATCATGATGAGGCCATTCTCATGTTGTAAGAGCAACACGTACTCCCTCTAGGCAGCCTTGAACCGAATGGCACAAACTTCAATGTTTGGAATTTCTGGTAATCCTTTCCTTCTCTCTTCCTTCTTCTTCAATTCCCCACTCTGGCCTTTTCCCTCTTTTCCTCAGCAACCTATTACTTTCCATGGTGACCATCCTCCTTCCATTTCTCCCGTAATTTATTCTTCTCTCCCATAGAGATTCTTCTGCTCCAACTCTTTCCCTTCTGCACGTATCACCTCCCATCTTCTCAGTTCAATCCCCCATACCCACCCAGCTGCCTTCACCTTTTATTGTCCTCCTCCCCTCCCTCCAGCTTCATATTCAGTAACTTCCCTCTTCCTTTCCAGTCCTGGTGAATCCCTAGATCTCAGCCTCAGATGTCAACTGTTCATTAATTTCCCTAGATCCTGCCTGACTTGCTGAGCTCCTCCAGTAATTTGTGTGTGTTGCAGTCGAAACTTCAGACAGAGATCCTTTATCAAGACTGAAAAGGAGGAGGGCAGAAGCCACATGAAACAGTGTGGGGAGGATAGAAGCACAAACAGGCGTGTAGTTGGTGAACCCAGGTGGGAGGCGGAAAGGAAGTAACAGTGGGGAGGATGGGAGAGTGACAATGATGTGTTAAGATGGGACACGATAGGTGAAAGAGCCGCAGGACTGAAGGGGAAAGTATATGGTAGCAAAGAACAATTCCTATCCACTGTTGCACATACCTTTTGGCTATTGAGACAGCTTCGAATTTCCACATTCTGTATTTATTTGCCCTTCTTTTGATCAATCTGCCAATTCGCAGAACTAGCAACATGGCCTTGTACGCGAAAAGTTGTGGCTCATGAATTTGACTGAGTTTTTTGAGGACGTGTCCAAGATGATTGAGAGTAAATGTCTTCTCCACGGAATTTAGCAATGTTTTGAAAAGGTCCGGTCTGTCAGACTGCTCCGGAAGTTTGGTTGCATCATATGGGATCCAGTATTATCTGGACAACTGGATGTAGAATTGATATAGTGGGTTGAAGGCATGAAAAGATAGTGGAAGGTTGTTATTCAGATTGGAGGTCTTTGACTAGTGTGCCATAGGAATTGGTTATGGCTTCCCTGATGTTTTTGATATATTTTAAAAACACAGGATAATTTCTTTCATTAAGAGTGTTGCTGCCTCAGAATTTTATTTTTGGTTCTGATAGACAAATTGAGGATGAATACAAACATAATTGCATCACGCAGGAATTTGGAGAAAAAAGAAATTAACTTTTATTGAATATAATGCATTTAATTGCAGTGTGGTGCTGACGCTTTGCAATTGTTCAACAGCGACACTGTTTCAGTGATGATTTTCGTTTGTACTCAGCGTCTGAGGCTTCTCGCTTAAGTGCCCGACTGTAATCGGCCAGCATTGACTGATCCCAGTAGCCCTGATACTGTTTCTCTGGGACCTCAATGTCCCGGAAAAAACTTTCACCATGGTTGCCACTAACAGCGCAAAAATTTGCAGGGAAGAATAAATGGGCAAGTAGAAAAGGAAACTTTAGTGACATGTTGCAATTCACGGTTTCGTATGCCTTAAGCATGTTAATGAGCACTGGTGGACTGCAGTTGCCAACAACATTTTCAATAACACCCTTGAATGCCATCCATGCGATTCTCTCTCGTCCAACGAGGTCTTTTTTTTTCTCAAATTGCCTGTCATTGATGGCCTTTTTGATTTGTGGTCCAACAAAACCACTTCATTAATCTTCGCATCAGTTATTCTGGGAATCTTCTGTCTCAAATATCGAAATCCTTCAGGAAATATTTGTATCTGGTGACAGCAGATTCCATCCTTACAGTTTTAAGCCTGGTAATTCTGCTTTGCATTTGACAAACGCAAGTTTCTGACCAGGTCATTTAACTCAGATTGAGTTATCAGATGAGGCTCACTCAAGTTTCAAAATCTGTATCAGTATGTGTGTCTTTTTCCATCGTGGCAGCTTCGTTAGCTTTCTCTAGACTTCGTATCTCTGGTGGCTTCGGTACTGGAAGACATTTGTCATGCGGCACAAGGCTGAAGGTAGAATGAGGTATTCAATGGATTTCTTATTTTTAGCAGAGACACACTGGTCAGACAGAAGTAGTAGTCTGTCACATGAACTTTCTGCTCTCGCCATATCATCGGAACAACGAACGCAATTGACTTTCGAGCGCCTCTGAGCCAAGCTCTAAAAAGTACAGCGAGTGTTGCGCAACAAATGTGAAGAGCCAAGGCTCTGTCTTGATCACGAATTTTGCTCCCAAAGTATAGCTTATATGTCTTATTAACAAGCGGAGTCCTGTTTCGTCTTGGACATTTAAGCATATACTTGCCACAAATACAACAGGGAATATCACGGCTATTGCAACATTGGCGAGACATCTTGCTATCACAAATACTCCTGAAAATACAATTACTTTATCATATTGAGTATATACAATATGCTACGCGCATAGAGCATGCGTGTCAACGTGATCGCAAACCGATATACAAGTAAATGCAATGCGTAGAATAGTGTGTGCGTGATGATTTTATCGCCTTTCCAAAAACAAGTCCTGCCGAGCTTATGGTGCACGATGGGGATATTTCCTGGTTATTTGCATGATCAGCAGCGCAACATCCATGCGATATGCTTAAAGGTTTTCACGAAGCAGTATCTTTGTTGTCCAATGTAACTTGGATGAGAATATCGGTGCCATAATTTGTAAACTTGTGGTTAACTGGAAAATTAGCATATAATGGAAAATGAAGACATTTACCCAAGTTCGTTCTCCGGATTTCCTGGGAAACTGATCATATCTCAAAATTGAATAGGTTGAATATATATCAGACACGTGCGAAGTAATGCATTTTGAGTGCATAGTTGCCTGAAGGTTGTGACAGGTAGCTAGATTGTTGAAGAAAGTGTAGGACATGAAAGCTTTCCTCGGTCAGAAGACTAAACACGGGTGCTGGGTGCCATGTCACAACTGCACAAGAGGTTTCATGAAATTTTGTCATTTTTGTGTTATCCAATTGTATCCTTTATAACTCCATTAATTTTTTTACTGAACAATTTATGCAAGATTCAGCATTTGGCAATAACCAGAATCTGTCTATCATGTTCCAAATTTCCCACAACGTTTGGTCTATAAATCGGAGCTCTTCATTTTATCTTACTCAGCACATATATGCCCTGACTTCTCACTACTCCTTCGTTGAATTCTTCTAAACTTCAGGACCACATCTTCAGATCACTCCGATTAATTACAACTGTGCCTTGTAAAACTATCATGTCTGTCTAAGACAGCGACAGACAATATATTTTCTGCACACCAGCATGTAACTTAAGGCTCCATTCGATGGGTTTCAATTCCACTCTGCTTGAAATTGGAATCAGAATGTAAATCAGTTTTATTATCACTGACATATAGTATGTCGTTGAATGTGTTTCTTCACAACAAAGGTACAGCGCAAGACATAACATTAATATAAGTTGCAATAAATAAGCACATAGAATTGGAATCACAAGGTCTTATTTATAGGTTCAAGGACCGTTCAGAAATATGATAACTGAGGGTGGGTGTTCAGGCTCTTATACTTTCTCCTCGGTGGAAATAATAAGAGAGGACATCTCGGCTGGTGAGAGTGCTTAATGATGGATGCCTCTTTCTTGAGATACAGTCTTTTGCAATGTTCATGATGGTGGGATGGATACGTCGGTGAAGCAGATGACTAAGTCTTCCTTCAACCCTTTGCAACCTCTTTTGATACCACACTTTGGAACCTCTGCACAAGGCGGTGAAACAACCAGTCTGAATATTCTCCACCGTACATCTGAAAAAATTTGCTAGTGCATTTGGTGATATCGCAAATCTTATCAAACTCCTAATTCGTGATTCCATCAATGTGTTGGCCAATGTTTCCCGTAAGGTATGCATGTGTGCGTTCACATGTATCTTTTGCTATCGGTGTACAAAGGAATTTAAACTGCGCACAAAAGGTTGTTACCCTTTATCTCGTTGGCATTTTAAGTATATTCCACGGACGTTTCCTTTTCCGGTTTCTGAATCAATGGTGTCAATACGGTGGAGTACGTGATTATTTGTCGACAGATTTTAGAACTGGCTTATTTATATTGTTTTTACTGAAGAAATTATTCAGTGTGCACATGTGGTCACTGGGCCAACAATAGCACAGCACAAGATTTTTGAGAATAGTGGTCATTACAAATGAGAGGAAACATTGGTATTCGGCCCAAGATAGTTCCTCTGAGATGACGACACTCAGGAATTTGAATCTGCTTATCTGCTTCACCACTGACCCATCAATTACCGTAGGACCAGGGACTCATTTCAAAGACTTGAGAATACAGCAGAAAGGTTGATTAGCTTAGGGCAACATTTATAGTCGTTTTGCCTTATAGAAATCAGAAAGGCTGAACAAATTTGAAGACCTCCTTCCAGATATGTGATACATTGAATTGCAATACATTATTGAACTTCAGGTCCATCCACTAAAATCACAGCGACAATCTAATGTTGTTTGGAAAGTCAAAAGCCATCATAGCAGCCACCACTTTTCAGACTCTTGTATAAATCTAACAAACACGGAGACTTGCCATTCCGCGCTCCAACAATTGGCTCAGTACTACTAATCTGCCGATTGTAATAGAACTGAATTCCCTCCTTCTTTGCAATTTTTGGCCTGACTCGTTCTGGAATGTAACCTCTGACGAAATAGGACACAAAATATCTTTTAAAATATCATCTACTGTCTTGGTGTATCCCATTATTAATTCAAAAATCATTTAGAGAAACAGAGTTTTAATGTTTTCATCAGCGTGTGCTTGAAGCGCACACGCAATATTGGGCATCTGTATATATTAATTGTACTGGTGATCGGTTATAAAATCATATCTGAAGCGTTTCTGAGGCTAGCGAGTTTCTGTGGCCACTGTACAAAACTCGTGTATTGGAAAGTCACAGGTTAAAGACTCAATTGAATCAGATGTTCACTTTCGTTCAACATCACCAATGAATATGCTTGTGGCTTTGATTTTCAGCGCAGTGCAGGTGGCAGCTCCGCTCACTGAAACAGCTGTACAAAACTACTGCCGCCTCCACCCACCTGTTCTATCTGTCAATAATTGTATTCAGTGTCTCATCTCATAGTTTTACTTCTTGAAATTAAGCGAACGCCTCCTTCTAAAAGCAGCACGGGGCAAACGTGACCCCAGATGCTGCGGTTTTCAATGAACAACAGATGGGCAATAACGGATGGCGACTTAAGATAAGGGCGCAACTATCACTTACTGGTCGTTCAGCACGTTACATTCTTTTGTTGGGCTATTCTTTCACGGCAGAATGGAGCAACGAAGCGATGAATTATTTTTTCAAACCTCCATCACCTGATTTTAAGCACCAAGATCCTTACATCCAGACAATGATAACATGGTACCGGGAATCAAGAATCACCCTAAGTTGTCAGTATGAATGCACATGCATCAAGTCACGGCAATACCATCATCTGTTCTCTTGTTAGACTGACAAAATTATGAATATCGCTTTCAATTTGCTTTCATTTTTTTTCCTGCGCCTTAGTTATTGCTCTACATTAATTTCAAGAGATAATAAAGTATTTTTTCCTGCGCCTTAGTTATTGCTCTACATTAATTTCAAGAGATAATAAAGTATTTTGTTGGAATACTCGGCCACCTCAAATGGTGTCACCAAACAGGCATGGCTCTATTATAGAAACATGGTCTCTGATCTTGGTTCTCTTGTCTATGCAATTTATTCATTCGATTGCCATTAACAGGAAATAACATTTCATAATAAAATAAAGACTCAGGATGCGAGTGACGAGTCCAAAACCACATCAGTCTCAATATGGCCCGCACCTCTCTTTTCAAATTCCCCTCTCACCTTCAATGCATGCCCTCTAGTATTACACATTTCAATCCTGTTGATAATATTTCGGCTTCCTGCAATTTATAAGTTTCCCATAATTTTCTAACGTGCTCTCAGGTCTCGCCTTCGTAGGCCACTCAAGCATAAACAACCCTAGTTTCCCTAAGCTCTCCTTATACTACATAACCTCTAATCCAGACAGAATCCTTATAAACCACTTCTGCACATATCAAATTGCAACTTTACTTCCCGAGGCTTGAAAACATATCTCAGGCTAATAAAGGCAAACATGGCATTAGTGAGGCCAAGCTCCAGTGTATCGCTACGGATCGAGGGTATTTATGCCAGAGCCACATTTGACACAGGCTGTCAGGTTACTCTGCTGTACCGTTTGTTTTACAACCGACATTTGACGCATTTACCATTGACGCAATTGAGTGGGCTAGAGATCCGGAGTCTTAGTACGGATGACTACTCGTGTGATGGTCACCTGTCCTTGAATCTGGAGTTTTCGGAGACAGACGTGGGAGCAGGCGAGGTCCGTAATACACTTGTGTTAGTTTGTCCGGACCCGGTCGAAAAGGGCGAAGCTTCAGTTCTTTTGGGGACGAATACCCCTATTGTGAAAAGGCTAATGGGAGCCTGCAAGGAGAAAGTTGGAGAGAGTTTTCAGTGAACATTGTCTATTTACCTCATGTTCCAATCTGCTTCTGAGGAAGTGTGTAGCTGCACTGGGCTGGATGATGAGCATAAACGAGGGACTGTGTGGTAAACCCAGTCCAAACCAGTCGTGTTACGGCCTGAGGAAGTAGCTAAAGTGACGGGAAACCCCGAATTTCCCGGAATGCCTGATGTCAAGGACCTCTTGGTTGATGCCCCGGAAGACCACGAAGAGAAGTCATCCTGACCTGCGGGGGTATTGGTGAGACTCGAGCTGCAGAAACCCTCGGTTGCACAAGTCAACAGGATGACTGTGATTCTCAGGAACACCTCGGACACCTTAGCTGGCGTATGCCAGTGGCACACCTCTTTCCAGTGACGGTAAAATGTAGTGTCTCTGTGAGACAAGTCGGGAAGAAACTCTCTCCAAAAAAGGGAAATTTGACTGCTGAGTCATTCAACTTTGGAGACTCCCTAGTATCTGGAAGTTGGAAAGAATTTTGATAGAGAAGATGCTGAAGATGGAAGATATCTTTCCCACTGACGAGTTTGATGTGGCTTGTTCCAAGAGCACTCGCCACACCATTCGGGAGACAGAGAACACCCCGTTCAGAGACAGGTCGCGGCGACTAGCGCTTGCAGAGGTGTGGACGTTCGGCAGCATCTGCGGAAACTGAAGGAAGTTCATCACTGAATCCAGAAGCCCTTACACGTCTCTAATAATGGTGGCCAGGAAGAAGAATGGGAAGTTACAGACGTGTGTGGACTATCGGGCTCTGAACGGGCGTACAGCCGCCGACCAGTATACTGTTCCGAGAATGGTGGACGCGTTGGCCTGCCTGAGTGGTGCGATGGACGTCAGGAGTGGATATTACCAGATACCCATGAGTGAGGCTGACAAAAGGAAGACGGCTACTGGGATTCTTCCGGTTTGAGAGGATAGGCCAGGGCATATCAGGAGCCCCGGCGGCTTTTCAGCGTGTCATGGAGAAAGCTGTTGGGGTTATGAGCTCGTTTAAGATGTTGCTGTACCTGGATGATCTCACAATATTCCGGTCCACCTTGAACGAATATGAGGCTACGCTACTGAAGGGTGCAGGGGTGCCTGAAAGATGCAGGGTAAAACTTTCCCTGGACAAGTACGGGACGTCTGTCAACTATGTGGGGCACATAGACTCAGGGTATGGAGTAGCTAACGATCCGTCTAAGATAGAGGCGGTGATCACATGGCCAAGGCCCCAGTCTGTGAGCGGCCTGCCCTCGTTCTTTGGATTCTGTGTGAAATATCGGAGGTTCGTGAAGGACAATTCTAAAGTGAGTTACCACCTAAATCAACTTCCGTGTTGTTACACCCTCTTGGGGAAGAAAGGGAGGAGGACGAAAAGAGAAGCAATTAAAGATTATTTTAGCCACTCCGTGCTTTTTGGAGCGAGATGGGATCCGAAATGTGAAGAGGTCTTTCAGTTGCTAAAGGAACAGCTGAGGAAAAAGGCTGTGCTGGCTTTTGCAAACCCCCGATTGCCGCATCTACTGCATACGGATGCCAGCAGACAGGGCTTCGGGGAGTTCTGTTTTCAGGATCAGAGCACAGGGTTGACACCTGTCACCTTCGTCAGCTGGAGTCACTCACCCTCTGAGCGAAACTACTCCACGCACAATTTGGAGTTCCTGCCTTTGAAATGGGCTGTAGTGGATAAGCTACGTGACTATACGTATGGTGCCTAGTTCGAGGTGAGGACGGACAACAACCCATTCACTTATATCCTGACCTCGGCGAAATTGGATGTCTCAGGCCATCTGTGATTGCTGCGTTGTCTGCAAATGAGTTCTGCCTGAAATACCGGTCTGGGAGTCGGAACATTGATTGCAATACGTAGACACGAGGTGCGCATGAAGGACTTGGCAGGGACGGAGAGTGGGGAACGTTCCTGCACCTGGAGTGAAAGCAATGTGCTAATTTTACATCACAGAGAAGGCAGAGGAAAGGCTGAGCGTACTTGAAGGACTTCAGAGCAGCTCCAGGCTGGGCGACGAAATCAGGGCTGCAGCGATTCGCTGGGCAGCGTGCTCTTGTCCCAGGGCCTTCCAAGTCAACGGTACCTGGGTCCCAGTGCAGTAGAATTAAAACGCCGACCCAAATTGCAGGCGAGAGCTGATTTCGTTCGCACTCCACGATGTTCAGTACTCTCTCCAGGTTGCCAGAGCCTTTCGCTGTTCCGTCGTTGGGTCAATTTAAACCTTGGCCTCGATAGACTGACAAGATAGGGTATCAGTCGGGACGAGAGCCGATTTCGCTCGTTCTTAACGATGGTCATCTCCATGGCACTGAGACTATGAAGACTGCTCCGGGTGCTGTGCTCCGTGCCCGTTAATAAGATGAACGGATCAGCGAAGCTGTGGGTCTACTCCGGGTGTTCCGGGGATCGGATCTGAGGACTCATTTTTGATTTGGAATGCTGTTGTTCGCTTCAATTGTTTGCATGCCTTGTACTTTTGTCATTCTCTTGTGCATCGAGTCTTTCGTTAATAAGAGAAAACCTGCAGATGCTGGAATTCCAAGCAATAGACAAAAAAAAAGTCTTGATGAAGGGTCCGGCTCCAAGCATCGACTGTGTACTTCTTGTCCATTGATGCGACAAGGCCTGCTTAGTTCGCCAACATTTTGTCTGTGTTGCTTGGTCTCTTATTTTTTTATTGATATTCTTTTTACTTTAAATTGTGTTCTTACAGATTTCTTGCTTTGTGGCTACCGGGAAGCAAGTACATCTGAAGGACGTGTAATTTCTACATTCTTTGATTACAAATGTACTTGAATATATGAATATATATTGTAGGGCTCCGGGAGTTGTGGGGGGGGGGCGGGGGCGGGGTTGCGCGGAGTGGGCCTGGTCGACAGCCCGCCCCAGCATTCCTAATGGCCAGCGCTATTTATTGTTCTTGTTTTAAAATGCTTTCTTGGGATTATGGTGGGATGTTCAAGTTCATTTATTGTCCATTTTAACTTGGGTTATACAGTTACTCGTATGTTTGTTTGTGGGTCACATTAACTGTAAATAGGGTATATAATAATGACCTCCACCATCAGTATGTTACTGGGTGATTCTCACATCGGGTCATACAGGCCAGTCTGTTTTTGTGCTTGTTGCAATAAAGATGGCTGATGAGCTAAAGGAGCTGTTCTCGTCTGTCACCGAATGGTCGCCGCATTGGGATCAGGAGTGGGATTAGAAATTGTCGGCGAGATTGAAGAGCTACGGCATCGGATGGAGCGCCTTAAAACCCGGGGACTAAGCCAAGGGACTGAGCAGTATGTCAACCCCGCTACTCCGGACTGGGCTCCCGAAGATGGGACACCGATCTGGAGGACCTAGGAACTGAGAATAATGCCTTTCTCAGGAACCCCGGTGGGGCGAGCGTAGCCAGGCTCCCGAACACGGGGGCATAGCGGAGCACATCCCCCACCTCCCTCTTGGACCGCACCGGGGGATCAAAGGTAACGCAGCAATGGGAGGTCGGGCAATATAACAGGTACCAACGACACCAATGGAGGAAGAGGAAGACCAACAGGCCTCAGTTTTCACGGAACATAGTCTTCCCTGAAGATCCTCAGATAGAATGCTACCAGCCGCCTAGAGCCTTACCTGATGTTCAAACTTGCAGCATGGCACAATGTGGAGCCCCACCAGAACGGCGGTGGACCTTGTCCTGGCACTGGAGGGGGACGCCCCGCGGGCCCTGCTCGACCTAACGCCGGCTGAGCAGCATGACTATAGGGCTATCCAAGCAGCGCAGGAGCTGCGTTTCAGGCAGAGGCAATTGGAGGAAACAATGAGAGCACAACTAGGCAGCAGGTGGCGCAGTGTAGGAGAAAGCCTGGAGGACGTTCGTAGCAGATCTCCGCCACTATGCTCGTCATGACTAACCCCAGTTCCTGCCCAAGAAGAGCTTGCCCTCCACGCCTTTGGAAAGGCGCTCAAGCCAGAGCGTCTTCGGCAGCATGTTCCCCTGACATCACCATCATCGCTGGCAAAGGCAAAAAGGCGAAGAAACTTCACTCCCCGAAGGCATTCTAGTGTCACCCGGCACGCCGCGAGGCTGGGCTTATGTCAACGAGGTGGAGGAGGAAACGGACGAAGAGGAGCCTGTGACACAGTTCCGATCAGCACCGCGCAGGCCCCACGGCGTGCGACGGAGTGGTCTCTGCTATAGGTATGGCGAGGCAAGCTATCTGACTAGGGATTGCTCCGCCGCAGTTCCACGCCATAGCCCAGCGCAGCAAGCCGGCGCCGCTTGACACCTCCAGCAGAATCCTGTGGTTGTCGCCTCTCTGGGTGGGACATTTGGGTGAAGAACAAGGCTTTTGCGTGGACTGCGCGGTAGAGGGCATCAGAGATCTTGCGTTGGTGGACACGATGTCAATCCTCACCATTACCTATCCGGGTTTCCTCGCAACACGGCCCATCCACCCTGCCTGGGTCGACAACCACGCCGGTTCGGCGGGCTACGGTTACTGACAACTGTGCGGCGCTGAGAGGGAAGAGGTGGCTGCGCATCGCAGTGGGGAAAACACAGTAGAATACGAGGTGCGTATGGCTGACATCCGGGAGTCCTGCCTCATTGGCCTGGACCTGCTGTCACGCTGCGGGGCGCGCGTGGATGTACTGGGGGCAATGCTCTAATTCGGCGCCGAAGCCGTGGTGCTCCGGCAGGACACCTTCAGAACGCGGACCCGGCGGGGTCAGCACAAAGCACCACGGTCTCATCGCGACCCTCCACAGCGAGCAGGTGAGCGATCCTCTGCTGGTCCGAGTAAAGGGATTGCTGAGCATGGAACGATGGCCGGAGTGGGCAGAGTTCTCCGCCCTGGATCTAGAGATTAAAGCCCTATTCTCTCAGTGGGCACGCCGGAGAAGCGGGATGGGCTGCTGTTCTGGCGGTGGCCACGGTGTTACAGTCTGTGCACGGGCTGGTGGGGCAGGCCGTTTTGGGGTCGCCAAGACGTTGGGCAAGTTGCGCGAAAGCTTCTATTAGCCAGTGGGCAGGCAGGACGTGGAGCTGTTCGTTCACTACAAAGATGCTTGCACGTGCCAGAAGGAGCCGGAGTCAGTCTAGGGCGCCAATGCAGCAGTACCAGGTGGAGGCCCCGGTATGGGTCTACTACCGCAGCTGGAGGAAGAGACTATCTCCCAAGATTGTAGTCCAATAGAAGGGGCCGGTAGAGCTGCTCGACTGCATCTCCGATGTGGTATACCGAGTGCGGTTGCCTGAGTGGCCGAAGCCAGTCGTCCCGAACCGGCTCCGGCTGGCACTAGCTTGGGTCGTACAGTTATTTGCATGTGTGTTTGTGGGTCACAGTGACTGTAACCAGGGTATGTAATAATCACCTCCCCGTCTGCATGTGACTGAGTGGGTTTCTCCCCGTATCATAGCGCCCGGTGCTTGTACCAGTAAACTCGGCTGTTGAATTAAACGAGCTTAACGAACTTTTTTTTTTTTCGTTTGTCATCATGGATCAAATGCTCGCCACTATATATATGATCACTATCATTGGAGGTTCAGGAACGGAACAACATTAGTGATGTACTTGCAAGCAGAACCATCAATCAACTACTACACTCTGTCTTCAGTAGGCAACACAATCATGAATCCAAACGGCCAAGTCACCATGGATAGCATGCTTCTTAATCTTCTGTACGGATCTCCCATGAGTGGCTTTCTCGCATATCTCCCTAAAACCCACGAAGACATATTCTGACTCTTTACCTTTATCAATCATCTCCATCATCTTCTTGAAACCTTCAATACTGATACTAAGCGATTACCTGCCTCGCACAAAGCTAAACTGACGACACCTAATTAAGCTATGCTTTTCCAAATGCTCATAAATTCTATTTCTAAGAATCCGCTACATCAGTTTCCCTACCACTGACAATAAAACCCACCAATCTATTATTTCCAGATTAACGCCATTTCCATTCCAAATAAAGGAACAACATCCCCCCCGCCCCCCTCCCACTCGCAACAGCTTCTTCCCTCAGGGTGTGAGAATAATAAATACCCAACCAACACCTATATATCGTCTCTAGGGCAGCGGACTGCTTACTGCACTGTTTACTATTTATCTGCGCTCCGCATTACTACATACATCTTGAATTATAATTTACTAACTTATTTATAGTATACTTTGGTGTTTTGTGTGTGTGTGATATATGTTGTGTGGATGCACCGTCGTCCGGAGGAACGTTACTTCGCTTGGTTGTCTCTATGTACACTCAAATGACAATAATCTAACTTCAAACTGAACTTGTACAAATATGTTGGTCATGGCGTCAGCAATCACCATTCTCGCCTTTCTCTAGAATATTTCAATAGGCCTGCAAACACTTCAAAACGAATGATTTTAAAGGGATTCCTAATCTCAAAATGTCCTGCCAAATTAGCATGCTCGAACTCTGGTCTCACTACCGTCTAATTCTCTCCCCTTGGTAAAAACATATGCAAAGTGCACTTTAGGACTGAACGTTCATAATCGCTCTCCAAAACCATGCTTCCTACTTTATCCGTGAATGGTTCTATCCTCCGCCGAGTTATCTTTGTTTCTTGAGGTATGTATCCGATTTGCCAAAATATGGTGTGTTTCTCTCTCTCTCTCTCTCTCTCTCTCACACACACACACACACACACACACACACACTCCCTCTCACTCTCCTAATTTTCTTATTGAGAGTTTTCTCGCTTATTTATATTTTTTCAGTATCACTGTTCGATTTTATCTCCCTAAACCTTAAGCATGCTTTCTTTATCTTCTTGACTAAATTTGCCACTTCGGCCGCTATCCACTGTAGCCCCTCCACTGGCCACCCTCAGGGTCGCTCGGCTCGCTGTCGTCTAGGGAAACAGCCTCGGCCCCGGCAAACTGGGTAATTCGTTTGTGTGGATGCTGCGTGAGGTACCCCACCCGAACAAATAACAGACAATACACCAGATGCAATTAAATGATATACAGTTTATAGATATTACTGGAACTATATAACTGAAAGAGAATGAAATATAAAAGGAAAATAAAAGGCACCACACTTATCAAAGTTCAACCTCTTCGCGCACAAAAACCGTTGGAGCTCAAGGAATACACATCAAAGTTGCTGGTGAACGCAGCAGGCCAGGCAGCATCTCTAGGAAGAGGTGCAGTCGACGTTTCAGGCCGAAACCCTTCGTCAGGAGCTCAAGGACCTTCTTCTTGACCCTGCGACCCCCTCGGACCACCTCGACCGGCCGCCTGGGACCAACAACGGTGGTCGACCAGACGCTCCACACTAGTCCGTCTCCGTCTCCTCGCCGAACGTCCCGCTCGGGGTCCGACCCCGTTAGCGGACTCACAGCACCTCGTCCATCATCTGTCTTGCTCTCCCGCCTTCTGCCCCCAAACCCCGCGCATACAGTATCTTCAAATACTCCAAAACCATAACAACTATCCCAATTGGTTAATAGCACTTTCTTATCACACTCACAAAACCGCATTCCCCAGATTAACATAACAAAGACGCCATTTTAATTAACCTCCGCAGTTACATAAAAGTCGAAACCCCTTTACACTCTCCCCCCACCAAATAAAGTCATGTCCTCATGACTTCTAAATAACTCGCCAATCAGTCCTGCAGACACACAACACACACATACACAGATACACACAGTGACAGTGCTCCCCAAACAGTGGACCTTACTCCCGTCCCACAGGCGCTACATAGGCCAACCTATCTGGGAGCTTCTTAACCCTCTGAGACCTCTGTATCCCCTCACCTAAACCCAATAGGCTCAGGCACTACTAGGGATACCTCGGGCCTGCTTGCCAACTCCTCTCTCACTCAGGCCACCACTACAGCTCGGAGCCCCCTGTACCGTATGCGGGGCCCCACCTCTCCTCCTTCCTGATCCTGCCGTAACTCAGACTGTCCACAACTAGCCCTCCCCACTACACCTGACTCAGTGGGAGAAGGGCCAAAGATCTCTTCCTCAATCACGGGGAAGTTAGCGAAAGGCAGCATGTACCACATGTGCAGCACATCATCCTTCGAATCCGTATCCTTCCTCATTTCTTTGATCGGTAGGTGCTGTTTGAGTTTCTCCAAACTGAAACATTTAGCCGGGGCTATCCCTTCAGCCTCCCGCAGTCGAGACGTCAGCTTCTTCGGGGACTCCTTCAACTCTCGCCACAGCCTCAGCAGTTCTGACTCAAGGTTCCTGGCCATGTCAATCTGGGACGCAGTTACCCCAGCAGCTTCTTCCACACTGACCTGAAAAGCAGCAGTTAAAGAATGTTCAGCCTCCGGTTGTTTCTTCCTGATAGTCATCTTCAGGTTCCGTTCAAACGTCCGCCTCCCTTTTCCGAGATCTGTCCTCCAGTTCTTTACCTCCTCGGGAGTGTAGCCAAACTCCCCTTCCTGGGCTCTCGGTTTTCTGTTGACCTCAGTCAGAACACTTCCTTGATCTTCCCCAACTTGCAAGTCTTCCAATCTGTTTTGAATCGACGTCTTGAGTTTCTGATGATCCCTTCGAAGGTGGGTCATTGTTTCTTCTCGCTGGATTAATTCGTCAGTATATGACCGCAATGCGGTGCAAATCCCCTCTCTTCCCTGTGTCTCATTCAGATTGACGACCTGGGTTTCCATCCCCCGGTCCACCACCGTCTGTCCCAACACCAGGAAGTTCAATTGGTATGTCGGGTCATTTTCTTCACATTGCACCAAACTCCTCCGGCCAAAAACTCCTCCACATTTGACACTTCGCTTCGATCGACCGGGCTCAGCCACTCGCCTCGCCTCATAGTCCCCCCAGGCGAATCCAAGCTCTAGATGGTCATCCACATACGTCAAAACTCCACACACCTTCACTTCCCCCATGGTCTTCCTCATGCCCCGCGGAAAGGATGCAGGGGCTCCGGATACGCCCTTGGGAATCTTTTCGGATTGGAAGAATCCTAGGGAACTAGTAAAGGCCATCTTCAGCTCAACAGCCGCACTCCTCAGGATCTGGCAACATCCACCCCTCAGATGCAGCACATTAAACCACATCGCACAATCCACACACACGCTGCCTTCATCTTCCACGCCGCTGGGGTCCAGTTGCCGCGACCTCTCTCTCACTGAGGTGTCTTCAGCGGTCAACTCCCCTCCCTCGTGGTAGTTCGGAGCATCTACTAAGAGGGTCTCACCTTCAGCTACTTTCCCCAAGCCGTACCACGGCTGGGTCTCGTTTAAATTCGGTACTGGCTCAAGGCTGCTACACACGTCCTCAGAAGCAACTCGACACGCTGGGTGCCCAGAAAATGCCTCCATGACCTCCAGAGTCATTAACCAATCATCGTCTTCTGGATAACTACTGCCACTAGCACCCAAGGTCTCCGGTGCCCTTGCGGTTGTCAAGGATAAATGCTTCGGACACCGGTTGTAAAACGAACTGTACAACAACTAGATCTATGCCCCGGGGTCGAGGGTAGCTTTAGCATCGCTTCCGTCTATCCATAGCGACACCCTGGGGCGTTGTCCCTCTAAGCCTTCAGAAATAGGGTCTTCTCCTTTCCCAGAAAAGTACATTGGTACATTGCTGGGAACGTGCTTCCCCAGAGACCCCAAGCCGTTCCCCCACTGGGCCTCCACTAAATTTCCCGACACTTCTCTGATCAGCTGAACAACTCGAGAAGGGGCTGATCCCCTGAAATGATCCCCCTGGCACTGCAAGCAATTTAGCCGCCCTCCTAGCCAGAGAAGACACACTGAAAACTCCCCCCACCCCTTTCAAATAACTAACAGCTGTCACTACGGTGTAAGTGAACCTGACAGCTTTAACACCGTCACCAGCCCGCCTACTCAAACTTTCAACCAATTCCTGTCGCTCTCCTTCAACCGAGCACTACCTAGCAACTGAGAGATCCGTTCCGCCCACGTCTCGCACGCCTCCACCCCTCTTGGGGTGGACACTATCCCAAGTGCCAGGCGGAGCCTGCCACAGCTGGAACATTTATTCGCAGACCCTACCTCCAAATCAGACCACTCTTTCCTCTCTCTCCCAACCGCATGGGCAGCCCAGAGTGCCACCTCCAACTCGTCAATGCCAGTCTGAACTCGAACAAAGACCTCACCCACAACGCATACAGCAATCACCAGCAAATAACCCACAGAAACACACGTTACAGATTTAAACAGGGCACCCACACATCATACCAGCAGACTCAATCCTGGACAAAGCCCACACAATGTAACCCCCTCTGGCCACCCTCAGGGTCGCTCGGCTCGCTGTCGTCTAGGGAAACAGCCTCGGCCCCGGCAAACTGGGTAATTCGTTTGTGTGAATGCTGTGTGAGGTACCCCACCCCGCCCAAATAACAGACAATACACCAGATGCAATTAAATGATATACAGTTTATAGATATTACTGGAACTATATAATTAAAAGGGAATAAAATATAAAAGGAAAATAAAAGGCGCCACACTTATCAAAGTTCAATCTCTTCGTGCACAAAAACCGTTGGAGCTCCAGGACCTTCTTCTTCACCCTGCGCCCCCTCGGACCACCTCGACCGGCCGCCTGGGACCGACAACAGTGGTCGACCAGACGCTCCACACTAGTCCGTTAGCGGACTCACAGCGCCTGGTCCATCCTCTGTCTCGCTCTCCCGCCTTCTGCCCCCAAACCCCGCGCATACAGTATCTTCAAATACACCAAAACCATAACAACTATCCCAATTGGTTAATAGCACTATCTTATCACACTCTAAAGCAAAAACAAGCTGCTAGCGCAAACTTTCTCAGCGTTTAACACAACAAAGCCGCATTCCCTAGATTAACATAACAAAAACGCCATTTTAATTAGCCTCCGCAGTAACATAAAGGTCGAAACCCGCTTAATCCACTGTTCCTTATAAACTATAGATTCCATTAAAATTATGTATTTTATGCATATCGGCTACCCTCAGAAGTTGATCATTTATCATATTCATTGCCCATCTTCTTCTCCCTTTGACATCATTATGGAAAATGGTTCGTAGTTTGCCACGTTGTTCGAATTTGACAAATCCCTTCACAATGAACAATCTGATAGGATCTTCGTCCCTAAATCCATCTCCCTTCTGTCTTCTGATCAGAAATGACCGGATTACTACCCTAAATTAGACAGATCTGTGTTCTTTACACCGTAAGTCTTTCTGTCTAGTCGTGTTCCTCCAGTATCTTGTGTGTTACTTCATTGCTATCCACGCACATTGCATGCGAAGTCTCGAAACCACAATTAAAAATAAACTTCGGTTCAGATTTTGTTACTACGTCTGGGATCAGATTCATGCTGACAACCAGTGGTGAATAGAGGAAGCAAAATAGGGAGACAGGGATGCGTTCAGTTTGTCTGCATCATTAGGAATAATCTTTAGTTATTCATGGTGATGAACTGAATTGGTTTCAGAGTATTTTCTGTGTCATGATGACCTTCAGACTTTTATCATATTTTTGCGAAGCTCTCTCCATATAACAGAGCAAAGAGAAGTACGTTCAGTACGACGGAAGGAAGCAATGAAGATCTTTCTCTAAATTTCTATCCATACATTCACGTTAATGCGTCATATATTTTACCGATGTAATTATGGGATATAATGCATATCATTATCCAAGCTGTAATCGTAGTAAATGTGCAGTCATTCTGCATTATGCAAATGAAGCCAGACTCTCGAAGCATATAAAGACGTTGCTCCTCCACAAGGTTGCACAAACAACCTGCGCTGATGTGTGGAACCTTCTCTGTTTAGCAGGTTTTCAGGTCGTGAAGGAACGATGAATATTTTATGTGTTTCGATATTTTTGACCTGGCTGCCAAGTAAGTGCAGTTCAGTTTTAAACCGAATAATGGTTACTATATTGCCGTTGCTTCCACAAATTTCATTTTATGTTAAATCTTGTGCTGCTTCAGATATGCGATGATTAAATATGTTTTCCTTCCTTCAGATGCCTTCAGTGTATCGGTAGAACAGACACCAAGAGAAGCAATAAAACAACCAGGCGAAACTCTGACCATCAACTGTGTTTTAAAAGATGCTAACTGTAGCCTGCATAACACATCATGGTTCATCCAAAGACCGAGTCAATCGTGTTGGGATAGGCTGTCTATTGGAGGACGATATGCGGAATCAGTCAACAACACAACAAAGTCCTTTTCCCTGCAGATCAGCAACCTAATTGTTGAGGACACGGCCACGTATTTCTGTAATGCTCAAGACCACAGTAAAGAAGCTGAGCACACGCCAATTCAAAAAGTTTGAAAATCTTTCACGCGAGAATCTCTGACTGCTTCATTCTTATGGAAAAGAAAATTACTGAGCAGCAGTTGATTCCGCTGTAGAGCAGGCGTACATTAATACTAGGTTGGTGACGGTCACAATGCCGCTTATATCCAAGCGGACACAATTGGAGCTGCAGCGTGAGTATTCTCCCAGAGTTATGTAAATGGAGACCTTATTGCTATTGAATCAACCACTGTGCCAAGCGCAAACCACAGTGATGAATCTTCAGGCCCCTTCATGCACAAATCGCCTCGGCAGTTATTAATGTGAAATTAATGTAAAATATTCCTTTAGGGACTAAAACTGCTTTCTGACAAAGATTCTTTATCTCTGCCAGAGACTGGTACACAAAACATAGCCTTGCTCTATATGTTTGCACAATTGCAATACATATGTGGTAATCATATTAATAACTAAGCCTTGATATTATCTACCTGGCTGAGAACTATTATCGACGGGATTTAAACAAGCCAGTGCAACCATTTAATTCATGTCCCCTACCATCCTATCGTGGACGTATGGGATTATCTGACGGATTTATACGCTATTTACAACAGTGAGGATATTGTGCTCATGTGAACTGATGTGCAACAACAGTGCCACAGTAGTCTAAGCCATAGCACAAACCTCCGAGACAGTTTTATTTTTTTAAGCTCATCTATTTGCAAAAGGGATTACAAAATATGCCTTTACGTGCATGGATGTTACTCAACATAGTTTTTCAAACAATTTCACTTCTCCTTTAGGTTGAATTCTACCTACAGTCCCTGGTAATCAAACAGCGAAATTCCAGTTTTATTGTCATATACGCTTACAGTGCACTGAATAAATACAAGGGCGGGTGAAACTGAAGGAAATGGAATATATTGGTCAGCCCTTCGTTCCTGGATTATTGTGGAAAGCCTCCGTCTACATTTCAGTTTTAATGATTACTTTTTGAATTGAGCTGAATAGGAAGTTCATTATTGTGTGCAAATACCTTAACGGAACTGGTACAAAGCTGACTGTGAAACCTGGTAAGTGATATCTTTTATTACATTTTGAGCAAGCACGTACTTTTCCCCGAGGTCAAGTATAATTATATTCTCGTTTAAATGATGCAAACCAAAAAGGGCAGTATGATATTTTTTTGGAGTATAAGCATTTCACTGAGACACCCCAGAAGAATTTAAGTATACGCATTTCTCCTCCCAAGATAATACCTTCGCTCGTTTAAAAAAAAAACGAAAATTGGAGTATTTTTACAAATTGAAGTGTACAAATTACCTGCTACGCCCCACCCCCGTCCGACGGTTACTTTAAAATATTATCTGCTGTATTGATATAAGTGCGAGGTCCTCATATCTTGGCATATTTGAGTATGGATTTACTCTCCAATGGTCGCAGACCCAAGCAGTATAGAAGTTTGAAGATGAAATAGGTTTCAGTTCAGAAGGGATCGATAGCTTAATAACCTGATACTTCGAGGGGGCTGTTAGAACATATACTCATTGCGAAAACAACTTGTCATTTAGCTGTAATAGAAGAAAAAGTGTCTTCTATTTAGAAACACATATCATTCTCTAACAAATCCATACATTTAGAAGATCAGGTTGAAACAAATTTTATGTTGTTCGAATCGTTGGACTTATATAATTTTGGTTATATTTTAGTGTCAATTGCCAGAGTATTAAGGGAGGGCAGAGGTAGGCTAAAGGTCTGTGTGCAAGGCAGGAAAAGATACTGAATGAATGTCAACATAATCAATATCGTCTTTGAAAGCGGAGCACAATAATATTAAGTCTGTACCATCTCGCTGAATGCTTTAGCCAATTGCCACGGCGCTATATTTAATTAAATGCTACACTCCAGATCTTAATGAATGACATTCCATATGTAGATTATAAAGGTTTACAGTGTTAATCAGACTGTTTTGTGGTACAAAAGCTACAACTGTCGTCATTGAAGCAGTATGCTAAAATATAGGTTGCAATGGAAACATTGCTGCGAAACGGGTTTTAATTTTCATCAGTCAATTGAATGATAGCGTCTACAAGTAGATCCTTCCCAAAGCAAACTCAAATGAAAGCAAACCTCTGACACTATTATGGGACCGACAAACGTCAGGGAATTAATTTGCAAAATTATCCATCGTTCGTCCAATTTACATGACCTTATTGCTATTTGTTTGCTTCACCTTTCTTAGTTTTAAACATGCTGTAAAGCTCCTTTGTCTGAGCTTAGTCGTGTTTAAAAGTCCTCTGAATCTCGTTGTTTATGGAGTTTTTTCGGAACCCAGTCCAATTCCACTTGCGTTTTTTTTTTGTTAAATAGGCAAGTATTTAACATCGTCTTTGTTCGTATATAGCGCTGTGGTGTATTACTCCGTCTTCCCGGCTAATGTTCTCCCAAATTAATGTAGACCTCCCCTTGCGTTTTGATCCTTTTGGGAAAGGAATTTCTCAGACGTCAAGCAGAGCTAATTCCATGCACTTAACTGAGAAACTGAGAAGGAATCGACATTTGAGAAGAGTACCAGAAGGTGAATGTATTAAATACTTAGAAACACCATCAACACCCTTTCTATTTTATTACGCTACTTGCAATCGAAGGGAAGCTGTGTGATACCAGCAGCTCTTCTTCAGTCCAATAAAATGCATTGGACTACTCTTTCGTCAGTCGTCAGTCGTCAGTCTTATTATAAGCTCTATATCTCCCCTCCTTCTGTAATATGCGATGACCGTTTTCTTTGTATGTCCGCAACGATCTCTGCTTTAAAAAGTATGCCAATTTTCTCATTCTGCATTCGAATAATTTCAACATTCCCAATACCATGTGAAAGAAAATAAATCTTTCCCTAATCTCTGTCGTAAAGGGGGAATCCCATATTTATGCTCCATTTCACTCCCACATACGAAAGTCAATGCAATTGGTGAGCTAACTGGCAAATGAATATTGTCTACAGTGCTTAGAACAATGATAGAATTTGATGCAATTGATGTGGTTGTGGGGGCGAATAAACTAAAATGGATTAATGTAGAATTATTGCAACTCACCTAGATAACCCTAGCCTAATCATAGGACGATTTACTAACCGTTCTGACTTTGGACGATAGAATTAAATGACAGTACCTGGGAAACCCACACGGTCATTGGGAGAACAAGCAAGTTCCTTAGAGACGGCGTCAGAATTGAACTTTGTACACTGACAATTCGAGCTGTGACAGTGTTCCGCTAACGGCTAGGCTTCTCTGTGTCTTGCACTTCTCCATAACTCATTCTAAATATCCATGTTGGTTCAGTCCAATCGTCTGAGACTGATTATAAATATTCGGGACCCAAACACCCATCCCTGTGATTCTAGTGAGCAGTTAGCATTGTCCTATTACAATGTCAGCCATATTCCAAAGATGTCTGCTATGGATTAGTGAATGTGGGCATGCGCTGGAAACGTAGCGACAATTACGGGCAGTCCAGCACCTTCCTGACTAAATGGATTTGACGCAAACTACTCATTTCACGAGTTTGCTTCAGTTTCATTCCATAAGACCATAAGAGACAGGAACAGAATTAGGCCATTTGACCTATCGCGTCTGCTCCTCCATTTCCTCACCATTGATCCAATTTTCCCCTCCTACCCAATCTCATGTCTTCTCCCCGTACATCTTCGTGTCCTCAGAAATCAAAAATCTATCAACCTCAGCTTTAAATATACATAAAGACCTGGCCTCCACAGCTTCATGTGGCAAAGAATTCCACAGATTCACCACTCTTTGGCTAAATAAATTCCTCCTGATATCCGTTCTAAAAGAGCGCCTGTCTATTCTGAGGTTGTTTCCTCTGGTCTTCGACTCTCCCACTATAGGAAACATGCTCCCCAGGTCCACACTATCGATAGGTTTTAATGAGGCCACGCCTCATTCTTCTGAATTGCAGCTAATACAGGCCCAGAGCCATTAAACACTCTTCATATGACAAGCCAATCAATCCTGGAATCATCTTCGTGAACTTCCTATGAACCTTCTCCAGTTTCAACGCCTCCTTTCGAAGGTAAGGGGCCCAAAACTGCTCACAATACTCCATCCGAGGCCTCACCAGTGTTTTATAAAGCTTCAGCATTCCCTTCTTGCTTTTATATGCTAGTCATCTTGAAATGGATGCTAACATCGCATTTCCTTCCTCACCATAGATTCAACCTGTAAATTACCCTTCAGGGAATCCTGCACAGGCACTGCCAAGCCACTTTGCGGCACAGTTTTTTTTTGGCATTTTCTCCCCATTTAGAAAATAGTTAACTCTTTCATTTCTTCCACCAAAAGGTGTATGACCATGTACTTCTTGACAATGTATTTCAACTGCCATTTCTTTGCCTGCCGATTCTCCTAATCTGTCTAGGGCCCCTCTATTTCCTCAAAAGTAGCTGTCCCTCCACCTACCTTCGTATCATCTGCAAACGTTTCAACAAAATTATCAATTACATCATTCAAATCATTGACATATAACGTAAAAAGAATCGATCCCAACACAGATCCCGGTGGAACACCACTGGTCACCTGCAGCCAGACAGAAAAGGCTCGCTTTGTTTCCTGCAAAGCAGCCACTGCTTTATCCATGCTAGAATCTTCTTTGTAATTCCATGGGCTCGTAGCATGTTTAGCAGCCTCATCACAGGCCTTCTGAAAATCCAAGTACACAACATCAATCAGCAATCGAACCGGGCACTGCAAATTGTCTCTCATAGTGTAAAAATAGATCATTAATTGGCAGGGTGGACTCAGAGAATTAAAGTGGCATTATGATCAATGTTATCTTTTGCCAGCTCTATCTCAGTAGATACACTGTCAACCGGCCATTGTTGATTCCCACATTCAGTGCACTTCAACAATCATCAACAGCAACTTGCAGTCTGAGAAAAATGGAAACTTGCTGAAGTCGAAAAATAACTTTTGTCCCGTTCAGGTAAACCCAGTCGAAAATTGTGGAGTCTGTAAAATACTACATTTTATAATATGGACAGACTGGTGACGTTTCAGATACGATTACCATTTAGCAAGCCTACCTTACTCATGTTTTTTTTTTCTGCGACTATTAAATATCATCATCGTCAAATTTAAAAGTACGTATACGTCATCATACACAAACCTGAAATTAATTTTCTTGCGGGCATTCACAGCAGATACCACGAAACACAATAGAATCAATGAAAACACGCACGCATTAAGACGGACAATGAAAGGGCGAAAGACAAATTGTGCAAATCAAAAAGGAAAAAAAAACAAATAATATAAATAAACAATAAATATCAGCAACATGAGATGAATATTTGTTTTAAACTGAGCCCACAGGTTGTGAGAACATTTCAATGCCAGGGGGAATGAAGTTGAGTGAAGGTAGTCCTTCTCGTTAAAGAACCTGATGTTGAAGGGGTAACATTTGTTTTCGAACCAATTAGTTTGGGTACCAAGGCTTCTGTACCTCCCTCCTGATGGCGGCAGCGAGAAAAGAGCGTGGCCTGGAACCTGAGGGTCCTTGAAGATAAAGGCACATTCCTGCGACGGCGCTGCGTATAGATGCGCTTCATGGCGGGGAAGGTTGTATTCGTCATGAACTGCGCTGTATCCACGACCTTTTTTTTGTTGGCTGTCCGTTCAAGGCCATTGATATTTCCATACCAGACCGTAATGCAATCAGTCAGTATACTCCACACCGCACATCGACGTAAGTGTGTCAAAGTTTTCGATGACATGCCGGATCTTTTCAAACTTTTAAGAGAGTAGATGCACGAATGTGCTTTCTTTCTAAGGGCACTTACCAGCGGGACTCTGGATAGATCCTCTGAAATGATAACGCAGAGGAATCTAAAGTTGCTAACTCTCTCCACCTCTGACCCCTAGATGAGGACCTGCAGAAGGACCCGCGGTTTTCTCCTCCTGTAGTCAATAATCAACTCCTTGGTCTTGTTGACATTGGGTGAGAGATGTTATTCTGACAGCTAGATTTTCAATCTCTCTCTAATGAATTCTTACGGCCAACGTCAGCTTTGATACGACGAAGATTAATCAGGCGAAATTTCAAAGTACCATTCAAGGTATAAAAAACAAATCACTGTAAGCTGTGATACCATTATGCTGAAGGAAATAACTCAGCTTCAGTCATCCCTTCAGCCGAAAGGTCTTAGAAACGCTAACGTAACTCTTGACATGTAGAGATTCTTATGATGCAAGGAATATTGTAGTTGTCTTATGCCTTACAAGTTGTCAGAAGAACAACGTAAAATTGATCCAATCATTTCAAAGACTTTTGTTTTTTCTTAATTTTAGCAAAACAACCGTCCCCGCCAAATATCACTCTTGTCTATTCTGCAACTGCCGAACAAAAAGCACAGGGTTTTGTGGAATTGATTTGTCTCATGAGCGAATACCTACCTGAAAACATCGCAGTGACCTGGCAGAAAAACGGACAAGCCGTACAGTCCGGCTTTACCACCACTTCTTCCACTGAAAGTTCAAGCGAAACCTTTACCTCAGCAAGTGTGCTGAAAGTGCCTGTGAACGAATGGGCCAGTGGTGCTGTGTATTCGTGCCAAGTATCCCACTCTGCAACCAGCAGCAACATCCGCAAAGAAATACGAGCTGAATCAGGTAAGAAGCAGTTCCCAATCCATAGGTGCAGTATTTCCACTTTCGTCCTCAGTATTTCATTTGGTGGGCTGTAATCATCTACAGAGAAGATTTTAAAATAACCAGGCTCCTAAAGATTAAGATGCGTGCCAGTATCAAGTTCGGGTAAGGGACTGATAGGAATGTGAGTCGGAATGTTTAGGCAGCAAACATTAAATATCAGAGGTAAGAATTACAAGGAATATTGCGAAGTGTAGTCAGAAGACGTCATGGCGCATTAGTGAATATTGATTTCTGATCATGTTAATGCATCGAATAGAATTTGTATATCTGAAATGATTCTAAGGAATCCGGACATCTTAAAAGATAAGCACAGGAAAGCAGCGGTAAAAAAAAAAAAAAATCCGTGATTATTTTTAAGTTTCAAATTTAACAGCCCATTAATTTTTACTGATGTGTTATATCTGTATCTGGTATCAGCATTCAATGATGAAAATTTTGGAAAATAAATAAATGAAAGGAAGAAAGTAGTCGAGGCAGCCACTCGACTTATCAGACAGTTAAACCTTGTGCTAAACTGGTCCTTCATTCTTGCATAAATAGATCGAACAATGCATATGTATTTAGCACTTCTTTCCATCTAACATTCACTTCCATCTTCGAGCTTCCTGTGTTCTCTCCTCCCTCAGCCAATCTCTCTGCCTCGCTGCATCCCATTCACTGTTTTGCCACAAGCCACTGCCCCTTCCCCACGCCAGTGTTTTATCACTGTCGTACTTTCCGGGGATGTCCGGCTGTATCTCTCCCTCCACCCTTCGCCACACTTGTCTATGAATGACGATACGTTATTCATTTTCAACCATTTTCTTTTCTTTTCCCTATAGAAGTGTAGTGTGTGGTCATGATCTAACTCAAGGGTTCACGAAAAGACGACTTAAGCATGATTTAAAATGAACAATTTCCACCTTAAGCTTTTAACGTGTAGCAGGTTATTAATAAATGGAAATCCCTGCTAAACTTCAGATTCGTCATGTGTCCTTTCAGTGACTGTACTTCATCTAGAATTCGCATTATTTCTCAGAGATCCTACTGTTGAAGAAATGTGGATAAACAAAACTGCCACTCTGGTGTGTGAAGTGATCGCCACAACTCCAGCTGAGGTTTCCATCTCTTGGACAGTGGGTGGGAAGGAAAGGGCTGTTGGCGTTCAAACAGAATATGCAGCAAAGATCGGGAGTCAGTACGTGACAGTCGGCCGTTTGACCAGCAGCATGGCCGAGTGGGACAGCGGAGTAGAATACTCCTGCTCGGTGCAGGACAATCAATCAGCTGCTCCCCTATCAAAAAGGGCACGAAACGCAAAAGGTGGGTGCAATAACAACAATCGAAATGCAAAGCAGTGCAGATGCAGAAAGGGGAACAGAAAGTGCCAGGCAGCAGTATTCAGAGGAAAATAGGCATGGTGGTGAACGAGTTGCCCTCTACTGGAGTCATAATGCATTATCTTATTCAAGGGAAGACAGGTTTTCTGACAAGTGGTACACCGATAGCATTGCACCCAAGACTTCTTCGAATGAAATGTTGAAGTCATAGGACCCGACAGCATTGGAACAGACCCTTCGGTCGACAGAAACCAAGCCCGCTTCAACACTCATTCCGCGAATTGCATTTTGATCTAGTTTATTGTTTCGTAGCTTCAACAACTCTTCGAAGATTCTACTCTACATTAAGAGTAAGTTATGTTAGTCGACGTGGCTAGTACTGGCATGTTGTTCGATATGGAAATTGGAGAACCTAAAACAGAACGCGCACGGCCACACGACAACCATATAAACTCCAGTAGAGCAGATCAAGACCGAAATCAATGCTTGTGGAGACTTGCAGCAGACATTCTAATAGTTGCATCCTTGTACTGCCCCTCTAAAAAGTTGTAGTCATAAAATACTGCACAGAAGTACAGATGGCTCTCTGACCCCAATATTCAAAGATGTTTCACATCTACCTCAATCCAATTTTCAGCAACAGAAAAAAAATCTTTCAATGTCTTTCCTATTTCAGTGATCGACTAAATGTTTCCCAAATGCAGTGACTTAAGGTACTCTCTAAAGCTCCTTCCACTTAACTTAAGTACATACTGTCTTTGAATTTCATAGTCTACACATGCGAATGTTTTTGTCTACTTAGCCTATCAGTGTCACTGATAACTCTCCGTGGTGTTATCGGGTAACTAAGTTTCTTTCACTTCAGAAAAAAAACAAGCCCAGCGATTCTAATTACTCCCCATCACTGACGTTCTCCAATCCAGTTAACATACAGTTGAATCTCTTATGCACTCTTTCCAGCACAATGCCATTCACCTTACAACGAGGTGACTAGAGAGCAAACTGGAGTGCACCAGTGTTTAATAAAGTTGAAACAGAGCGTCTTAAATTTCATCTGCTAATCCTGACCTGTGAAAGCAAGTATGCCGTGTTCGTTTGTCAACACACCAAATACCGCCACTTTCGGGGAACTATGGACTTAATCCCCAATATCTCACTGTTGATAAATGTTCCTTAATAACGAGCTATTTTCTATTCATTGCATACCCTCTTCTTCAGTTCCCAAAGTGCGTCGACTACATTTGTCCATCTGCTGCCGCAAAATCTAACATTGTATATGATCAGTATTGCCGCAGCTTTTGACGTCCATCATCGCGATTCAAAACACCACCAAGTTTAGTCTTATGCATTACTCAGAAATGATATTTTCTATATGCACATAGAAATCGTTATATCACAAACAAGAAAGCTCTTAGGACCGTGGTACGCCCCTCGTGATACACTTCCAAACAGAAAGTTATCATCACCATTACCCTTAGTGGCTCACTAACAATTAGACCGCTCACCACGGATTCTTAAACAAATTGACCAGCGCATAGTTAGGAAACTTGTCAAATGCAAAAAGAGCCACTGTTTCCTTCATCGCAGATACTACAATTCTTGCTGTGTATTTGCACCGTTTCGTTTCAATCACATTTCGGAAAGACAGTTTTTGCAGATTAACACTGGTTGACCTTCCCTTGCAGCCAAAGCACTGGAACCAACGGTACGTCTCTTTGCCCCCTCTGCAGAGGAGATTCAAACTGCGGGTATCGCTACGCTCACATGCATGATAACGGGATTTTACCCCGATGACATAACCGTTTTGTGGCAGAAGGACGGAGCCGCATTCTACTCTAACGCTACCAGCTTCCCCACTGCACTTCAACAGGACATGACCTTCAACAGCAGAAGCCTCCTTTACTTGACTTCAGCCGAGTGGAAGAAGGACGCAACATACTCCTGTGTTGTCACGCACCCACCTTCACAATCTACTGTGAAAGCAAACATCAGCACCCGGAAAAGTAACCACAATTTGCCAAAAGGCTCACATCCATTCCGTGTTTTACATCCTAGTCAAGAGATAAAAAATACAACAGAAGGTCGGCAGTGAGCAGGTTGAAACAATCATTACTGTAGTGCTGTATTAGTAATCAGACCTCTCCGACGGTCCGATACAATAACATATGTGAGCGTCAACTAAAATTAGTGTTATATAACCGGATCTCTGTTGAACATGCGGGGACAAACTGAACTATGCCTCACCAATAGGATCTCAATAGGGCAAAGCTGGAAGAACGTGTATAAATATTAATTGATGAATTACACTACAAACGGAGCCATTCTTGGCGTTTCTAATTATATTCTAAGATCATACACCAATCGACCACACTTGTAAACAGGCTTATTTAAGGTCAAATGCAATATGATCAATAGATAAGAATTAGCATACTAATAACTCGCAAGTGATAGAGTGCTGATTTAGTGATGAGTCTCCGATACGACCGGTGTGAATAATTGGGTGAAAAACGTTCTCTGTAAGAAGCTGTACATTCTCCCGTGGAGTACATAGGTTTCCTCCTAGTACTCGGTTTCCTTCCACAGTCTAAAGGCGTACCGGATAGTAGGTTTGTTGGTCATTCTGAATTGCCCAGCGATTAGGCCAGGGTCATATCGGGGGTTGCTGGCGGTGCGGCCCGAATGGCCGGAAGGGCCTATTCTGCATTATCTATAAATAAATAAGTAAATAAGTAAATATCTAGACAGATAGATAGATAGATAGGTAGATTGATAGATAGATATATCTTCGATGGAACAGGAAAATAGATATGCCTCTAGGTGTGGAGAGTGAATCCACATTTATGGCCAGTTTATTTTTATCTCGCATGGTGTTGATGATGCTCGGCCCTGATCTCACAACAACGCACAATGCCATACACGAATATCTACGGGGACTGTTCATTCCACGCTGTAGGGAGTTCAGACCATAGCCGTTTTTACGGAAAGCTGGAATGTAGTCTGCAGGAAGTTGGGTCAATTATTTGGACAATTAGATCCCATTATACAGCGAAATGCGATTCATTTATTTAGCGATACAACGCGGAGTAGGCCATTCCGGCTGGTCGAGGGATGCCGCCCCAGCAGCTGCACAACCCCAATTAACCGTACCCTAATCACGAGACAATTTACAATGAGTAATTAATCTACCCGGTCGGTCCCTTGACTGTGTGAGGAAAGCGGAGCGTCCGAGAAAACCAATGCATTCCATCGGGAGGATTTACAGACCATTTGACGAATGGCACAGGCATTGAACTCCGAACTCCAGAACGCTCCGACCTGTAATAACGTCGCTCTGCCTCTGCGCTACCTTGGCGTTGTGTTGTCGGTTGGCAATGGTTGGAGCCATAAATTGCACCAAAGGAAATGATGAAAATCATTGTACAGGCACAATAACATCATCGTATTAGATTGTCAGGGCAGGTTTTAAATACCCTTCAGCAACTTCATGAATGTTAACTCCTGCCCATGATAAGGACATATGGTTGTTTATGAATGTATATTGCTCAAGTCTAATCACAACTCCTCATCAAATAAAGCTGTCCACGTATTATTGCGGGAAGATCTATGTGGCAAGTGAAAGTGAAATTTCTACGACACTAGTTCCAGACAATATTTAAAAGAAACTGGAACAACCTGCTCTTGATATTCAATGCTTTACGTAAAAGAACACGCAGACCACTATGGACCCCAACACTTTTCAGTCTCCGACTATTCATAGAATACGCTATCGTTCAATTCATTTCTCCTAAGTTGATATCCTTACGTTTTCCACCTTACATTCAATCAGCTAAGTAATAGCAATTTATTTTCTTGTCCACATCCCTCCAGTTTTTCCCGGAATCCTTCTCACAGATCATGATGCTACCTAGCTTGTATTCCCAGAAAATAGACATATTACAGCATATCCAACAATAATATTATTGAAATAGATTAAGAGCAGCTGAGGCCCCAGTACCGGTCGCTGCTTTTACGACCATAAACCCTTATTTCATTCGCTTCTGGTACATGGTTGTTGTAAGGTTTAACATGCACACAATGGACTGTTTTTATTCACCTGAGCTACTCTGACAGTATTTCCCCAAAACAAGATGTTGTGATAGCCAGGGGCTTCAAATACACGGTTATTTTTTCTTCTTCAACGCACGCCACATCCTGACTTGGAAATGCCCTATAGTGCCTTCCCTTCAGTTTCGATGGGTTACATCCTGTAACTCAACTCACTACTCAACAGCAGTGTACATTATGCTACACCAGAAGAATTAAAACAGTTCAAGAAAGTAGCTCACTTTCTCGAGGCTAAGCACGCATGACAGGTAAATCATGACAGATAAAGCACATAGGATCCAAAGCAAACTGGAAAATTGTATCAAACATTGGCTTGAACACAGTAAGTAAAACTTAGTGATGGGTGATGCTTTTCCGATTAGAAGTGTGTGTGCAGTGGTGCATCGCAACGTTCGCTGCTGGGATCATTGCTGACTGTGATATTTACTAATGTCTTGAATTTGAATGTAGAAGGTCTTACTAGTAAGTTTGCCGATGACACGAAAATCGCTGGTGCCATAAATGGTGCAAAAGTTTATCAATGGATCCAGCAGGATAAGTGGGAGATCTGATCATAACATCGCCAGCAGCAAGCTAGTCCTGTCACAAATGAAGTCATGTCTCTTGAAAAGTCAAATACTCCAAGATTAGAGCATACACTGTACGTGATAGGAGTCTACGAAATTTTGATGAGCAGAGAGACCCTGGTGTATAAGTCAATTGCCCCGTAGGTGCCACCAGAAGAAGATAATGCACTATGGAAGGTATATAGAATCTTTCTTCAGCGGACCAATAATATATTAAAACAGCTCGAATTCCATGTTCACACTTTACGAACTAGTGGCTGGGTCGCAATTGGAGTATTCTGTGCAGTTCTCATCACCATTCTATAACATTCACGTGATGGTGCTGAACAGAATGTAGAGGGCATTCCTCTTGACTGAATCGAAAAACTTCAGCTATCAGAGAAAAATGACAGGTTTGACTTGTTCTTCTGGATCTAAGGAGGACGAGGACACGCTTGAGAGAAGCATAATCACATGAATTATGATTAGTATAGTTGGGGTGGATAGTTACAATTTTTGTAATGTTCCGTTGAATGGAACTTGATGCACAAGCTAACGTGGAAATGAAAACACTTCCTGAGAAAGTGGAAGCACATTAAACAACAAAATATAAGAGTCATCTAGATAATTACTTGACTAGAAAAGGTGTCGAATGCTGTGCACGAATGCGAGTAATGTTGGATGAGCATAGGTAGGTCTCTCGGAGCGAAGTCGGCTGAAGGGCCCGTTTCCGTGCTCTAAACTCAATCTTTGTTTTCATACCTTTCCTTCCTTCATTTTATGTTCTTATTGTCTGATCGTAAAGACCACATTATTTCACACCGTCCGAAAAAGTACACTTATTGCCCTCGTTGCACTCCACCATCTTCTCTCGCGCCTAAAAAGTCAAGTTCTCCAGCTTCGTATAGTTCACACTTTCATTTTTCACCAGAAATGACCATTTCTATCAGTAATCCATCTGTGATTTCCTTCAAATTTTCTCTCTCCATTAGTACAGCCTAGCCTGCTGGGCACAATTCACGGCCCCGCTGTTGGCAACGCCTATGAGAAAGTGGCATAATCGGCTTTTAGCTGTCGCATTAACCAATTCGTCACCACCCTGTACAGACGAGTGGTTTTGGACTCAAAACGTTAGCTTCTTCCCGTTATGCGCCGCTGTGCGTAGCCTGCTCAGTGCGTCCAACATTTCGTGATTTATAACTGAATAATTTTCATTTGTACGTTTCCATAGTGAGATACTGTACCATTATGCTTCATTGTTGTCATTATTTAAAATTTCTACTTTTACATTGCAACGCAGATTCCGTTCAGCGTAGCAGCCAGTAATGATATTTCTGTGCGTCTTATCACCGACCCAACATTCCTTTCAATTGTACTCAAGGGAACGGGAACGCGTTTTCCCGTTCGCCGTAATGCTGGCATGTTTGGTATTTAGTCCTATTATTTTTGAAGGTGGGTTATTGCCTAAAACTCAGAACATCGTTCATGCAACTTAAATGCGCAGCTCCGCCTGGCCTAATCACGGAACAATTTACAATGATTTATTTCCGTCTGGCATAGTTTGCATATTGTTGTTTGATTGTTTGTGGTTTTTGTATTGCTATACTTATGCTCTATTCTTGGTTGGTGCAGCTGTAACGAAACCCAATTTCCCTCGGGATCAATAAAGTATGTATATCTATCTACAAATCGCCCAAACAGAGTGTGGGTGGAAACCTGAGACACGAGGGAAACCCACGCGGTCAAGGTGGAGAACGTAAAATTTTCTTACAGGATTGTGGCAGAAATTGAACCCTGATCGCTGGTAGTGTAAAGCGTTGTTTTGACCACAGCCGCTCTTGGTCTGTGAGAATTGTATATTGAAACATTCAACAGAAGGCTCAGAAACGGAATACGACCTGATAAGTTAGTGACAATAAAAAAACAGGAAGATACAATATAGAAAAATGAGTGGACCGATCAAACCCTCGAACTGTCATTCATTGAGATCTTAGGTGATCTTATTATCAATTCATTTGGGCTTTGAAGTCTACTTGGTGCAAATACGGGATCTCCAATATACACTATGATCTGCACTCTGTAACATGTCCTCGAACATTTTTTTCAGTCCACAATAGCTCTTTATTCAGAAAATGTATCTCTTAGCTGCCGATTATAAACACAAGATTCTGCTTATGATGGTATCCAGTGTAACACACAGTAAATCCTAGACAAACTCAGTAGGTCAGGCATTATTTATGGAGAGGAATGTAGAGTCGATGTTTAGGACCGCAGTTATTTATTCCTGTCCATAGGTGCTGTCTAACCTGCTGAGTTCCTACTTCATTTTGTGTGTGTTTCTCTTTGTTGTAGGTCACTCATGCGTGGAAACTTTCACAATATTCATCTTCATCATGCACAATACCATTTTACTTGCTTCAAAACATCAGCATACATGATTCTGAACTCCTTTATGTGTAATTGCAATCCTTTCAATTCTTGCTTGTGAGGCAAGTTACTCATTCCAATGAAGAAACTACTAAACGTTTGCCATATTTTCAGTGCAAAAAAAGTTGTTCTTCATTATGCAGACTAAAAATGTGGGCATTATTCAAAGAGTGCCTTCGGGCGCACCTCATACTTTTCGACATCTATCTATTGTGTAATGAAGCCGAGTGCTGCATAACACACCTTGATTACTTGCAGCCTTGTTTTGCAATATTCCTCCTTTTAAGTCCAGCGGTGCTGACCAACTGTACAACAGTTCAAAACCTGCCAAGGGAAAATTCATTCTTTGTCTTTAACGCAGATAGTGGTTCTTGCTCACGAAAAGAATATGCAAAGCTGTGAACAGTGTATTTTAGAGTGTTAGTTCCTTGAGGCGGGTTAAAGAAAATATGAACAGTCACAGACATTACACCACGCGGCACCAGGTGTCAGAATAAGTAGCAAACAGTAAAGTACACCAACTCCTTCACATTTGACATATGACGGATCAGATGTTGATTGGAAACATAGAGACGCAACGAGCCCATCGACCAATCTTTTTCCTGTAAAAATGCAGCCTCTAGCTGATAATAAATCCACGAATTTACAAGGAAAATATTAAAACATTTTATTTTGTTACTGTACTCTTTCGATCCATTCGGTCGGTTTGACTCTTTGCCTCTCTCAGATGTTCACTGGATTCTCTGTTCGTGTTCTCTCATTACAGGTAAAGTAGAGAATGCTGACGCAGACGCAGATTCAGCTTTTGTTTGCATGGACCCGAAGTCAAATGAAGACATCCAACTAATGGTGTCCGTCCTGATGAAGGTCTCGGGCCGTAAAGTCGATCGTTATTCTGCTCCATAGATGCTGCCTGACCTGCTAAGCTCCTCCAGCATTTTGCATGTTGCTCTGAATTTTCAGTATCTGCAGAATCTCTTGTGTAGATGATAACATCAGACCGCTGCATTTATAATATCTTTGATGCTGTGTGTGTGAATTTATAGTTTTGTTTCTCTTTATCCGATCAGTTTGATTCTGATTTCTGCTATGTCAATGACTGGTTTCGGTTGGAATTTCACAGAACAGTTGCAAAGCAATGAAATGCAAAGTGTATTCCTCTGAATAAAGTAAATAAACTGTGGTGAAATAATTGTCGGCAGTGAAAGATTGCAATCAACCACAAATGTGAAAGAATTAAATGCACCTTGCAATCTGGTATTGCAATTTCATACTTGAACAAATCTATCAGTTTAGTTTGACCTTATGAGCGGCGCCCTCTCCTACTATCCATATTCACTGACAAAGGAAAACTTAGGAGTTGTTTCGAACTGACTCTTCGTATCTTCTCCATTGTCTGCATTTCAAAATAATGTTTATACTCAAGGTTCTGCGCTAAGAAAAGGTTACTGAATTAAGCAAACTATAATTCTGTGTGTCCTGCAGTTTAATCAGTTACCTTCCTTTATAAAAGAAAAAAAATCATGTTGGAGGGTGGGTGATTATAACTAGCAAACCATGTGAAAATATTATAAAGAAATTGCGCGAATAACAAAACTTAAAGGAGATCTACTGGATTTTGGAAGTAATTGCCTTGTTCCATTTAAGAGATTCTCTCAGACAGCAATTCTACTAAGGAATATACTGATTACTACTTCTGTTTATGCTTATTGATTCCTTGCCACGAGAGTAGCTATTCCATACGCTGCGTGTAGGCAGTTCCGAATAAATTACAGCGCTTTTCTGGCGCTAATAGATGGGATGGTGCCCAATCACATAATGTATATTCAAGACCTCAAATAAAGCAAACAATTACCTGTCAATCAGTCCCCTTTAGTGTTCATCCACTTTCCCTTTCTCCCAAGGCATTCTGTCCTCTCCTATCAGATTTCCCCTTCCTCAGCCCTTTATCTCTTTCACCAATCAACTTCCCAGTTCTTTACTAGAAACCTTCCCCGTCCCGGTGTCTCCTATCACCAGCCATTTTGGACTTCTTCTTCCCCTCTTCTCAGCCTCTTATTCTAACTTTTCCCCTTCCTTTCCAGTCCTAATAAATGGTCTTTGCCCGAAACATCGACTGTTTACTTCTGTCCATAGATGTTGCCTGGCCTGCTGAGTTCTGCCAGCATTTTGTGTCCGTTGCAACCAAATGAACATGCTGTGCTCCAAAGTAGAACCAGCTTTACTTTTTCCTACAGGAGTACCTATTATAATAATAATTATTATAATACTCTGATAAATTATTGTCAGAATGTCAACAAAGAGATTTCAGTATAATGCTAATTGACTGATTGTTTAACCACTGATAATTCCGGTCTAAAATTCATATGCGTACAAATACTTGTTTTTAAAATACTGTATCTATTTCAATGCTACGCTGACTATTGACAAAACCGAACCACAATGCTAATTAAATCCGCATGATGAGTAAAAGAAATTAGGTAAAGATTCAACTCAGACAAGCAACGTCTTTTGAGGCAAAGGATCAATCAAATAATCTTCTGGAGATTTTGCCGTGTTACAAAAAAAACGGAAATTATTAAACCAGTGTAATTAATTTTAATTATGGCTATTACAAATTAATTAAATATTCTACCTTAATCGTACGTTAATAATTTTAATCAAGTTGTTTGCTTATCGCTGTCGATTAAATGTAATCAGTAACTTTCCAAACAGATGTTTTTAATATATCCAGAACATTTAAATACAGTTTAACCATATTTGCATTAAAGTGAACGAGTGGCACTTGCAAATTCCTGTTGCAATGCGCTTCGCAATATACTATTTGATATTTGGATACATTCATCAAAATGATTGTTTTTTCATTGAAACTATTATCAAATATTGTCGTATGAATGTCAGGGTTAAAATAATTTCTGTCACAAAATCATAACATGAGCGAATGAAGTGAAGTTTTAAAAGTTCGTGGAATGGTTCATTCGTTCGGTCACAACTGGATGCGGTGGAATTTTTGTTACGAAACCTTGCTGGCTTTATGACGGGGAAATCGCGCCTCACGAGCATGTTTGAAGGTTATGACAAAAATGATGAAGGTAGAGAAGTGCATGTGTTGTATATGGATTTTAGAAATGTATTTGACATGATTCCTCAAGGCAGACTTTTTTCTAGACAGACGTGAGACGTGGAATCCATGGAAGCTTAGCTGCACGGAATAGATTTGGTTTTCCGGTAGAAGTCAGAGCGTGGTGGAACATAGAGGGTATTCTTCCTGGAGTTTGGTGACGAGTACTGGTGCGCAGCGATTGTCTGTGACACCTACAGTTTGTGTTTTTTTTAAAAATATAGATGAAGAAGTGGAAGGGTGAGTTAGTATGTTTGCAAAGGAGACGGGTGAGGAAGTGGAAGGGTGCGTTAGTAAGTTTGCAGATAACACAAACATTGGCGGTATTGTGATTAGTGCAAAAGGTTGTCGTAGGCAGCAACCAGATATAGGCAGAATGCAGGGCTGGGTGGAAAAATGGCAGATGGACGTTGCACTGAGGATGTTTTTTTTCAGGATCTGTGAAGTAATGTTGGATCTCTATTAAACTCTGGTTACACCACATTTAAAGCTTCCACGTCTTTTCTATCATAAAGCAAGTTTAGTTCTGTTTACTTCAGTATAGGAAGGATGTGGAAGCTTTGGAGAGGGTGCAGAGGAAATTTAACAGAATCCAGCCTGGATTGGAGAGCATGCATGTGCGATATAGGGCTTTCCTCTTTGGAGCGAAGGTGGATGAGAGGCGTTTCCGGTTACGAGAAGCATAGAGAGCCCAATTTCTCAGTGAGGCAATGGCCAGTGCTAGAGGAGCTGAATAAAGATTCGGAGAGATGCCAGAGATTGTTTTTGTGTTTCCTTTGAGAGTGATGGGTGCTTGGAAAGCTCTGACTATGATGGTGGTCAAGAGGAACATTTAGGGACTCCCAGATAGGCACATACGGTGGATTATGGTTAAGTGGGCCATTGCTTAATCGGGGCAGCAGCTGATTTGGGACAATTCTGAAGGAACAAAAGCTATTCGAAAACAGCAGCCGGGATTCCCTTAATTTATTTAGCGCACTATCCAAGTTCACTAAGACACGAGATTGTTGCCAAAGTTTCTAACTAGGGTCAGTCGCGTACACTTGTGTAGCGAACATTGTGCTTAGAGGGAGCAGATTTTATTAGCGTCTGTTGTGTGTGTTTGTGTCCATGAAGCAACGCTTTTTTTTTGTCGCTTTAGCTGGTCAGAAGTAAGCAGGAAAACAATCCGGAAATGTATTCCTCGCTGCGGTTTCAAATATTCAGCCGTGGAGACGGCCGGGAGTGAAAATGAAACAATTTGACTACTTCAACAATCAGAAAATACGAAGCATTTGAAGGTTTCGACAATTATCTTGAATGTTTCGAGTGCATTGTATTAAGGCAGTCCATTATCTACACAATGTGCCTGCGCTGATGTGTTCACAGTCAATCAAAAGAATAGGACAGCATAGAGTGTGGATGAATTCCAACGATTATAATTCCTACGAACTAAAATTTTATAGTACTGTAGTAGTATTATTAGTGCTCTAATTTGTTATGCATTTCATTTGAAAAAATTGTTACTTATTTAAACCGTAGTTTGTCTTTTTTTATATGTTTTAAAATATTTCCATGAAACTTCCCCTAATTGGGGTAGCCACTCAATTGGGCCAAACTGTACTGGTCCCGCTGAGTCCTAATTAAGCGGAATCTACTGTCCACTGAAGTAAATGAAGGGTTATGGATCGATCGTGCAGTAGATGATATAGATCGGCACAACATTTGGGCCAAGGGCTGCTCAGTTCTGTGTCCATGTTCTACGCTCAGTGTGCTACGCAGAATCGTAGTCAATTCATACTGAATCATTAGAAGATATTTACACAAGCTAGAGCAATGGGGTAGTTTTTTTTAAAAAGATAGCGGCCTTGTTAAGAAAGCACAACGTTCACTGAAGGAATTGGACGGACTCGACATTTTTAAAGATAATCGTAACATGACAAATTATGGGGATGATCAGTGGGAGATGATCGCGGAACTGAACGTGGTTTGGAGATTGACAGTCAGAGTTCACAGAGATCGGAAGGATAAGATCGGAAAGAAAGTTGAGAAGAGAGACAAGAATTTTAAAACTGTCTGACTTGGTTTCAAGGATAGGACGAGTGATGAGGTTAATATTCTGGACTGGGTCAGATAAGCTAAAGGAGGATGCGCGGCGGAAATTGGCGTCTTCGCGGTTGTCGAAGGCAGATGAAGGAACACAAACGTAATGTTTGTTTTTCAACAGTGCCGCCATCAGGCACAAACCCATGGTTCGTTCTTTCAAGGTCGTGCTTGGTGACAATGTGGGAAGCAATGTTACAGGGCCATGCTAACCAGTGAATTCATGTCCGTATTAATCTCACTTTCCAGCACTCGGCTCAAAGCCCCAGAGATCATTCCAGTGCTCCTCCAGATACATTTTAAATGCTGTCAACAACTCTGATTCACCGCTCCCTTTGGACACTGAATTCTAGGCAATCGACATTCCCTTAGAGGTAAAATCAATCTAGACCCCTCGAAATTCTTTCACCCTTTTACTTCCTTCATCTTAAAATTGTGTTTTTAATTTTATATGCCTCCTATAAAGAGACAACGTAACCATTAACCAATGTCAACAGCCCCGTTACCACCACAACCACCTCCCCCAACACACACACACACACACACACACACAAACACACACACACACACACACACACACACACAAAACCACTATAAGCAAACAAATCATAGTCGGGGACTTCACTCAATTTTTTTTTTGAAGACAACTATGCCCAATCAGAAGCCCTGTATAAACCACGAGATCCGCAATCTGCTGAGGGCCAGATCAGTGGCATTCAGGTCTAGCGACAAAGTAAGATACAAAAGGTTCAGATACAATCTCCTGAAAGACATTTCACCGCAAAACGTGATAATTTCGGACCACACTTTAACCACGGAAGGATGCTCGACCACTGTGGCAAGTACTTAATGTCATTTCCTCTTACAAAGAGAAAACACGGCGACATTTGTGGTAACAACGCTGTCAGGACGCTGGATCAGTGATTCAATCTCAGACCCAGTACTGTGCACACAGTACTGTTAATTGAGTAACAAATCCCTAGGTGCAAACAAAGTCGGCGTCAAAGTTCAGGCAGAGATCAAAAAATCCAAAGAAATCCAAAAACCAGAATCGGGGAAATAGGCAGAGTTGATATTCTGACGGACAGAGTTCAGACACGAATGATGGAAAGGCTCAGGAAAATTCACTGGCACAGTCTGGCAACAATCAGTTGAAAACACAGGACTAAAATACACTGAGCAATAAACAGAGAAGCAGATGATAGGTGGAGCACAACGCGACAGAAGTGGCAGCAAAATAGATAATAAAGAGAAACAGGTGAGAGGCGCAGTACTCAGTAATACAGGGGCCGGAGTAGAGCAGGAGCTGGGACAGGAGCACATGGAGCATGAAAACAAACAAGAGCACATGGCAATACCAAACAACAGACTGCCGGCTAGGGGGAAAACGCACAATAAGACAAAGTTCAACTGGAGGTACTGACAAAAGCTTATTACCCAGATGGGCTCAGTGTATTCTATGTTCACTTTGACCATCAAAACATGGATGATCCTTCACGAACTCACACAGACCACAGATTGGTTACCTGGCTGAGTGTTAAAAACCTGTGATGCTCAACTGGCTGAGATGTTCACCGATAATTTTAAATTCTCACTTCCGCATTCTGAGGTGCCTCCACTTTTTTTTTCAGAAGTTTGAGAAAATTCGGCATGTCATCTAAAACTTTGACAAACTTCTGTAGCTCTGTGGTGGAAAATATATTGATTGGTTTCATCAGGACCTGGTACAGAAACAGCAACGTCCTTTAACAGTAAGCCTTACGAAAGGTAATGGATACGACCCAGTCTATCAAGGGTAAAACGCTCCCCACCATTCAGCACATCTACACGGAGAGCTGTCGCTAGAAGGCAGCATCCATCATCAGGGACCCCCACCTTCCAGTCCATGCTCTCGTCTCACTGCTGCAATCAGGAAGAAGGTGCAGGAGCCTCGGGACACACGCCAACAGGTTCACGAACAGTTATTATCCCTCAACCATCAGGCTGTTGAACCAATTGATATAGCTTCACTCAACTTCACTCATCCCATCACCGAACTGTTCCCACAACTCAATGATTCACTTTCAATGACTCTTATCATTATGATTTCTTTATTTCTCCCTTTTTTATTTCCATAGTTTGGTCCATTTTGAACATTAGTTGGTTGTTCATCCTTTGGATGCAATCTTTTATTGATTCTGTTGTTTCTTGGATTTACTGAGAATGCCCACAAGGAAACGAATCTCAGAGTTCTATATGCCGATATATGTTTTTTATAATAAATTTACTTTGAAACTTGAACTTTGTAATTGAACACTAACTCCTAATGCACAGTCATGCCATATTGAAACACAAAGGCTCCCAGTACCGGTCCCTGTGGAACATTGGTTAACACTGTTACGTACCTTAAGGAGATCTGTGATTGTTTTTGTGAGAATGATGTAATGGTCTTTTGGAGGTCACCTGATGTAATTTTCCCGCCGATGTGAGGTCACGTGATGACATGTGCACCACGGGTATATCAGGGAAGACCCCAGATGACGCAGTTAGTTTTTTAGGTTTTAGTTTTCCAGCTAGAACGTGCGTCTGTGTCTCCGCTTCTGTTGCGTGTTTATTGTATGACGGAGTTTCTTTTTTTAAAACGGAGTGTAACGTTCTGTTGCAAGGTACAATAGTGCTGGATTGGCAATTTTTGCTAGATGTGTTGATGTACATTTTCCCAACAGTAGTACAGGAGAGTGAAGACTCTATCGGAGTACAGGACCCGAAAGATTGAGAGGAGTCGGTATCCTTCGGCAGTTTAACAAAGGACCGACCTTATTGAGTCTTCGTTGAAGGAGTAGCGACCTGCACCGATATAACTCTTGCCAAAAGAGTAAAGTAGCTCATGCAAAGCTTTGTTCTCCAGAATTTAAGGTCAGTTGTTTGAAACTGTTTATGTCCTGCATCGTGAATCCTTTGGACAGAACCAACAGGAAAAAACGCGTCTTTGAAGAAATCCTTCTCTAGACAAGGCTCTCCCAATTGCACGTATAAGTCTGTTGGACTTTCGAATTTACCATTTTAAGAACTATATCTGACTTTACCGCTTTAAAAACTGTTTGCGCATTTAACGCTTTAAGAACCAGTGCTGATTTGTTAAATGGCTGCATAGCGGTTAACTTCCGGTTAAGGTGTCCGTTTGTATTTTTTATTGTTTATCCGTGTTTAATAAATATTTGGTTGTTTTTATACAACCTGTCTCGACTGATATTCATTGTTGCCGGTTATGTAACAGCACATTCTGATAGTCACAGAAAAACAATCTGAGGTCACCAGAAACCCTCATTTTAACATCATTCCCTGAATCAAATAGGTCTTAACATCTTAGATTACATTTCTAAATTAGACCTATTGCTCCCTTACTGACGTCAATGTCAAGCATATTTATTATGGTACCTCACCAATTGGAGCTGGAGTTGGATGTAATCAGGGCCATTCTGGAGGCTGAAGATATTACAGACGAGACTTTTGAAGAGGTGTTCATACCCAGCGTATAGCCTTTCGGCAGTAGACTTGTGACCACCAGGAGAGGTAGTGGATTATGAAGTCAGTGCAGGGTTCTCCTGTGGCCACTCTCCTGAGCAACAAGTACGCTCCTTTGTATACTGCTAGGGGGTGGGTGACCATCAGATCACGGCAGCAGCAGACAGACTGCTGACACTGCGGTCGGCTCTGAGGCTTGACAGGGCAGGATAAATTCAGGCAATGCAGTTATAATAGGGGACTCGATAGTTAGGGAGACAGAAAAGATATTCTGTAGCCACAAAACAAGGCGCTAGGATGGTGTGTTTCCTCCCAATTGCTGGGCTCCATGATGCATTGGAGCGGCTGCAAGATATTGTCAAAGAGAAGAGGGAACAGCCAGAACTCGTGGTGCATATTGACAACAATGACATATAAATGGGATGGTAGCACGGATGAGTGAGTGGCTGCAGAGATGGTGCAAAGGACAGGAGTTCCAGTTCTTGGATCATTGGAATCTTTTCTGAGCAAGGGGTGACCTGTACAAGACGGAACTACATGTTGAAGCCATTACTGAAACTTGTCTGAGAGGGGAGCAGGATTGTGTGCTTAATGTACCAGGTTTTCGAAGTTTTAGAAAATATAGAGGAGGAGGTAAAAGAGCGAATGGAGTTGCACTGCTAATCAGGGACAATATCACAGCGGCACTCAGAGGAGTCAGACACTAAATCCATTTAGGTGGAATTCGGGAATAGGAGGGGTGCAATCACACTGATGGGATTGTACTGTAGGTACCCGATTAGGCACCGGGACATTGAAGAAAAGATATGCAACCAGATTAAGGAAATGTGTGAAAATAATAGGGTTGTTTTCATGGGAAATTTCAACGTCCCTAGTGTAAACTTGGACCTTCTTATTGTAAGGGATTTAGATGGGGCTGAATTAGTTAAATGTATCCAGGAAAGTTTCTTAGATCAACACGTGGACGGTCCAATCAGGGGAGTGGCTGTACTGGACCTCGCGTTGGGAATCAGTCTGTCCAGGTGACTGAACTTTGAGATTACTGGGCCCTTAACCAGTGTCTTTATGTCCTCTCTAGCCGCAGGCAAGGTCCCAGAGGACTGAAGAGTGGCTAATGCTGTACTTTTTTTTTTAAAGAATGGAAAAAGTAAAGTCCCTGGAAGTATAGATTGGTGAGTCCCACGTCAGTTGTAGGGTAATTGCTGCAGAAAATTCTCAGAGATAGGACATATCAGTTTCGGTTAACCCATGACCTAACTTGGGAGAACCAGCATAGCTTTGCTTGTGGCAGGTCATACCTTATCATCTTGTCTGAGTTTTTTTTGACAAGATGATCAGAAAGATTGCTGAGGGTAGGGCAGTGGTTGTTGTATACATCATTTTTAGTACACCGTTTGACAAAGTCCCTCATGGGAGGGGAGACTAACCCAGAAGATTAGATGCATGGTTTGTGCAGTGATTTGGCTGTTTGGATTCAGCACTGGCTTGCGCATAGAAAAGAGAGGGGAGTGTTAAAAGGGAAATTTCGAACTGGAGGTCTGTAATTAGTGGAGTTCCGCAAGGATCCGTGCTGCGACCTCAGCTGTTTGTAATATATACAAATGACCTAGATGAAAATGTAGATTAGTGGGATAGTAAATTTGTGGGTGATACCAAGACTGGCGGAGTTGTGGATAGTGTAGAAGACTGACAAAGAATACAGCATGATATGAATTAGTTGCAGACATGGGCTAACAAATGGCAGATGTAGTTTAACCCAGGTAGGGCAAATGCAAGGCTCTAAACAATGTCGCTGAGCAGAGAGATTTCAGGATCCAAGTTCATATCTCTTCGAAAGTGGCTCCACAGTTGATAAGGCAATTAAGAAGGCATGTACAATACTTGCTTTAATTAGTCATCACATTGAGTTCAAAAGTCAGGAGGTTATGTTGCAACTTCATAAAACTCTGGTTAGGCCACATTTGAAGTGTTGTGTGTCGTTCTGGTTGCTCACCATAGGAAGGACGTTGAGGCTTTGGAGAGGGTGCAGAAGAGGTTTGCAGGATAGTGCCTGGTTTAGAGCTATCACAAGAGGCGGGATAAACGACAGTTTTCTCAGAAACTTCAGTACCTGGGGGGGTTATGAGAGGCATAAATAGAGTATACAGAGAGTCTGTTCCACGGGGTTGAAATGCCTAACACCCGAGGGCATGCACTGAAGGTGAGAGGGGCAAGGTTCAGGGGGAATGTGAGAGATAAGTTGATTACGCAGGGAGTCGGGGATGCCTTGAATGCGCCGTCTGGTATGGTGGTGGAGGCAAATACATTAGAGGCTTTTTATGGAAATTTGGATCGTCACATGGATGTAAGGACGATGGAGGGATATGGACATAGTGTAAGTAGGAGGGTTGAGTGTTCGGTTGTTTTTGATTTGCTTTGTAGCTGGCTTGACACAACATTGAGGATTGGATTATCTGTTCCTGTCGTACTCTTCTAAGTTCTATGACCTACGTTCTAATACACAATTGCCTTCTTTAAAATAAATACAGATTCATCATTGAGATCTGCCCTTGACATACCCGGTACCCCTGGCTGATACAGCGACCCCAGCTACTCTATCCCACACACACACAATTTCCAAATTTATCCATCCAAGGTTTACGAAACTGAAATACCACCTTCTCTTTGGCATCACCTCTTGTTTTAACTGAAAAAAAAATCCATACCCTGTTGCCAGATTACCCAATTTTCAATCGTGTGATAATAAAGAAAACAAAATCTTAATTAAAGTCAAAGTTTCAATTAAAGTGTTGACTTCAACTACCTTACTGCTGGTATGGGAAGGAGCTGGAACACCATCCGACTACAATTTACCTGGGCGTGACACTGGACGCTCTCATTTGCTACCCACATCCAAAAACACCAAGGAAAGTTGGCTATCGCAATTTTCTCTTGAAAAAAATAGCAGGCACAAAATGGGGAGCTAATGCTCACACACTGAGATCACTCTGCTATGCACCTGCAGAATACTGTACACCTGTGTCTGGCAGATCAGCCCATGCAAAGAAATTAGACCCGTTGCTTAGCGAAGCCTGCCGAATAGTTACGGACATACTGCACCCCACACCCACTAACACCATTTAAAGCCTTGCAGGGATTGCTCCCCCAGAGATCCGAAGACATACTACAACAAAAATTGAAAAAGGTAAACAGATCCACGCACCCACTACATCATCATGTGCCAGTTTCCAACCGCCTAGAATCGAGGAAAAGCTTTGCTACAGTGGAGGAACTACCGCACGGAACATCCCCCCAAACATACAGGATTGACCTCTAGCAACAAACAGAAGCCAGAACCAAAACCAAACAATATAGTGCAAGACCGCACAGAAATGTTACCAGACGGGGCACTGCTTGACAGTCAGAAGTGGTGCACTCTCAACAGAGCTAGAGCGGGAGTAGGACGGCAGACAATATGGTGAAGTGGGGTTTAAAGACCAGCGAATCCTGTGAGCGTGGCGAAAGGGTGCAGAACATTGAAGGCGTTCTACGCAACTGCCCACTCTCAGCTGATTTAGCTGACACTGACCTGCTCAACATGAACCAAACAACACTAGAGTGGCTGGCTGTCCGGTGTGACAAGCTATGATGATGACCTCATTAATTAGATTCCTTGCATTCAAATAGAAGAAAATTAGCTTCATATTCTCGCTCCTCTTCATTTATCCACCACCTCTGCCAACAGGTGTACTGCACTTCTTCACCTTCAGGTGAATCTGCACATCCACCCATTTCTCTGCGATTATCCTTATTAGATGGTTGCAAGTTCATCCACGATTTGCGAGATGATTTTGAAATTTTAAGATCAACCTCAATTTGTCAAGATGAAAATAGAAGATGCTCGGCAGTTTCCTGCTAACAGAATTGAGACAGCAGGATGTGATACAGTTGGGCAATATTAGCATGTATAATTTAATAGAAAAAGACGACAGGGAACCGAGAGGAAAATATGCTTGCTGGAAATGACGGTGAGTTTCATGGGGTTGTAATCCTGGAACGTTAGATTCCGCCACCCCCCCCCCCCCCGCCACCCCCAATGAGTTAAAGACAAGTGGCACTGACATCAAATTAGACGTTCTTGTCCTCTGGAGACAAAGAAAGTCCATGGCAATCCCACACATTGTATGGGCGTAGTGCATGGAAACGAGAATAGGAAAGGAGCTTCACCAGAAAAAAGGAAAAAGTGTACATAGTGTTTATTTCCCTTCAATAGATGCTACATAGCATACTGAGTTCCTTCTTCATTCAATGCGTGTTGTCGGGATAATGTTTGAGCATGCTGCTGTGGAATTCGGTGAATGAAAAAAATAATAAAAGAGCTTTGATAGCATGGAAAGCGTTATTTTCAAAACATATTTGCCACTGCATTAATAGCCAGCGACATGATTTGGAATCCAACCATGGCAACTCGAGAAATTGAGATCATCATCTCATTAAAAATAAATGTCTGTATTTAAAGTTAGCTTTAGCAGATCACAAGACATGAGCAAAAATTACGGAACAAATACACAATTGGTTTGCTCGTGTCCTTTTGGAAAGAATATCTGCTCTCCTTTTCTAATTGGTGCCCGTGCCATAAATTCAACTTTTGCACCATGACCAGGAAATATTTATACTCCTTGTCTTTATAAGATATTAATCCATATTCATTGGATCCAAGCAGAAAAAAAGAAGCTGAAGCCGTAATAATTCTAATTTGGGATCTCCAGTTCTGATTTATTGACTGGAAGATATTTCATTTCAGGGACCCGTTACTGCCATCCACTGATTATTGCTGGCATAGCAAGGCGAGGGTTTTAGCATTTTTGCCTGTGTGTATTCTCTTTCCATTTATCCGCATTATCTCATGAATGCCAACACTCTCATCTAACAAATTAAAACCATTTGACCTCAGTCCACACAAAATCCACTGGTAACATTTAGGCAATGTTTGTTTTAACTTGTGAGGGAAAGAAATAGAAAATTGGCTCCTAATTTTACTTAGAACACTTTATAGGATCCCACACAAGAGTTGCTTTTTGTAAAAAAAATATTCATTTTGTCTCTTCAGTGCAATCAATCTTATTCGTCTAACCTGTAGAAAAAAAACTGAGGACCTGGCAGTTTTGTACACAATTAGCCACTGATATTATTCCACCAATTAAACATTGAACTCCCCTCTGGTAAATATACCGATAAATGAAACAGAACTATAGCTCGGATGAACGATCGTTCACAAAACATCTTCTTTGCGCCTCGTACAGAAGCAGAACGATCTGACACGGTTTGATTTGTTACTTTCCAAAGAATTACCAGAATCTGTGAACTTCAGCGTTTGTCAATACTTGATTGCTGCATTAACCTCTGACCAACAATAAACTTTCCGACAGTTGGGTTCGAAAGAATATAATGCGACTGAACACAACAGTAAAAAACGCTTTTGCATATGTGGAGAAGGATTCAATGTTGACGTTTCAGTTTGATTTCCAATCGAAGGAATTTCTTAGCACGTCAGTCAGGTTTGTCTGGCGAATACTGCAAAGGAAAGCGAAGACTCGGACCAGGCCTCGCTGGCTGAGTCCAGGTGAGGTCCAGAGTTGAACAAGCAATTCTGGCGAGGCGATCTCCAGCTGGATCAGTAGCTTCGCCAGGGTGTTGTTGATCCTGCTAGATGTAGCAGATTGGAGGTTTAAAGGGGTTTCTCGGGTATAGTATAGTGCAGAGGGCAGCTTGCTCGGGAGAGCACGCGCAGAGTTGCCAGATACCGACTCAGCTAACGGACTTGTTTCAGCCCGGAGTCCGGCCTTCCGGGATTAAGTGTTGGCTGTGGGGCCCGACCCAATCGACACCCCGGGCTCCTGGCAACTGGAAGTGGCAGTGAAGCCCCCGCCGTCACTCGGCCCAACCGGGAGCGCCCAACTACGCGGCCCGCCGATCGCTCCCCGCGGGACGCGTCCATCAACTTCAAAGAGCTGCCTACAACACACTGCAACAATGGAAACCTGGAAAGATGCACTATTTACAGAAGAAGCGTTAGAAAAGAGCTGGGCTGCTGGTCAGATTGAAGCTGAGGGGCTTCGGGTCCTTTTACCCACCATGCGAGTAGATAACGTGCAAGCCATTGAGAACAAGATGGATGATCTTAAAGGGAGATATACCTACCGCAGAGAAATGCAGAACTGCTGTGTATTCTGTTTCACTGACACCTGGCTCTCCCCTAGGACACCAGACTGTGCCATCTGACCGGAGAGATTTTCGATCCATCAGATGGACCGCATTGCGTCTTTGGGCAAGACGAGGGGAGGTGGTGTCTGCCCACTGATCAACACTGCGTGGTGCTCGGACACAGTGGCACTGGCAAGCTCCTGCAGCCCGCACCTGGAACACCGGTTGGTGCAGTGTCGTCCCTACTATCTGCCAAAGGAATTCACCTCGTTCATACTGACAGCGGTCTACATTCCACCCCAGGGGGACGTGGAGTGTGCTCTGAAAAGACTGTATGTCAACATCAGTGAACTTGAGACGAGGCATCCGGAGGCTTTGCTCATTACAGCCGGGGACTTTAACCAGGCCAACCTCAGAAAGGCGCTGCCAAATTTATACCAACATGTCTCCTGCCCCACTAGAGGCCTGAATATACTTGACCACTACTACACAGCAATCAAGGATGCCGTCCCACGACCTCACTTCGGAAAATCAGACCATCAGGTCGCACTCCTCCTCCCGGCTAACAAACAGAAACTGAAGCGGGAGGGCACGGTGTCAAAAGTGGTGCCGCGTTGGACGGAGGAAATGGATGAGGTGCTTCGTGACTGCTTTGATGGTTAGTATTCAGCTTTCATGGTTAGTATTCAAGGACTTGGCAGCTAACCTCGATAAGTATGCCTCAGCTGTCACGGACTTTATCTGCAAATGCACAGAGGACTGTGTGTCTCTCAAGACGATCCGGATATTCCCTAACCGGAAACCTTGGGTGAATTATGAGGTCAAGTCCCCTTTGAAGGCTAGAGCTCCGGCTTTTAGGTCCGGGGATAACAGTCGCTACACGGAATCCAGGCGTGAACTCCGGAAAGCCATTAAGGGCGCCAAGAGACAATATCGAGAAAAGTTGTAAGCCCAGGCTAACCAGAGGGATGCCGGTAGATTATGGTAGGGTCTAAATGAGATCACTGGGCGCAAAGAAAAGGCTGGAAATGTCAATAACTGTGGCTCTTCTCTTCCTGACGAACGTAATATATTATATGCAAGATTCGAACAGAAGAGGAGCGTCCCGCCCCCTCCGGATGAACCGGACCTGGTGGCATCGAGATTCATCGTTACCGAGGAGAAAGTCACAAGGGCCTTCCTGAAGATAAATCCAAGGAAGGCGATGGGCCCAGATGGTGTCCCGGGACGGGTTCTCCGGGCCTGTGCAAGCGAGCTAGCTGGAATGTTCGCTGACATTTTCCACTGCTCCTTGCTTCAGTCTAAGATCCTCTCGTATTTTAAGAAGGGACGATAATCTCGATACTGAAGAAGAGCAAGGTGCCATGCCTGAATGACTATCGACCTGTGGCTCTGACATCAATTGCTATGAAGTGCTTCGAGCGGTTGGTTATGGCACACATCAACCACAGCCTACCGCTCAACCTCGACGCTTTGCAATTTGCCTACCGGAGCAACACAACAGCAGATGCCATCTCTCTGGTCCTATATTCCTCCTGAACACCTAGAGAATAAGGACACATATGTAAGGCTCATTTTCATTGACAACGGCTCTGCCTTTAATGCCATCATTCCAAATAAACTGATTCCTAAGCTTCGGAACCTAGGCCTAAGCACTCAGATCTGCAGCAGGATCTTCAACTTCCTCACAGACAGGACCCAGGCTGTAAAAATAGGGCACAAGCTCTCCTCTGCAATCACTCTGAGCACCGGTGCCCCACTGGTACACCCATGATGGTGTAGATAAGTTTCCATCGAACTCAATATATAAGTTTGCTGATGACACAACAATTGTAGGCCGTATCTCTGGTACTGATGTGTTTGAGTACAGAGAGAAATTAAGAACCTGGTGACATGGTGCGAAGACAATAACCTATCCCTCAACATCAGCAAGAGGAAGGAATTGCTTGTTGACTTCAGAAGGAGTCATGTACCGCACGACCCCATTTACATCGGTGGTGCACAAGTGGACCAGGTGAAAAGCTTTAAGTTTCTCGGGGTCAATATTACAAATGACCTGGCTTGGTCCAACCAAGCAGAGTCCACTGCCAAGAAGGCCCACCAGCGCTTTTACTTCCTGAGAAAGCGAATGAAATTTGGCCTGTCCCCTAAAACCTTCATTAATTTTTATATATGCACTGTAGAGAGCATTCTCCTAGGGTGCATCACACCTGGTATGGAAGTTGTCCTGCCCAAGACCGGAAGAAACTGCAGAAGATCGTGAACACAGCTCAACAAATCAAACAAAGCAATCTTCCATCCTTGGATTCACTTTACACCGCACGCTGTCGGAGCAGTGCTGCCGGTATAATCAAGGACACGACCCACCCGCCAACACACTTTTCGTCCCTCTTTCCTCCGGGACAAGGCTCAAGAACTTGAAGACTCGTACGGCCAGATTTGTGAACAGCTTCTTTCCAACTGTGATGAGACTGTTGAACAGATCCTGACCCGGATCTGGGCCCTACCCTCCAAATATCCGGGCCTGCCTCTTTTTTTTTTGAATACCTTACTTTCCCTTTTCTATTTTTCATGTATTATTTATAATTTATTTATTTTTTAAATTTTTACTATTTACTATCGATTTGTTCTCCAGGGAGCGCGAAGCGTAGAATCAGATATCACTCTGATGATTGTACGCTCTGGTATCAATTGTTTGGCGTCAATAAAGTAAAATAAAGGAAAGGAAAGAGATTCTGGGTATGGCCTGCTGAATTCGTTATCAGATCATGTATCTGTATGGTCGTGCATGCGTGCAGGACTGTATTTATGCACATGAGAGAGAGAGAGGCTGGAAGAAACATCCTAAGTTAAGGGCAAAGGAAGAAGTCAGACAGGAAAAGTAAACTTTTTATATTTAAAGTTGTATCGCACCAAATACAGGAGGAAGCCATGATTATGAAAAGATAGGAGCACTTTTCATTTGAGGAGCTGATAAGAAAACAAAACAATTTCCAAACAGTGCACACAGAATGCTGAAGGAACTCAGCAGGTCAAGTATCATTTATGATGACGAATAACTATTGAAGTTTCAAACCGACGGGGGAAGAAGCCAGAATAAGGAGGCGACAGAAAGGGAAGTACACCCTGGCAGGTAATACAAGAGAACAGATGAGGGGTATAGTAGATGGGGAGGTGGAAATGGATGAAGTAAGAAGCTAGGAGATGATAGATGAAGGAGATAAAAGGATGTAGCCTTTCTATAGCAAGTTACATGAAGAAGAAGTCTCCATCTGACTCCCTCGTCCACTCGTCCCTCCCAGCTAATCATCCTTCTGGCTCTTATCTCCGCAAGAGGTACTCCCGACAAATGCTACTCCAGCCTCCTCGCCAGCATTCACTGCTCTAAAACAGCCCTACCAGGTGAGGTGACACTTCACCTACGAGGTGATCTGGGCCTTCTACTATATCTGGTTCTCAACTTGCCGCCTTTTCACATCAGTGAGAATCGACGTAGGTTATGGGACTGTTTCGCACCATCACTCTGTCTGCCGGAAAAGGCGGTGTTCTCTGGTGTTTACCATTTCAATTTGAATTCTCATTCCAACATGTCTGCACATGGCCTCCACTACTGTCACAATGAGGGGACACTTGGTGAGGAGACACAACACCTCCTTCCAGGTAACCATCACTCTGATGTCAGGAACATAGATTTCTCTAACTTTTGGTAATTTCTCCCCCACCCACCTCCCCTTATGTCTTTTTTGATTCCCCATTCTGGATCCCCTCTCATGCTTTCTCTTTGCCTCACCAACCCCTCCCCTCTTCCATCGCTCTCTTCCGTGGCCCAACATCCGTTTCTATCAGACGCCTTTCTCTTCAGTCCTTTACCTCTTCCAAACTTCTCACCATCACCCTTCCCCTCTCTCCCAACTGCCTCCTCATCTGGTCTTACCTACCACTAGCCAGTTTGTACTCATTCCACTGCCCTCTCCCCATATTCTTTTCCCTGTTTCTTCCCCCTTCCTTTCGAGTCCTGGTGAAAGTTCTTGGGCAGAAACATACAGTGCATATTCCTCTCTATAGATGTTGCCTGACCTGGTTAGAAGACACAGGAGATTGAGGACCTGCAACATCCTTTTTTAAGAACAGCTCCTTCCCCTCCACATTCAGATTTCTGAACGACAACACAACTGTTAGGATAATTTCAAAACACATTCAAGCTCTATATTTAGTCACGTGAATGATAGCACTTGCTTACTATAGGCGTGTGAAGCGGTGCACAGTATAATCCAGAGTACTAAACTGGTAAAATGGTATGATGGTTTACTATTGCCACATGTACTGAGGCATAGTCGAAACCTTGTTTTGCATACCGTCCATACAGATGAATTCAATGCAACAGTATGTTGAGAAAATATAAGATAAAGCATAACAGGAATAAGATAAGGCATAACAGGGTGCAGGGCACAGAAAGTGTAGTGCCAGTACTAAATAAGGTGAAAAGTCACAAAGAGGTAGACTGCGAAATCAGAAGTCCACCATTTTATAACAGCGAACCATTCAGTCGTCTGGTAACAATGATATAGAAGTTCTTCTTGAACCTGGTATCTTCTGCCCAGTGGAAGAACGGAAATGAAAGCATGACTGGGGTGGATGGGCTCTTTGATTATGCTGGTTGCTTTACTGAGGCAGTGAGATGTATAGACAGAGTCCATAGAGGGGAAGGTGATTCACGTGATGTGCTGAGCTGTGTCCAGGACTCTCTGTAGTTTCTTGAGGTCACGCGTATGGCGTCTCCATACCAAGCCGTTTTACATCCAGTCAGTATGCTTTCTATGATGCTTCGATAAAAGTTGGCAAGATGGATGGGAATATGCTAAGTTCTAGAATTATCCTGAGGAGGTAGAGGCATTGCTGAGCTTTCTTGGTCTGATGTTTAGGTAGTTGGTCCAGGGTGGGCGATTGGCTATGTTCTCCCTTAGGAACTTAAATTCTCAACCCTCCAATCCTCAACAGTTGATGTAGTGAGGAGAATGTGCACTGTCTGCCTTTCTGAAGTAAACAAAATTCGTTTGTTTTGTTGTTGTTGAGGGAAATGTTGTTCTCATGATTCCATGCCACTAAGCTCTCGATCTCCCTCATGTTCCAGGGCGTCAGCGTCTCAGAGCACAGCTTCGTTCCTGGGCGTCAACATCACCGACGATCTATTCCGTGCTTAACATATTAATGCAATCACGAAGAAAGCACGCCAGCGGCCATACTTCATTAGGAGTTTCAGGAGACTTGGAATGTTGCCAGAGACTTGAACAAATTTCTACATATGTACTGTGGAGAGCATTAGGACTGGTTGCATCACCAGCTGGTGTGAAGGCTCCAATGCACAAGATCGAAAGAGGCTGCAGATGTTTGTAGATGCAGCCAGCTCTGTCACGGGCAAAAGCTTCCCTGCCATTGAGAACATCTTCAAAAGACTATATCTCCAGAAGACTCCATCCATCAACCCTCATCGTCCAGACACGACTTCTTCTTATTAATAACATCAGGGTGAAGGTACACAAGCCTTAACGTTCATACTTAACGTTTGAGGAACAGCTTTGTCCACTCCTCCACCTGATTTCTGAATGGTCCATTAACTTATAAACACTACCTTACTATGCTTCTTTTGCACTATTTATTCATCTCATTTTTATCCTAACTTTTAGTTTCTTGCATGTCTTGTACAACTCTGTTGCCACAAAACAACAAATTTCATGATATATGTTAGTGATAATTGTTAATTTGATTCAGTTTTCTGAGCTCCAACTCATTGTTATTTCAGATGTGGCCCACCTCGGTGGTATTATCTACAAACTTGTAGATGCAGTTCGAACATAATCTGGCTACGCAGTCACAGGGAATACAGCAAGCGGCTGAGGACACAACCTCGTTGACAACCAGTGTTTAGAATAATCATGCTGGAGATCTTGCCGCCTATCCTTACAGCTGTGGTCTGTTGGTTAAGATGCCAAGGATCCAGTCTCAGAAGATTGAAAGGGAAGCTCTGACTCCCAGGGTCTAGAGATTTGTGTTGAATTTCTTTGGAATAATAGCACTGAAGGCAAGTTGTATTCAATAGACATAGCCTGATGTAGATATGTGTATTGTACAGATGCTCAAGGGCTCAGTGTAGGCCCAGGGAGTTAGAATTTGTTGTAGACCTGTTTCAGCAGTAGACAAAGTACAATGAGTCAAGGTTGACAGACAAATTTGGAGACGTTGTGTGCCTTGACCAACCACTCGAGGAACATCATGGTGGTAGATGTCAGACCGTGTGGGCAACAGCTGTTAAGGTCCGATATCTTGATACATTTTTGGGGGGAGGTTTATTTGCAGAGGGGGGTTACTGGGATGATAGTATCTTCTTAAAGCAGGAGGGAACCACAGCCTGGAGCAGGGAGAGGTTTAAAAGGTTTGAAAGTATGCCAACCAGTTGATCCTCACAAGAACTCAGGACACGGTCAGGGACAATACCAGGCAGGCTGATCTTACATCCGTCTTGATGCTGTAGATTCAGATGCACTGGGGATTGTTAGGGTTGATGTTGGCAGACTCGTTCCCTTCTGTTCAGAACATGTATGGAAGGTGATAAGCTCACTCCGGGTTAAGTGTAACTTGAATATGATAGAATGGAATTGATATGAAAAGACAGTACAACTCCAGCTTCACATTACATCAAGTGACACGACATTCAGATGAAGTGATAAATACACCAGCTCCTTTATATCTGAGATATAATGATCAGATGCTGATTGGAAACGTACAAAAATGAGCCCATTTATAATTCATATCCCTGTATTATTGCTATTACATATGTATGTAATGGTTCGACTATTGTGCATACCCCAGAAATGCCTGCAACTGAGAAAAGTCCTAATGATTATGTGTTAATGCACACTTTTGACCATTCCGTCTGATTCTCTCTTTACCACAATCTCTAATTCACAGGTGGTGTTCTGTCATTATGGGTGAACTAGTGGATGCTTAACAGCTGCAAAATTTCCCCAGCAAATCTATAACAACTTTGGTTCACTTTCTCCCAACCTTTTGATTCCACATTGTCAATTGCTATTGGATTGACTTTTACAAAAGCAGTGCTACGTCAATGACAGCAAGATATGTCCTTTATAATAAGAAAAGGTAAGGTGAAATTTTCATGCAACAGATTGGAAACTGATTCTCCTGTGAAACAATTTGATGACCCTTTCAGTATAGCAGTGTAATTTCACACTCTGAAAGAAAGCCCATGTTTCAAAGGCTGCCTCTCTAAATATTCAAGTGTGGGCACGTGGCCAAGTGGTTACGGCATTGAACTAGCGACCGGAAGGTCGTGAGTTCGAGCCCCAGCAGAGGCAACGTGTTGTGTCCTTGAGCAATGCACTTAATCACATATTGCCCTGCGGCGACACTGGTGCCAAGCTGTATGGGTCCTAATGCCCTTCCCTTGGACAACATTGGTGGTGTGGAGAGGGGAGACTTGCAACATGGGCAACTGCTGGTCTTCCATACAACCTTGCCCAGGCCCGCACCCTGGAGAGTGAAGACTTTCCAAATGCAGATTCATGGTCTCGCAAGACTAACGGATGCCTTTCTTAATATTCAAAAACATAGAGCAAGTAATACTTAGGAATTACTGGATGTCGAGATTTAATGTTAGCTGGTTTTATTTTTCCATGTATAATTACTTTTCAAAATAGAGTTTGATGCACGAAGGTAATTTTCTGGAATGTTCAGTTTTCCTGTAAAGTAACCATGATGTCCCATTTAAGTCCTTCTTTCAGGGTAGTGTTTTAGAAACGAATATATTAATTGTTTCTTTTATTTCTTCTTATCCACAATCTGTCAGGGAATCTGTATTCTATCGGACACCTCCCAAAATATTTCTCGCACTCCTGCAGGAGTTATTGCAGAATCATATCATTTCTAATAATCTTGAGTAACACATCTCAGTTCCGATTTCCATTCTCCACTTGAGTACATTTTTATTTTCTACGTTGAGAACTAAATGTTTCACTGAATTATGAAGAAGTTGGTCATTATAGAATAAGTTGTATTTTAAAATAATTCCAATGTAAATTTATGCAGAGAAATTATAGAATTAACAGACGAGATCTACAGATTCCTTGGCAGGCCATAAGCTGTTCAGGGCAACAGGAATAGCAACAGATATGGTATATAATGTACATATCACAATGCGGTACAATGCATAATGTGATCCTTACGAAAACTTATCACGATGTTACTGAAAGTATCACTGGAAACAGTCCTACCATGCTTATCAGATGTCCTGGAATCGAAAGCTTTGAGCTTCACTCTGGATATTGGTTACAGTCAGGATTCACATGATGGGCATAGGCAGTGATATTCAATATGGACAAAATAAAAGCATTACCGAGACTCCAAAATTACATGAATGCACACATTGAAAACAAAATCTAGCGGTAAGAAGGTGGCTAACGCGAGGCGGCATAGTTTTAAAGTGCTTGGAAATGGTACCGTGGGGATGTCGGGAGTAGGTTTTTCCACACAGACAGTGGTAGGTATGTGGAATGCACTGCTTGTGGCGGTGGTAGAAGTGGATACAGTAGGGTCTTTTAAAGAGCCTCTTAGATAGGTACATGGAGCTTAGAAAAATAGGGGGCTATGCGCTCGGGAAAATCTCGGCAGTGTCCAGAGTAGTTGACATGGTCAGCTCAACATTGTGGGCCGAAGAGTCCGTAATCTGCCGTAAATTTCTATGTTCTATGTTTCTCTGTTCTTTGTTTACACTTTGAATTTCCACAATTACTTAGTAACTGGAGAACGCATGTCCTGCAGATGTGTTTGGGCCGTTCGAATAAAGTCGCACTCAGTGGAGAGCACATCCCGTCAGTGTAGTAACCTGAGTAAAATCTACATCCATTCAAGTCAGAATCAAAGCCTTACATCCCTGAAAGAACACAGGAAAATCAATATCAGAACCTGAATGACATAAATTCCTGCGATTATAGTCAGGTTGTTGTTCTGATCCGGCTTCTCCCTGTGCAGACTGGGTTTTGATACCATCAATAATAATATTGCAAATGATTTGAAGTTATGAAGTGACGTTACTGTGATATTGACACATCAGGTATAATTCGGTCATTGCCAATTACATTCGGACTATGTGTTTCTATATCAATTCAATTCCTGCACCTTAATTCCATATATCCTAATATCTTTTGCCATCAACGCATAACTTCCGTTAATTCTCCCGAGGACCTAAAGTCAAGGGAAATAATAAATGCTCTCTTCAACAGATTATATCCTTATCGCTGTTCTGAACGATATCATTTTCCTCACTTGTAGCAAATTCCTGCTAGAATGTCAACAAAGAGAATGCAATAAAAGTGTTCAATGCTGATTGACTTTTTTTTACAGAAAATTCTGGTTTAAATCTCACACGTTTTACTTTGCCTTATACTTTGCTCCACTGGATATTAATAAAACTTTCCACAGTAACAATTAAAGCTGCATGTTGTGTGAAAAAAACAAGGCGGTGATTCAATCAATGTATGCAATCGTGAAGCTCTGATCCTTAAGACTTAGAGTCAATCAAATCGTCTTGCCGTGAACTGGGCCTGTTGCTGAAGTAACCCAAAATTTTACACCGTTGAAAGTAATTTGAATGAAGGTTATTACAAAACGATTGCAAAGACTCTACTTTCGCAATAAAGTTAATTAGTTTTATTAATTTATTCATTCCTTATTAACAAAGAAATAGAATCGGCAAATGTCTGCACAGATAACGTGAAATAACATTTCACTTTATGTTACCTGAAGTGAATAGGTAGTGTTGTGAGCCAAATTGTGTAAATTGCTGATTGTGTCGTGCTTCCTGGTTTAGAACCGCGCAATTAACGCTAACAATCTATCTGCCTTGCAAGTTAGACTTGTCGAGTTCAGATAGAATCACCTTTAGCTTAGAATTCCAGCCATCTACATTTATCTATCTGCTCTGCCTGCTGTAAAGTCTCACATTTTCTCCTTTAGGTGACTATACGTTCCTATCTGACATCCGACCTGAGACTAATTGTCCCTTCGGTTTTAATAAAAATTGCAAAAGTTCAAATTACATTATTTACAATCTATATATACATTATATACACTTGAGATTCGTCTCTTAAAAGGCAGCCACGAAACAAAGAAAGGCAAACAATCAAACACCCAATGTGCAGAGAGGGAGAGGGAGAGATAAATCAGGAAAGCATTCAAATCATTGATCGTGTCAGAAGGCTTTTTCCCAGGGCTGAAATGGTTGCCACAAGTGGGCACAGGTTTAAGGTGCTGTGGAGTAGCTACAGAGATGTCAGGGGTTAGTGTTTTACGCAGAGAGTTCTGAGTGCGTGGAATGGGCTGCCGGCAACGGTGGTGGAGGCGGATATGATAGGGTCTTTTTAGAGACTTTTGTATAGGTACATGGAGCTTAGAAAAATAGAGAGTAAGCCTGGTAATTTCTAAGGTAGGGACATGCTCAGCACAACTTTGTGGGCTTAAGGGCCTGTATTGTGCTGTAAGTTTCCTATGTTTCTATGAAAACAATAAACGCAAACAAATTGCGTTCTGAACTGAAGTTCGCAAAGACAGTCCTGTCCACAGACCCTTAAACTGATTTATACATGTGCATACTGGCTACGCAGTAGCCTACGCCAGTCAGCGCAGAGCGGAACACCGAGCTGAACCGGCCCGACCCTTGCCTCAGACCCCAACACCCTGGCATTTTCAATCTGTCCCGGTGCTTAAATCGTCTAAACAATGGGTTCAGTCGCTTCAGCCCATTCTGGGACCTGAACCCCGCCGCTTCGATTCGGTCCGTACCCGACCTTTCAGTTCCGGCCCGGCGCTTAAATCGATCGAACCTCGAGTCTTCCTTGCTCTCGGTGATGGGCCCGCTGCCTTGTATCTTCTCGGTTCCAACACATCGAATTGCGCCGTCCATTATTTAACTCGAAAAGTAAACTTTTAAACTGTTCGAAAGATAGATGGCGCTCAGAAGTTTAGTACTATTAGGATTGAGACAGTAAAATATGATTCACCTTCAGCAACGTTAAGATGGTTGTTCATGTGCGAAGACAACGGAGAGAAAGGCAAACTGCGAGTGCGGGAAATGAGGATGCGTTTTGTAGCATTGTGGTCCTCCAACCTCAGAAAGACTTTTTTTCCCTGAATGGGTGAGAAGGAAAAAGTAGAGACAAATAAATTGACGTTCTTATTCTCAGTGAGGAACGATTCTGTGGTGATCTGGCACACTTTATAGACGGAAGAGGGATTGAAAAAATATTTTAGGGAGAAGAGGTGCAGCAGCTATACAGAAGAGTGTGCCGGGAGAGGACCTAGGGATATCAGGGTGGTGGTAATTGTGAGTGAAATATAATGAGTGAGCTTTCATAGCATAGACAGAGTTAATTTCATGGTAGTTAAGTTACTGGACTAACAGACACCAACATGAGCTGCATTCTAACAGTGGCGATTGAAGAATATAAAATCATTATTCGTATTGGTATTGGTTTATTCTGGTCATACGTACCCAGATACAATGAAAGGCCAGTACGGTTTATACGGATGAGGACACTGCATAGTGAATTGAGCTAGAATCAGGTAAATCAATAATAATGTAGAATAAAGTGTGAAAGTTGACGAAAAAGCCCCCGTAGACGATGAAGTGAATGATCATAACAAGGTAGAATACAAGTCCCAGCCTCCATCAGGTCTGTTGAAGAGTCTGATAACAGTGGGATAGAAGTTGTCCTTAGTCTGGTGTTACGTGCTTTCAAGCTGTTGCATCTTCTGCCCCATGGCAGTGGGGAGAAAAGATAATTCCGGGATGCTTGAGGTCTTTGATATTGCAGGCTTCTTTACTGAAGCAGTGAGAAGTATGGACATAGAGGGGACCTTGGTTTTTGTGACGGCCTGACTTACTGTGGTCTTTCTAGAGTAATTTGCAGAGTAGTTGTCAGACCAGATATAAAATCATCGAACACTACAGCAGAGAAACAGGCCATTTGGTCCAACTATTCTGTACCGATCTGTTAAACACCCTAATCCCATTGATCTACACCCCATAGTCCTGCATACCCCTATAGTCATCAATGTACTATCAAGATTTCCCCTAAGTATTGAAATGGTTTACACTGGCACCACACTCTGAGTGAAGGCATTCCCCTTCATTTTCCCCTTAAAATTTCACCTTTCAGCCTCAACTCATTAGTTCTAGTCTCACCCATATGCAGTTGAGAAACTGTGATTGCATTTATCCTACTATACCCTCAAAATGTGACATACCTCCATCAAATCCCGCCTCCTGCTCCTGTGCTCTAGTGAATAAAGTCCTAACCTATTTAACTTTTCCTCGTGACTGAGGTCCTCAAGTTCCAGCAATATCCTTGTCATTTTTTCTGCACTATTTCAAACTTATTGACATATTTCTTTTAGGTAGGTGACCAGACCTGTACACAATACTCGTCACCATTGTCTTATAGAACTTCAACATAACATCCCAACTCCTATACTCAGTACTTTGATTTATGAAAGTCAATGTGCCAAAAGCTGTATTGATGGCCCCATCTATCAGTGACCACCTCCAAGGATTCATTGATCTGTGGTCCCAGACACTCTGTTCTACCAACACCACGATGCCCCACAACTCATGTTGCAATTGATACGTTGTTTTGGTGCTCCCAAAGTGCAATGGCTCACATTTATCAGCATTAAATGTCATCTGCCATTTTCAGCTCACTAATCCATTTGGTCCAGGTACCACCGCAAGCTTTGATAGCTTTCCTCGCTGTCCACTACACCCCAAATCGCGGTGTCTGCCGCAATTTTTGTT